>NC_051451.1:21542833-21825945 GCF_001649575.2 Kryptolebias marmoratus | reverse complement strand
TGCCATCAATTTTGAACCTTTTCACAAGATTCTAATTTTCTGATATGATGAATTTGAGATTTTCATTTGTTGTCATTTGTAATCATCAAAATTAAACAAAATAAACATTTGAAATATATGAGTTTGTATGTCATGTATGAATATAATATACAAGTTTCACTTTTTAAATGGAATTACTGAAATCAATCTACTTTTTCATGATATTCTAATTTTATGACCAGCACCTGTATATACTGAGCTAAACAAAGAGGTGAATGACATTCATTCTGTAGTATACTGTGGTAATCAAGCCACCCTGGCATGCAATTGATATTCTGCTATTTTATTGTAAAATGATAAAACATTCATATACATTAGGTTTGTCTTCTGTCTGTGTGGGTCAATACAGCAAACCAATCTTAAACAATTTCAGAGGCCTAAACAAACAAAACCAAGACAACCTTTTGTCTCTGTTTCACTTGTAACTGTAATGGAAGGATGTTTGTCAAAGTCTGACTTTGCTGGAAGAAACTGAACCATAGATATGTTCTTTGTTCTCAAGACATGGAAAAAAGACACACATAGTTCTGCCAAAAATTCTGTTCTCACATCTGTTCTCCTGCAGGCTCACATTTGAACTCATCAGCTCTCAACAATAAATTGGATAATTAAGCTCAAGATCCATCTTAAGAAAGCACATCATGTCTAACTATATCTCACAGTATAAACACCATATGATTTGACATGTCTGCTGTCTTTATTTTCTGTATAAAAAAAGAATTCCTGATCCTCACAAATCCTTTACATATGGCCGTTTTTCATGAGTGTGTAAAGATTGTCCGGGTAAGGAACATCCTTCAGCCTGGTTAAATGTTTCCATGCTGCTTGTTTTTTTGCTAAAAGCAGTTGCTTACACAATTTTACCAGTGAGATGAGACCTTGATCAAGGACAGCTTCGAAGGAAGATTGCTTTGGCTGCTCACAAATGTGCAAGCAAAGGCTTCATGGGGGTGCGGGAATGAAAAAATGGCATTGATTCACACATTATGAATAAACAGGTTGAGATTAGCAAGAACGTCATTATCGTCCCGGGAGCCAGCTGAATGTTTGTCTGTTTGTTTTTTGTCCATTTTGTGTAGTACCAAAATTTAAGTCAAACATTATAATGAAACAGACTTTTTAAACTTTATTCTAAGATTTTTTTTAATTAGTTTAATATTTGGCTCATGGGCTGCGGTTCAGCCTTCTCATTATATTTTGAATGCTGGCCTTAAAGTTAAATCCCAAAGCTTAAATTTAAAACACTTCCTGGAAAAGTAAATCTGCAGTGTAATAAAAATAGACATATTCAATGAGAGAAATTTAGAAATCATTTATTTTGGCATAAGGAGACATGCAAGCCCAATGAAAAGGGAGCAAAGGTTTTCTTTGGAAAGATGTGACTTTGACTTGATGGGAATCATGACTGCATTCTCATCCAGAGAGTGCGTATATTTGCCGAACACCTGTCACCTCTGTAAATCAAATAAGACACAAGAGGACACACAGGAAGCATCTTGAATTCTTCCATTTCCATAACTGGACTGGCTAACAAGCTTTGAGTGACAACAGATATGCTCTCTGCTCCATAAATCACATAAAAACAAAGTGGAGCATTTTGTAAGCAACATTCCCAAAAGACTCAATAAAATGTTTGAGATTTTGATGTCTTGATTTTGTAACACCAAAACTGAAAACAAAAAAACAGGCACAGAAAAGGATAAGCATGGTTGAGACAGGTTTTGATCGGGCACTGGATGGATATGTTGGCATCCTTTCACCCCCACCGAACCTTTCACTGCTCCTCTTTGAACCTCTGACCCTGTTTGACCACACACAAGCACTCCATCAGCAGGGTCATGGCCACATGTTAACCTTCTCTGCTGCTTCAGTGTTTCATACAAGTAAGTACAAGGATATCTTTAACACTTAACAGTCTCCTTGACAACAGTGGTCATCCCTGCTTGGGCTAGTTACTGTGGCAACAGGACCTTATAAAAAAGAGGCAATGACTCAAAGTGCCTGATAAAATTGGACCATGTTAATGTTAAAGCACTTGAGTAGAGTGGTATGGTGTGAAGCAAAACTCAAAAATGGAACAGGAAGGAGGAAAGAATCAATTTAAGTCACCTATTGAATATTACCAACAAGGTCAGATGAAAATTCATTATGCATAAAGCTTCCAGGTTTATTGGAACAGGTGAAAATGAGGTGAGAAATCTCTAGGGCTTCTATTTAGTCGGTGTCGTTTGTCTGAATGGAAAAACTCAGCACAGCAATAAGTCATGCATGAAATGTGTACCCAAACATAACAAGGTAAAGCAACAAAACATGCCCCAAGTTAAACATGTCCTATAGTTGTAAATGGTTAAATAAATATGGGAGAACACGATTCCGTTTCATTTAAAACATCAGCAGCGCTGAATGTAATTGTTTCCCCGTTGAGGTAGGCATTGATCACCAGCATAATATGAAAGCTAGCGAGTTGTGCACTGGAAAGAAAAATAAAATCATGATTATTTGTTCTACTCTGGCCTACCTAAAACTACAAATAACTTCAGCGCTGAAGTGTCAGCACCTGATTAGAGTGGCTCTGGCTTTCATCCAAGCAAAGTTATGATTTCCTCTGTGAAGTGTTGTGATAATTGTGATTTTCATCACCTCTGAAATCCACCTGTACAGGAAAAAAAAATCTGCAACTCTAGAACTAAAAAAGCTTTTTTTTTCTTTAACTGGCACAAGTGTTTCTTAAATTAGTCTTTATACTTCTTGACTTTTTATAACGTAATGATCAGCAGGTGCAGAGCTGTTCACTCTGCTGTCAATCCAACTAAAATATGGGGTCATCAAACATACCATAAGGTCAATGCAGCCTAAAATTTTGTTAACCCATTATTATTGCAGCAGTGCAGTGGTTGTAAGGTGGAATATGTGGTATACTGGTATTTTCATGGTTATGACAATAAGTATTAGGAGGGTGTCTGTGCAGCAGAATTCAGTAAAAACTATATTTTATGCTACATTCACAATAACACAATTACATTTGAAAGCAAAATTTGTAAATTAAGTTGTTTTTGTCTAATTTTGAATCCACAATTACTCTAACGTACAGATTTTTGGCAAGTGGGAGGAAACAGGTGTACCCAAAAATAACAAAAAGGAAGACAACAAAAATCTACAAGCTCTACACAGAAAGGCTCCAGCCAAGATTTGATTCCAGGATCTTTTTGCTTTGAGGCAACATTGCAACATCGTGCAGCCAGCTCAGATTAACTTACACATTTGTATGAGAGTGAACTGGGAAGAAAGAGCAAAAAATATCATTGTGGAAAAATCCAAAAAGAAGTTAAGCAATAGTGAAATATTTACTTCTTATCTTGACTAATCATATGTTGGAACTAGAACTGGATTTACCAGAAAAAGATTGTTGTGGGATCTGCTACTACTAATTTTTGCTGCATTTTCCTTTTTAATACAAGACAAGATATATTAATCCAAGGCCATTTTAGTTATTTGAATACTTGAAAACATCAAAACACAGTTAAAGTAAAATTTAAGTTTGCAGTATAATTATGTAATTAAAATAATTTAATTGTTCAAGCCAAACAAACAAAAAAATAAGTCCTTGACATTTAGCAGATTGCTCCCAATGACCTGAAGACAATCCAGCAAGCTTCCTTCAATTGCCACATACCAAGCTTTTAGAGGAATTTGTCGATTAGCAGGCTTGAGATTCCTGATACCGCACCTTGTCCAAATTTCATGGTTACTTTTGTTTAATGGGGGTCACACTGTGATATATCCTTACAGCCATGACCTTTGGCACGGGGTCTCTGGTGACCGCACAAAAACGGTAAATGAGTGATCCAAACACGATGTGAATTGCAGCAAGAGGTTTGCTGTTGACGATCACAAGCCTGCTGGCTCAGCTATGTCACACAAGAGGCTTTAATTTAATTTAAAATAATATGTCACACAAGAAAAATTGCATATCAAACTTCAAAAACCTTTGTTGAGTCACATAATGCAGACATTACGTGTAATTAGAGGTTGAGCCTGAGAGGAAAAAAAAGCAAACAAAGTTAAACAATAGACAGGTTTCACTTTTTTTATTATGTTAACATAAATTACTTTCAACACACAGATTCAAGTCCTTTCCACATGCATGTGCCAGACGTGTGCTAACTGATGCAGAGGTCATGGTTCCTCTTATAAAAACATGTGTTAAATAATGCCATTCATCATGAATGCAGAAACAAACACTAGAAGCACTCATAAAAATGTTTTTACACAGATTATGTATCAGATTTTTATTGTACAAAACAGCATTTTAGTTATCAGCACTGCAAAACAAACAAATGCTGCAAGCATGATTTAAAAAACTGATTGAACACTGTTTTACGTCACCGACATAAACAGCTGTTGACTTTGTTAATGGGGCTCCATGAGTGGTTGCTCTTTCAGTTGAGAAAACACAAAGTGGTATTAAATATATATGTTATATATGTTCAACTAATATATATATATATATATATATATATATATATATATATATATATTAGTTGAACATATATAACAGCACGAATCACAGCTTCTCATGCAGGAAGCAAATTTTGACTGACAGGCCAAATAGAAGCAATCTGATCCATGATGCTGTTTGAAAAAAAACACACATTTAACCTCAAATGGGCGCCTAACTTTTTTAGTTTTTCTAAGTCTGCCTGCTTGATGTAGATTCTTGCCCACGCTTGACAAAGACCAAGTACAAAGTGAAGAAAACAATTCTGTTTTTTCAGAGAAAAAGAGCAGATTTGTCTCACAAATTGAGTCTGTTTGAAATGTTTCCCTGAAGACATCATGAAATAAACCCAACCACAGTCTAAACAAGTTCCATACTGATAAACCTTTTCAGATAACATACCACTTTGGTCTTGAACATTAGCTTTGTTGTGGATACAAATAAGTAATACTCTTTCTAATTAAAGGTACATGAGAGCTGTTGTAAGCTAATTATTTAAATATTTTCACACAAAAAATAATAATTTCTAATCTAAATCTTTCAAGCTAGCAGAGAACTAAACTATGTGAAAAACAGATTCCGTAACACTGTATTGAAAGACACAAAGTGGGACACTTGTTGGGTGATAACTCTTGTATCTCGATAAGTCACAGCTCAGCAGGACTTTTAGATGGTTTAGGTTTAAAAACCATCTCTTATTTAACTCTGATTATGAATCAGGACCGTCATTTATGCCCCAAACTGCAGAGAGTGAAAGCTGTTTTTTAAGTTGTTTAGATTAATGGACATGTTGTGTTATGGCCTTGGGCTGTCTTCACTGTTTTAGGGGTGGCGGGGACAGGAAACCAGCCTAATCCATCAGGATCAGTCTATTAAGACCCAGACAGATTCAATTAAAGGAAAAAAATAATCACATTTGCTTTAATAACACAATGTGGTAAAAGACACTAGACACTTAACCACTCACATGTAGACATGTGGGCAAGCTCTTAATAAGATGAGAGAGCAAACTTGAAGTTTGAGCACTGATTCTAGTTTTGTATTTCTTTTTTTTTTTAAATGTGTGTTAAAAAGTGGCAATTGTAACTTTACAAATGAAAATGCAAAGTAAGCTATTTTAGCAGGGACCAAATGTTGCTTTCAGTGCTTATTATGAGTTGAAAATATCTGCCTGACCTGAAGCAGTATGCTAATAGGTTTCAAATTGACATTGTTTAGTTGTCCAAATCCATACAAGTCTTACCACACGGCCTGGGCCAGCTGCGTAAATACATTCAATTCACCCAGCGGGAGTATAGCTTGCATTTCTTAGTCGAGCCCTGAGGCAGACAGTGACAGACAAGCTAATGTATTTAGTCTCAAAAACCTGATAATGAAAATTGAAAGATCCACTTATTATTTCAGGACAATAGTTTTAGCCAAGTAGAGCCTCGATTACTGATATGAAACAGATGAAAAGCATGCCGGCTATTTTCTTCCAGAAATAGCTGCTAATTAGGATTTTAGCATAATATGAAGTTCAAAGAAAAATGAAAATTGTGTTTTTATTTTCCCAAGGTTTAGAGAAGAACTATAACTACATTTTTTATGCCATGCCCTGGAGACTGGGTGATAACAAGTTTTGGAAAAAGTCATAAAAAAGAATAACGTTAGGTTATCCAAAATTAAATTAAAGCCAAGTGTCTGGTGTGCATCTGTCTGAGTTTGGGTATCTTAACCTAAAGACCTGAAACAATGAAATAGAACAAAAACAGTTTTGTTCAAAATCTCTCATACAACAGATGTTTTTGTTTAGCTTCATGATGTAAATCACACCGCTTTAGAAGAGTATTTGAGTTTCGTCACGTTTGGAGTGAGCCAGAACTGCTGTTTTCTCTCTGCTAAAATGTTGACTGTGGCACCATGTCTTTTAGGCAAATACAATGCGAGAGTGGATAAGAACAGCTTTAAAACATTGCCTCAGTACATTTTTGAAACACACAGTACATCTAATGTGTATGAGCTAAAATAAACCTGGTTGTTTCACTTCAACCCCTTTGGAAGACATAAGAAATGTGGCTGTTTGGTATGGAGGCAAGGTAGATAGAAATAGATGGATCAAAGAGGAAATTTAACATTTTTAGGCACTACATTCTATCTCACAGCCTCTGAAAGTGTTATTCATGCAATTATAGGCTTAAATTATGTGTCATCAAAACTAATCTGTGATAAAGAAATCAACTGCCTAAATCTGCAGATTAGCTGTAATTGTTAGAGTCTTGAAAACAAATATTTCACATGTCTCTACAGGGTTCTTCATAGTAAAACTGACATCCTCACTAACCCACTTTGTCAAAGACAAACAATTTAAAAGAAATTCAATAAGTCAGTTCTAAGTAATTTGTGATTGACTTGCGACCAGTCCAGGGTGTACCCTGCCTCTTGCACAGTGACTGCTGGAGATAGGAACTAGCTCCCAGCAAAACAAAAATGAGAAGCAGGTAAAGAAAATGGATGGATGGATATCTAAGTAGTGCCAGATTTCATTATGTATATGGGGTGAATGACTCATTAAATCATTTAATTTATATAATTGCTACATATAATAAGCACATACAAACTGTTTTCCTATTATTGAGTGTTGTGGAATAAAAGCAGATAGTGAGACAAAATAGGTTTTCTAAAACAAGCTGGACAGAAAAGGTTAAAATAGTCATTGCTGATTGATCTGTGTTATTCTTCAAGTCCTCTTTAATAGGACCCAAGTAAAACCACTGTTAGTGAATGGCTGCTGTAGCCCACAGAAAAACACAGCCTTCAGCCAGCTCACATTTCAGTGGTCAGCCAACATCTAAACAGTGGATTATCACAACTTCTTGACCACCACACAACCCCTGATCGGCCTTGAGTTCTTGTTAAAGCAGAGATTGAAAGACAAGAAATAGAAGACAAGAGAGAACCTTCTCTCACATTCACCTCCCAAAAAACCTTTTCACTGCACATAAAGCCCTCAGAAAACACACAAAGCTGCTTTTGTGTAAAAAATTTGCGGTTAACAAAGTCCTATTAGGTTGTAGACTCAAGCTTCTGGGAACCTCCATGCTTTTCACATATACAATGATACAAATGAGCTTAATAGAACTCACCTGCCTGCCCAGCTTCACTATTTGTTCTCACTTGGAAGATTATTACGCTATTTCTCACCTGCCACCTCTGCTACCATACACAGATGGTAGAAAGACTCCAGCACAGCTTAATTAGTTCCAGTCTATCTCCCCACCTTCTACGAGCTCAACCACACTGAAAGAAAAAAACTGTTTGCAGAATCCTATTTTGCCAACTATGGTTTGTCCTTAAATGCAATTAATTTGATGCAATTAATTAATTTTAATTATTCGACTTGGTGTAATTTTATTCATTTAAGCAATTTAGTGCTCAGTTGATGTATGGTGCTGCAGGTTAAATAATTTTATTGAAGTCCTACAGTTGATGTCTCTAAAATTTGTAGTTTAATAAAGTGTACTTGTTAAATGTGATTTTGTTGCATTATTAGAATTTTTAGATTGTTTTGCAATGAAGTGGTGCTTTCCCACATTTGTGTGCAAAATGACATAAAATAGGTAGTATAATGGGGAAAGAATTTCCCCTTGTAGGTCTGCCTGTAGACCAATTTTCCATCTGATTCCAGTCTACCTTTCTCAAGTCTATTCAAAATATTTTATTAGAAAATACACTTGTTAATTTGCTTTTTTTTGTCAGCCTCCTGCCTCTGTTTATAAATCCAGTTTCTTACATCACTTGGCACTGGAAATGTTTTATGGCCGTATAAAACAAAGCAGAAACTGTAACTGATCATTTATTGATATTTATTGCCTGCTTTTTATGACACACACAGGCAATCATGTAATTGCCTGTGTGTGTTGTCTGTTTGTCTGTTAGCAAGCTATGTAATGAACTAGTTGATGGATTTTATTGAAACTAAGTAAGTTGAATATACTTTTACAGCTGACTATCTTTTCTAGTCAACCCAGTTTGAGATGGCTGCCATGGGTAATAAACTATTTATTTGTTTGTTTATTTATTTATAGTTCTTTCATGGAATCATAGTAATTTTTTCCACAACATTTACACATTTCAGCCAAGCATATGTACAGTAACTTACTTGAGTAAACTTGTGCTTTAACAGAAACAAATGAGCTCCCAATGAAAGTTTAACAGCCTCTGTTCTTCTTCATCACATAGTTTGGCAACACCTGCTTATACAAGCAGAATACTGACTCGTCTGTGCACTTGTGTGACATGCTTATAGTTTACGAGCTTAAAAGCATAAAAAACACAGATCAGGCTTGCTCAAGAGTTCAGGCCACATGTGGAGAAAGTTGAAAAAAGTGCTTGCCGGTCGCCATTCCGGCTACTTCAAAGACCACCCATAATTGGACTACATGTCTACCAGGTAGAAGCTGTGGAAAAAAGTAAGCAGAATGATATCTGCTGATTATATTTATCAAATCAATAACAGTAAATAAAATACACTTTATGAGGAAAATGTGAAAGAATTAATGCTTTTTTTAATGTATGTTTTTCTTTAGTTGATTTATTCACCTTTAGTCTGAAAGAATAAACATAATGGCTTCCATATAATTGTCCAATTTCTCTGAAGATCTTTAATTTGTTCAAAACTGGAGTGGCAGGTCTACATCAAAGTGAACAGATCAGATGTTCCTCAGCTGTTTGAGGCAAGAAGAGACTGATAAAAATTTCTGCAACTGTCAATCTTAAGATATTGCCTCACTGATTGAGATGCCTGTATGTTTTAACATGCTCTGAGATGATCGCTTTATTCCAACACATATATTTTACATCAGTAAAGAGGCTTGAAATGCATGTTGGAAACTCCAATCACATCAGACGCTGCCTTTGAATTA
This sequence comes from Kryptolebias marmoratus, assembly GCF_001649575.2. Lineage (NCBI taxonomy): Eukaryota > Metazoa > Chordata > Actinopteri > Cyprinodontiformes > Rivulidae > Kryptolebias > Kryptolebias marmoratus. Next base: position 21,816,504 of record NC_051451.1, on the reverse strand, counting down.
TGGTAACCCTAGTTTCATGAGATGGAGAGATTTAAATTCATTGTTCAGCTCCCACGAAAAGGTTGAGCTCACTCTTTGCTGCACCTCCACGTCACGGTGAGTTAATGAGGAACAGAGCGTGGTTATAGCCTCTAATCAAAGACAGCTCTGGAAACAGGCCTTAACCTGGCTGTTCATTTTTCTTCCTCACCTCTCATTGCTGTCTTTCTCTTATATCATCTGAAGCTCTTCTCCTCTTTCTTTACCCACTGTTGACTCTGCTTCCTGTTTTCTCTCATTTCTATCTTTTCCTTTGCACCCCGTGTTCATTTGTTACCCTCTTTGCTCCAGATGCTGGTGATGTACATGTGTTGCTTTTAGTGAACCTCCAGGAGGCCCCTCTGATCGCACGGTCCATTAGGAAAAACAGAGGAGCAGAGGCAAATATCCTCAGTCCAACCAACCAATATGTCAACGCCTGTTGTGCAGGCATCACAATTATCAAGGAATATTTATGATCCCTCAGCCCAGTCTAATCCTACAAAAGAATAAAGTCTAATTATCACCTGTCCCTGAAACCAAAGGTGTTGTTTATGCCCGTGTCTGTGTGCATGCTTGAGTTTGTTTCTCTGAAATGTTAGTAAATATCTTATGAGCCACTGGATGGATTTTATTACAACTTTCAGAATGTAATCCCTGGTTGTACAAATAAAACTGATTAACTTTTGGAGTCACCCCAATTTAAGATGGCCACCACAGATGGTTAACATTATTTAACAGAAAAATTATCAGCTTTAAATGTACTAAACTACTATTTAGTGTCATAGAAGCTGAGAGTTATTCACAACACATACTGCAAGTGTTTTGAAATCTCACAAAACATATTTTAGAAGATTTGACCGAAAACAACTATTTTTCTATCCTTTCTTAACATGAGATGACTTTAGTTTAAAACTTGCATGAAAGGTGCCAGGTAATCTGCATTACTTCAAGGAATACTCAGCCTTTATTTTCAATGTATAGGCTGTTGTTTGTGTCTTTGTGTTCATGTTTTTTGTGTTCTCGCACATGCAAGCCAATCTGTACACATAATCCTCTTCATGTTCATTTATGCCCTCATGAAAAATAGCCTTTCCCTTCCCAGCTTGGGAATTACTTCAAAGACACCATGCAGGATGAATAGCATGTAACAATATCTCATATTTGTCCATGTGAAAAAGGACAAGATAATCTGTCTTTGCTCCTCTGACAGTGCTGTTTCCTCATTCTGATTAATAGATCTTTGATTGCAGCCACAGCGCCTGTGCCCAGGAACACAGAGCTGCATTGCTACCTACTATTACACCCTCACTAAGTTACAAAGAAAACACATAAAAGTGACAGTGATATTTAAATGCTCTGTCATTCTGAGTGACAGCTGTAGCCTATTTCCTTAAACGCTCTTTTAGTGTTTTATGCAGTGACCTGGGCACGAAAAAGCAGCAATGGGGCAGCAGCTGTGATGTTACAGCTCATTGGAGAACTGAGAATAGAAGAACCTTGGGGCGGGGGAGTTGTCTGAAACCAGAGGTAGTGAAGTGGAAATAAAATAAAATGTGGCTAAATTGGGGTACACTGCTTTCATGAAAGTATTCCTTGCCTTCACATTATCCTTTGATATTACTGGGGCATTCAGTGAATATTTGCACAAAATAGAATGTTGGCTAAATGTAATTATTTTTAATCTGCACATTATTGCTGGTGTACTGACAGAATTTAGTTTTACCTCTTTTTTTTCTTTTGCAAGGATAATTTTTCTCAATCTTGTCATTAGCCTTTGATGAGTTTATGCTATCATTTCCAAACAAATGCAAACACATCTCTCTGTGGATGATGGTGACTGTAGATCACTCTGTCAGTGTAAAATCGGATTTAATTAGTCACCAAAACCAACAGCTGTTTAAGGAGACACTGAACATTGCAAGTGAAACAGACTAAAAGAAAGGGGAGGTAAATGTGGAAAAGAGATTGTGTGTCAATGCTTTTGTCTTGAATTAAACATGTGGCTGCGACTGAAGCACGGGGCGTATTGTTTGTGTTGTGGTTTTCAGTTTCAGAGACAAAATAAACTACAGGGGCTTTTGCCTGTGAGAAAAAGTGCATCTGGGTATGTGTGTCTATCCTTGTGTTAAATGTGTGTTTATGTACAGTTGCAAAATGGTAACAACCATGAGGACAAATGTTTCTGTACACACAAGCTCTTGGTTTACTGATTGCAACTTATTCAGAATTTAGAAACGATGCTGAAAGAATCAAACCAAACCAACATGTTTAAAAGATGAGATTACAGCCAGGAGTCAAGATGTTAGTCCTTTAGATTCAAAAATGAACTTCTCAACTTCATTTCAAAATAAAAGCTTAGGTGTGTTTGAAGCTGTGAAAAGCTTTCTGAAAAGAATCAAGACAATAAACTGCAGCTGCATTCCTCCCTTCTATAAAAAAACATCCTAACTGTGCGACAACAGTATATCATCACACTTCAGTGGAGTTGCTGTGAAAGTTAAAGTGTCTCTGAGCTGTTTCTCAGCTCTGCTTGGGCAACATCACTGAAGCAGCTGAGCGGTTTTTGTTCCCGTGGTCAGGCAGCACCAGGTGTCAAACTAAATGGATTCACCATGAGTCTGTGAACAGCTCCACACCATCTGGGTTTCATGTGCTCCTTCATGGACTCACAGATGAACTGATAAAAACCATAAGAACTGACACTTGCTTTAAATCTGACTTTATGGAGTCATGTAAAATGAGCCGTTTTTCACTGCATTGCAAGGATTATCGAAATTCAAACACACTCCTGTTTCTTGTTAATATGGCAGACATCTCTGGCGTCTTAACTGCAAGGGATTGCTCGTGAGTCATGTTTTGCTGTGAAACTTAAAATGTGAAAAAGTGCAAAAGAAGTGAATCTGAGTTCGTGTGTCTCAGTATGACTCAGACCAGAAATAAAATAATAAATTGTACATTTTACTGGAAGAGACAAACTGAAAGAGAAAATATGAAACAGAAATTATCTTTTTTTGTGTGCTTTATTAGAAAGACTTTAAATGGACCATTACAAAGCTATTGTCCAGGCTGTTGTTTTTTCTTTGAGTCTGTGGATACAGACTTTGTTGACAGGGTTTGAGAAGGTCCATATGGTGGCATGGAGTCCAGGTCTTGTGACTCTCTGGAGGGTGTAGAGGAAACCAGACAAAAGACTGAGCCAGCAGGCATGAGCCACTCAGAGCTTCAATGAAGCAGTAGTCGATCCCCTACTGGGACCAGTTGTCTGTACGTCCTCAAACCGAAGTCTGACCTATGGAAACTGGCAACTCCACTATAATACGTTCAGCCATCCATACCCCAGCCCCTTGGCCCACATGGTCTCTTTTTAAATGTGAATGTTGCTTAAGGAATGTTTAACAACCAACATGTGGCAGATTTGTGGTTTTCCTCCTCATCACCAACAGCATGCAGATTTGTTTATGAACACTAGAATAGAATGAAGGGTTTTCTAATATTTACACAGAAAGATATTTAAAACTAGTCTCTAAAATGTAGCTATGGTTAGACTGTGTGGGGATTTTGAATTCAGATGTATAGAAAGAATCAGTAATTAGATGTAGAATGTATAGAGCACTGTGAATGACAAGAATAAACTGTGTGAATAGCTACAGTTTACTTAAGCTGTTGAACAAGTGACAGTAAACCTTAATACAGTATAATACTGCTTCTAAGATATGCATGTTTTTGAAATGCTTTAATTGTTAAAAAAAACCAGCTTGTGTTTATTAGCTGCATTGCACAATTATTGACGTAGAACTTTATGTGGAAGGGCAAATAGCAGCAGCAGCAGATAGCTGAAGCATTTCCAGTACAATCTGGGTCTGCAGGAATGTCATAATATTGCTTCCAGAATAATGTAACACTGACAGAAATGTAAAGATTCAAAATAGGGTTTGCAAAAATTGCTTTGAAATTGTTGATGTCTGAGTTGCTTTTAGATGGGAGCGATCCAGTTTGGTCTTGGCACATCCTAGACTAGTTGTTAGCTCATCAGTTTGATGAAAACAAAACTATTTCTACAAACAAACTGTTCAAAAAGCTATCTACAACAAGTAAGATCACAACCTTCCCACATAACCGACATCAACAGATCTGAGCATAGCTGATGGAATATTTCATTTGTTTGGTGCTGTGAGCAAACTAACAATGCCAAGCAAAATAATGGTACTTTCGGCTAAAATAGATGACAAAATAAAGCTATAGTACATGAAGCAATGAGTTTTAAGCCATAGCAAAATTTTATCAGATTTCCAAAACTTATCAATATCATGTTAGGATTAGAATTCAAATATTTGCAGCACTAATAAAATCTGTACTTTATATTTATTCTTTATTTGGAAATGTATGTCCTCTAGCACAAACCAGGGGGTGCTGTAGCACCCTCTGAACCTCTGCTTCACATGAACTATCCTTTTTATGTTAATGAGGAAGTTCATCCTCTTTCTCATTGTTGTGGAGGAATGTACCTACACAGAACAATTTTTAAAACCTTCTCCCAGCCTCCCCTTGAGGATTTTTGACTATTAATGCTGCACTCATCCTTTGTTGAATTCCCTTAATTGTCTTTTCTTAGTCTACAATTGAACATTTTAAATATGTTTGCAACTGAAAATTTAGTTAAAAGCTTTGCTTTTATGCAATAAAGTAGTTGATGGATTTTATTGAAACTAAGCTGAATGTACTTTTACAACTGATTAACTTTTCAAGTGATCCCAGTTTGAGATGGCTAATAGGCTATTTATTTATTTATCGTTCTTTCATGGAATCACAGTATTTTTTTCCCACAACATTTACACATTTTAGCCAAGCATATGTACAGTAACTTACTTGAGTAAACTTGTGCTTTAACAGAAACAAATGAGCTCCCAATGAAAGTTTAACAGCCTCTGTTCTTCTTCATCACATAGTTTTGCAACACCTGCTTATACAAGCAGAACACTGACTTGTCAGTGCACTTGTGTGACATGCTTATAGTTTACTAGCTTTAAAGGATAAAAAAAACACAGATCAGGCTTGCTCAAGAGTTCAAGCCACATGTGGAGTAAGTTAAAAAGAGTGCTTGCCGGTCACCATTCCGGCTACTTCAAAGACCACCCATAATTGGACTACATGTCTACCAGGTAGAAGCTGTGGAAAAACGTAAGCAGAATATATCTGCTGATTATATTTATCAAATCAATAATAGTAAATAAAACACACTTTTTGAAGAAAATGTTGAACAGTTAATGACTCCTTTTTTATGACTCAACTCAAGTTGAATTCACTTAATTGTCTTTTTTAGTCTACCATTTAACATTTTAAATGTGTTTGCAACTGGGAAATTAGTTAAAAGCTTTGCATTTATACAATAAATTCTTGCTTTAATCTTCCTCTCAGCTTCATTTGTTGACTCCATCACTGTTGTTAAAACTAAATGCTGCAGCCAGGATCCGCAGTTTATCTTTTGAGTGCCAGCTCCTGTCCACAGCAACATTAAAACCACCCACATCCTTGAGATCTGCATCCAGTCCCACTGCAATCTTTGAGAGAATATTTCAGATACTTTCCACCAGCATGAGGCTACTAGCTAATAAGGAGGAAGTAAACAGAGACAGTACAGTTACATAAAAATGTCTGTGTTGCTGTTTTGAGAAACTAAATAACTCACTATTTGAAGTGCAAAATAAATTACATCACTTTTTGCAGCTGAGAAATTGTTTTTAGAATTATAAGTTATTGAATGCCATAAAAGTAGACTGGGCAGTAAAAAAAGAAATGTACTGTATAAATTGGTGCCATCTCTATAAAATCCCAGAAGACATACTTTTCCTGAACTTCAGAGGAAAACGTACCATTTGATTTGCATCCCCAGTCAAACGAGGCTCTTTGAGAGTACAGTAATAAATGTTTCATGGAGAAAACAGGAGATGGACCCCTGGAGTGAGATCTCACTAAACAGACAGGCGGACAGATGGGCCACAGAAAACTGCACCACAAGTCAAATTTAAAGTGGACAGCAGACAGGTGTGAGTAACACATAACAGGTAGCATACATCTTCAGAATGTGTGCCACATGTAGACTACACAAACCTCCCATTTTAGTCAACCTGAAACACACTTAAGTGTTTTCTTTCATTTCAGTTTCCAAGAAGTGACTCTTTTATGCAAACAATCTTCTGTACAGAGCTGTTTCATTTCAAGGAGATTAAAAAAACAGATTTTTAAATTCAAGACATAGTGAAACAATTGGGCAAGAGAATGTTCTGCCAAATTTGCTGATGTAATCACAATACAACAGTTCATTCACATCATTAGAAGAAAACAATGTTGAAATACTTGGATGTGCTTTGATTTGTCTACCACGACATGTCACAGGTTGTCTCCCTTTTACAGCTTTCATAGTCCCCTGCATGTGTGTATGTGGGTGTTTGGGTTTAAGAGAAATCACTTTCATTCTGATATTATCTGCTTGTGCAAATGCCTGCCACAGAGGAGAAAAGTGAAGCAAAAGTTGTGGGAACAAGCAAGTTGATGAGTTGTGACGGGAACACTTTGATCTGGAAACTTCTGGTCTTAAACTTCACCTCAAGCTGAGAGAAGCTCAATTAAACACTTTGGCTTTCACTTGTTTCCACTTTGAATCTGCTATCATACACACACACTCACTTGGGGTAGTCTTTGTGTCCTGTGAGAGAAGTCAATATGTCCTTTCAGCTGTCAACTGATTTCACCCCGTGTGCATCTCCTACCATATGTCTGGTCTTCATGGGTTCATTAATAATAACTATTTAGGATTGAAAATACAAACACTCTGAAGAGACACACAATTATTAACTCAACTACATCAGATTTACAAGAAAAATATCCAAAGTACTTAAACCATCAGACAAAATTGTCATTGCAACTTACATAAAGTTGTCAAAAAAAGCTGGTAATCACAAGCAACAACACATTTGCTCTCCTCAGACAGCCCTTTTCTAATTCTAATGCACTTTCATGATAAAGTGTGCTGTCAGCAGGAGGTATGCTTTCCCACAGTTGTTGGATGAAAGGCTATGTCTCCAAATAACTGAAGAAAGAAAGAACAGAAAATACAAACTGAGCACTTATTCACATTATTCATGTTGCTCTGAGATTCAGACAGAAATGTAGCAAAACACATCCTCCGTCTGTGTAAATACCATCTTTTGTGATCGTCTGAGTGAGGGGTTACAGATTATATTTACATTGTGGAATTCCATTTAGTCAGGCTGGGAGTATTTGACTCAAAAAAGTTGCCTCAAATGGCGTTTTAAGTAACAGCACTAAAACATTAAAGGAACACACAACTCACATGATGTGTTATACTCAAACAACCTAAAAATTCACATTTACTTGTATTATTCATACAATGGTTTGCACAGGACGATGAAAGCAAAACATCCAAAGACAAACTTCACATCTGCATCCCGTTTAATGCTCCAATAATGCCCTAAACAATGCACAGTCTCACCCTCACACTCTTGAGCAGTATGGAAATTTTCAACACGGCTGCATACATAATTGGTCAGGAATTCACTTACGATGAGGACAGTTTGCTTTTTTTGAAAACACAGCTTGGAGGTGTCTGTTTGTTATTTTGTCACTATTTTATTTAATGGAAATTGAGTCCTCTCTAATTACACCTGAGGCTTTCAATTATTATGAAAAGGTTTATGGTGAAAAATAATCTTTAAAACTGTTTTTGGATACACAACAACTTAGAAAAACATGTATCAATTGTTTTTTGTTTGTTTAATCAGTGTAATGTGTATTTTGCAGCTAATGTACTAAACTTCAGTGTGTTTGTTATGAAATTTGCTGATCCTGGCTGTAACAGAGCTTTTAGTGCTTTGGTTTACACATAAGAAAGAATAGTGTGTGCTCTTTGACTGGGGAATAGTGTCTTGTCACATTTTGTGCAGTTTTCTTTTTTTTTTTTTTTTACCTGTAAAAGGAATCCCCAAAACACAAAGGAAACATAGAAACATCCTACAAAATAAAAGCGGTTAAACTCACTTTATGACAGCAAATCCATCCCTGAGTGACAAACTGCGCGTAAAACCTGAAGTTTCTTACATTTATTGAATCCGATATAACTTCATGAAGTTCCGTTTTGATGAGTCGTAGCGGCCTTTACTTTCTTATCTACCGGAAGTCGTCTCCTTCTCTTCGAGTGGCTTGACTGTGGTGCGTAATTTAACACTTGAGCCCCGGTGCATCTGCCACAGTTCCTCTGGACTTTACTCTGAACAGGACCGAAACGCGGAGATTTTAATTTGTAACGCAAAATGGATGTGAAGCTGCTGACAGTCGTGGCTGCGCTGACTGTGGTCATATTCGCACCTGGTTCTCAAGGTAGAGATTTTCTTCTATTTTTACGCTTCGGTTCAGGATCAGATGCACTTTCATGTTATGCTGCTGCAAAATAATCCAATATGCATCAATTAAAAAGTTATCTGTCATTTACTTTTTATATAAAGCTTGCAAGAAAATAATAAAAAGCACAAAAACTGCACATGTAAAAAGTCATTTCTTTTTTCATTTTACCGTTGCTGTTTTTTCTGCTCTTCAATAGAAATAAATCCTGAATCTATTTCTTTTTGTTGTTTCTGAACTCCATCATCCTGCATTTTATGTGCAAATGTAACCTAAAGCAAATTAGACTATTTTCATAATTTCTAAATCTTTATTTACTTAAATTCAAGGATGTTTATGCCATGTATGAGTTTAGTCTGGATTGAGGAGAAGGCATTTTCTGTGGTGCGTAAATACGCTGTTAATGTCTGCCGAAGAAATTTCCTACTGTTCCACGTGTTTGTCCTTTTGTGTTGTTTTCCCCTAAATACACACATTTGAGGCATTAGGCAGTCTCCAAGGCGTCTTTGGTCTCCTAACTGATGTCTGCTTCGTCTTTTTTATCATGGTAATTCTGTCATCAAGTGTAAAAAAGAATTTGCGTCGGGTTTAATCTCCAATCTCACCATCTGTTTGTGTCCTGGGGGGTAAAATCGGTTTGTATTTAAAAGAAAAAGAAAAAAAATAACCTAATTAAAGCTTTTGCCCTTATCTCTTTCATTCTGTATGTGTCCTAAAACAAATAACTGCATGAACTGGCAAAGATAATTTCGTTTATTCATTTATTTGTTTTACATGTATTCTGTCATGACGGTTCCAAAAAAAGAAATTAGGAAAAAAAAAAAAAAGGAAATGTGTCAATTTATTTTTCCACATTAATTTGCCATGAGCGTACGTTTATCCAAAAGCTGAAGTTGAAAAGGAAAGTATGCACTTCCATCATAAAGGACCAAACAGTTATTACTGAAAGAGTTCAGGTTTTTGCATTTCCTGATGTCTGTGTTTATTGTGTTGGGCATCAAAACAAGGATGCACGAGGGCCAAACCCAAACATTTCAGTCAGTTTTCAAATGTCAAGACCCTGCAGGAAAAGAGTAATTAATTATTTAACAAAAAGGGCTACAAAGTCAAACAAAACAGTTTGGGGTTGATTAGAGTCCTGTATTCATGCTTAAACTTGTCATTTTATCAAAGAGGATACTGTGTTTCCCTTTTGGTTGACTTTCAACCCATTTGATGGCTTAATAGATTATTAATCTTATTTCTCCTCCATAAGAACAATCTAATCTCTGAATTTCCAGAGTGAATTATCAGTTGAATCTGATCAGTTTAACTGCATGCTATAAGCACGTTTTCCTAAGGATGTTGTTTTATTTAACAGAACTTTGTCTCCTGTTTTCACAGCAAAGCCCATCAGCCTGGTTGAGCGTTGCTACTGTCGTTCAGCTGTTAACAGCGTCCCACGTGCCTACATCCGAGAGCTCAGGTTCATCCACACGCCAAACTGCCCCTTCCAAGTCATGTAAGTGGTGCTTTTTTTCATGTTGAATTAAAGGGTAACCAAATTTTTTTTCATGTCAGCTCTGAAAACTCTGACAGTTTGGCTTTTTCCTGGACATTTCTCACCATCAATCTCCAAGAAGTGACAGGCCAAGAGAAAAGAGTTGCACATGCATATGTACGCACACGCCCCTCTGTCAATCACCCACAAATACACAGAAAGCGGGATCTTTTATTTTTGTAACTCTCCAACACATTCACAGGAAGTGCTCCTTTTGACTGACAGTGAATGTGAAACACAGTACACACCATCACACGAACAACACAATCAGCTACAGAGAGGAGATGTGTAGGAACTGCTCCATAAAATAGAATTGGCAGATCTTAAAAAGGCATGTATGTAACATCCATCCATCCATTTTCTTTACCCGCTTCTCCTTTCTGGGTCACAAAGAGCTAGTACCTCCAGCAGTCACTGTGGAGGAGCCGGGGGACACCCTGCACAGGTCGCAAGTCCATCACAGGGCCATGAGACAAACAACCATCCACGCTCTCACTCACACCTAGGGACAATTTCAACTTACCAGTTAACCTAACATGCATGTTTTTGGTCTGTGGTAAGAAACTGGAATATATAAAGTAACATAATCAATGATTTTAAGCCACTTAAAAATGCCCCAAAGCAGGTTCTCCCATTTACTGTCGTACAGTATAATCAGTTTTGGGTCAGTTTTTAAACCTTACGAGTTTTGGATTGGTGGATGACACTGTGCATATTAATGAGCTAAAAATCACGCATTAAATATTCAAACTTAAAAACTTATCTTTAGGCTTTTTAGCTTTAAGAACTGCATGTGTTCCTGCAGCAGTATCACAGTCTGCCTATAAATTACAATGAAAGGTTGTTTTTTTTTACGTGTCAAACTAACAAGCCAGTGATAATTCAGTCTCTTTGATAAAAGTGTTAGAATACCCACTGCTGCTGATTTGGTATAATTTACTCTTTCATCTTCAGTTAAATTGTTTATTTTATTTTTTTCCCCTTCTTTTTCTTTCTCCAAATAGTGCCAAGCTGAAGTCAAACAAAGAGGTGTGTGTGAACCCTGAGGTCCGGTGGCTGCAGCAGTATCTGAAGAACGCCATCAACAAGTGAGTACCGACTACACAATACACAATTCTGACAGCTTTTGTTAGACTTTAGCTGGTGTTAAATCGCTTCCACTTCATAGAGATTTAAAGCAAGTAATGCACACATTCACGTTGGGATTTCTAACAAAAGATTTTTGTGGGGAAGACAGTTTTCAGTTACTCAATTTATGCCGAAACATGCAGCTACATGTCCAAGTGGGAGTCAAGACTAATTCCCCTTTAACACAAAAACTGTGGGCTCGATGTGGGACAATGCAAACCACATTTAATCTGATCTTACTATATGCTGGCATTAGGCGCTGATCTCTGTTCATCACTGTTTAGATAAGAACCGCGTCTGCAAGAACAGCTTTATAAAATCTTTACATCCTGCAGAGAGATTTTGATACTGAATGAATAAAATAATTTAAGTTGATAGAACAGTATGAAACAGAAAGCTTCAACTTTTTATTATCTAAATATTATTTGAAAAATTTGGCATTCTACATTTAAATTTAAATTACTGACAGAGGCTAAAAATCTTTCCCATCGACTACCTCGTCTTGCCTAAAGGGAGAAGATGTTTTTCTTTTTTAAGTTAGTGGGATCAAGTTTCCACATGCAGTTATTTTTGTTAAATGAAAGAAAAAGTCCCCTGTGTTGTAAGAGGTAAAAATAATAATAATAAAAAACTATACTAAAATGCATGAAAAACATAGTTTTCTTTGAACAAGTGCATATCACCCACTATTTTAAATGCCTGAGTTTTAAATAAAAATCAGCTTTTCCTGAGAAATGACAGAGTGATTGCTGTTTTAGACAAATCTTGTAAATTACGTTATGCATATGATAGCACTTAGAGAATATGTTGAGGACACTTTTTGCTCAATATTTGCTAAATTGACGTAGTTATAGGAATTCTTGTGTTGGCTAAGTTTGATTAGCTGTGGCAACCAACTTGAATTGAGGTAACTCCAAAAGTTAATCACTTGTAGACGTATATCCAATAATTACTTTCTGAGAGTTTCATAAAAATCATTCAGTGGTTTATGAGCTATTTTGCTAACAGACAGACAGGGTTGGCACCCAAAGTTAATATCAAATGTTTAAACAAACATGTGTAGTGCTCAAAGTATGTATTGGAAATAGTACTTAGCCAATATCACACCCAAGTTTAGCTCAGTATCTGTAAATTATGCTTTATTTAAGTCATTTTTTTCAATTGCTCAAGATCATGTCATTACTTTCTGATAGTTTCATTAAAATCCATCCTCTGGTTCATCAGATATTTCAATAACACCACAGACAAACAAACAAACAATGACACAGGCAAAAGCATTATCATCTTTCACCTTTGGCAATGTGTGAGAATACAGTTTTAAAAAAGCTCAAAACTGAATAAAAAATTAAAGGCACTTCTGCATTAGTCTGATTTGTGCCATATTTCCCCACTGACTGATGAGTCCATGGTCCTGCAATCCGTCTCAAAGATGATTTTGGAAACCTTGATTTGAGGTGTAAATTTCTCTCTGCATAACAATTCTTGTTTACAATAAATCCAGACCCAATGTGTTTCCAGTTACACACACAGCCAATAGGGAGTCGAAAGGATAAACTTTTTCACAAAGAGTACAAATTACCCTGATGTAACCCATGGATTATTCTGCGTTTTAGTCTAGTAAACAAAACTATGGTTTTATTCTTTTTAATTCTGGTTTAAATGTGGAAAAATATAGTTTCGCTATCAATAAACAGGCCACCCATGTCCATGTGTTTATGGTGTTTTATAGGGTTTACGCAGAGAGGTGGGTGCATCATTCAGCAAAATAATGCTCTGCAAAAGTTCATTGTTAAACATGCAATTAATCAAATCTGAACACAAAATTAAAATAAGATGTTTTTGTCTAGAGGTTCAGCTCTTTGTTGTGGGTTTAAAACATTTTTTGGACTTTGTGAATGTGTTGCAGCTGTTTTTATTTGACAGCTTGGAACAAAATGTTTTCTGAGCTTTTGCTGCTTGAGCAAATACTTGCCAAAATGATGTCGCTGGTTAGCATTCAATTATCCAGTTGGACACTTTTTTGCCGAAGTTATTTTTATACTCAGTTCTAAGTTTTTTTATAACCCTGACTCTGTTGTCTTCGTGTTTGTTCTCATAAATTAAACTTCCTTTTTCTCTCCAGGATGAAGAAAGTCAAGCAAGTCAACTGAAGTCGTTCATCACAGATATGTCTCGCAAGGTCATCTAATATGTTATACAGCACCTGTCCGTCTGCTCTGCTGCAGCCTTTTGCATGGAACAAAGCTAAACCTCTTCACTACGAACACCAACTCAGCTGTGTGCTATCACCATCACCCTCACTTTTTTTAGCAAATATGTTTGGTGCCAAGTGCCATTATCTATGTGAATGTTTGTTTTGCTAACCATACTGTATATACCTTTTGATTAATGGACATTAAACAGTAAAGAGATTTTTAATTTTTTGGAGATGCCCCACTGGCCTTTAATAAAAAGCACATAAACTGGGGCCAAAGTGTTTATAAAAAGCAGAGATTTGTGTCCACAGCAAACATGACTTTCGTAGGAAAGAGAGTCTGGTTTGTTTAGCTATGAAATTAGTCTAAACATCGGATCTGTTTGTCATGAACATCTATGTTTTCAAATGATTTAAAATGGCGAACAATGAATAATTCATCCTCCAGAAAAAGAGCAAGTTTAAGCTAATTGGCACCGAGGAATTTCAGTGGGTACCAGCTGCCCCCAGTCTGAACTCAACATCCAAATAAAAACTACAGCTACATTCTTTTTTTGTGATAGAAGTTAGGACGCCAAAGGAGCTTGAGTGTTTCCTGAGCTGTGCTGTGGCTGTGCTTGTGCAACCCTGATCCACCCCATATGCCTTTTCTCTCTGTGATTTCAAAAAGAAGAACATCTGGTTCCTGAAAACTTTTAATTAAGCAGCCAATGAGCTAAAATTTACTGGAATCATAAAGTTGAATCAGTTAACGGAGAGGAGGGAAGAACAAGTCCTGACGCTCACCAATCAGAGCTGTCAGAGTTTGTGTCCATCTGGCTTGCACAAACGTGCACGTCCAAGAAGGGTGCACAACAAACTGAGAACAGTTTCCATGTGGGCAGCTAACACACAAACACTGTTAGCTGCTGGGAAAGAAGCCCCAAATGGATAAATATGTATATGGATGTGACTACCTACAAATGTCATGCATATATCAATGCACTTTATAGCTGATGTATATTCATGTGTTAAAAAACAAAATTGATCCCTAACTCTGAACCCTAACATCTGCTATTTGTCAAACTTTTAATGCTTATTATCATTCTGTTTTGCTTTTTGGTATCGCTAATAATTAGTAGCATTTAACAGTTAGCATCTATTAGATCTTTACTGTACATCTATTCATTTAAATCTTTGTAATATGTAAAATTAATGTTATACAAAAGTTTATTTTTGTACTCTTACACTTTTATATGTTACATTTAAATGAAGGAACTGTACTCTCACAACTGAGCCATCCATCTTTTTTTTATTGTAAAACTTATATAAAAAACTTTAAAAATTACAGTTTTTATGTGTGCATTTTTGTACATGTTATGAACCTACATAATCATATTTGTGTCCCTACACACTTCTTGTTTAGGTGACATTTATGATCAGTGTAAAGCAATGTTCACTGGGGCCAATGCAGCTGCCATAATCTTCCTGTACCAGCAGGTTAAAGGGTAAATGCAAGTCTTTCATGTGAGAACATATGTTTGGCTTTACTCGCAAGGGCAAATTAAAGGCAAGGACAATGACCTTGCTTGCTATTTAACTATTAACTCAACAAGCAGTCATTAGGAAAACATTAGCACTAAAAGGGATGAACTTTTAACTTTCCTCTAAGGGTATTATGTGCTGCAGAGCGCAGCTGAGATGTGAGTGGTTTCCTGATTGAAACATCAAGCATAGATAAAGAGAAGCTGATTGGCTGCCCATTTTGGAACTGGTTCGCTTTGATATCCAGTTTGAGTCACACCCGGTGGGCTGGAAGCTGTGGTGTTATGACCAGAAAAGGAAAACATTCAGATTTAATCACAGGAATAAAAGTCTGTGTTGAACTGATGTTGCCACAGGATTCTGCAGGTAGAAACAGTAATGTGAAGATTAAGCAGCTTTATTTTATTTTTCTGGATCCAGAGGAAGATGCTTATATAAATGAGCTATTCAAAGATATTTGTTTTGTGACACTAAATCAATTAAACATTTCAGAACAACAAAAAGTCAAATGTCATTTGCCTTTTCTTAGTTGATCTTTTACATCAGTGCTGACTAATCTGTGTGGGCTGCAAGGCAAAACAAACAAAAGTGAAAAATTTGTCTAATACAAAGCAGTTGTTTGCAATAGTTTATAATAGCTCATTGTTTCCCCCGGGCTGATGCCAACACACCCACCAGTTAAACTATGCAGGTGCTGTGACTGGTGCCAGGAAGCCTGAGGATTTGTAAAGCGGAGGCGTAAAAGGTTTAAATTTTATGTGCAGATTACAAATGGAAAATCAAGGGGGAAATGCTAGGGAAAAAAGGAGAGGAAATCATGAAAAGCTTGTAAAGTTAGGTCATTTATATAAAATGTGTGATGAGAAACAAAACAACCAATGCAAAGATATAAAGAGGTAAGTCTCCATTAAACATGAGACTGCAGAAAATAAATGAGATGTGTTAGAAGACTAATGCATCTGAACATCATGTTTACTGAAGCAGAACAAAACATTATGATTAAATGAATATTTGGCAGATTAGCATCACTGATCTTCCTTGGAGCTGTGCTTGTACCTAAAGCTAGCTGGGCATCAGTCCTAAAAAAATCTTGTTTCAGATCTGCACATGCAGTTCACCTCATCACCAAATGTGAGAAACTATCTCTTCCTACCGATGTAATCAGCTGTAAATTGGTGCAACTTTGTAGATAAAAAGACACCCCTGAAAGAACAACTGTTCAAAGACAACAATGCTGTCTGAGAGTGAACAAAGACTATGTTGTTAAATTTGAAACATCTCTATTAACACATACTTGAATGCACATTTGCAAGCATTTCCTACATGAAGGTTACTGTTTTCTGTTTGTAGTATGACCATTATGTGAGTGAATTATGTGAATGAAGTTAATCACTGAGATGAGAAAAAACAAAGGACAAAACAGAGGCCAAAATAGTCTCAAACTGAAAGGCTTAGCATTCCTTAAAATAATGCGTATTGACTGCTGCCTTTTATATCTGAGTTTTAAACTAAGATTATGCTGAGAAGGAACAAAGTTACAGCCATTTTGGTCAAACCTCGTAATGACATTATACACAATCTTACACGG
This sequence comes from Kryptolebias marmoratus, assembly GCF_001649575.2. NCBI lineage: Eukaryota > Metazoa > Chordata > Actinopteri > Cyprinodontiformes > Rivulidae > Kryptolebias > Kryptolebias marmoratus. The sequence goes on along the minus strand of NC_051451.1, from coordinate 21,800,094 downwards.
CTACACCAAATTTTAGATCTAAACATATAAAATTGACAAGGTTATAGTCAATTTTGTTTTTCCTAAGGTTAAATAGCTGTGGTGGCTATCTTGAATCACACCGAATCCACACATTAAACAGTTGTAGATGTACATCCAATAATTATTGTCTGAGACTTTCATTACAATCCATCCACTGATTCATCAGCAAACAGGCAGACAGGGTTGACACAAACAGTTAATGAAAAATGAGGGTCCAGAGAATGAGTTGGGGTTGAAGTTTAGCCACAACTACTAAATTTTACCTCAATATCTGTAAAAACTGGTTGAGTTAGAGCCATTTATGTGTTTCCTCAGGTTAGTTGGCTATGGACGTCTTGAAATGAGTTGACTCCAAAAGTTAATCAGTTGTAGATGTGCATGCAGAGATCATTTTCTGAAGGTTGCATTAAAACTTGTCTAGTGGTTCAAGCTCACAAACAGACAGTACTGATTCCAAAAGTAAATGACAAAGTTTTAAAAACTTATCTTGTGTGATTAGTTAGTGCTTGGAATATGTGTTGGGTAAGAGACTTAGCTGCTACAATGGCAAATATTAGCTAAATATATGTAAAATCATCTGAGTTATAATATATATTTTTTTGTCTTTGCTAAGGCTGATTAACTGCAGCAGCCATCGTGACTAAAATTGACTCCAAAAGTTAATCAGATGTAGAACTACACGCAACGATTAACTTTTGAGAATTTCTTTTAAATCTATTCAGTACTTTATGAGATATTTTGCTTCAGACAAACACACACACACGGAGACTCAGACAAATACATGATCATCCACCATTTCTAGCATGTCTCAACACTTTGTGCTTCTCTGCTATTTATGGATACACATATTTGTATTCATGACATTTTTTTTTAACTCCACGCTACATCAGTGCCCCAAAAATTTGGCAGCTACATTATCACTAGAGGCTATGGCACAGAACAACAGAGGGTTTTGTGACTGACAGAATTGTAAAAAATTTTTAAATATCTTGACAAACAAAACCCAGACACACACTCATCCCTTTGGTATTTGCCAGTGGCTGAGAAATGTACAAGACAGGAGAAAACATATGAAAAATATATTCAGTTTTGCCTGCAGAATTCTGCTGAGGTTCGGAATTTAACCACAATGTCAGAAAAAAAAACTGACACCTTGACAGATCAACAAAGATTTGTCATGCGATATGGAAAAAATGACACAGAAATCTCTGTGTTCATTTAACTTATAGTACTGAGTCCCAGATTCCCTCCGTATTTAGCTGTAAGGGTTCCCAGATGTTCAGTCAATGAAACTCCACTTAACGGTGATTCATCATGAATATAAAGCATGAAAATATAAAATATCGTTTTGTCTGGCTGTACATGTGTGTGAGAGAGGGTAATGGAGGGTCTTATAGCCACTTCAAGAAGGACTCATTGAACATTGATGCTCTTCATACACGTTTTTAATAAAAACAAAAAAAATGGTCAAGTTAACCAAGGTCAGTTTTTATGTTTTTGTGTGTGAATTTGTGTGTGTCTATGTGCGTGTGTGCATTTAGCTGAATAATAATTCCTCCCTTAGCCTAGGGGTGTCAAACTCTAGGCCTCGAGGGCCGCTGTCCTGGAAGTTTTAGGTTTTTCCTGCTCCAACACACCTGATTCGAATGGATTAATCACCTCCTCGCCAAATCATCAAGTTCTCCGGAACCATATCCACAAGCCATTCATTTAAACCAGGTGTTTTAAAGCAAGCACACATCTAAAGCATGCAGGAGAGTGGTCCCCAAGGAACGGAGTTTGACACATGTGCCTTAGCCCCACCCCTACATTTTGGGATTGAGAATAGAATGTGATGTAGTGGGATGTCAATCTGGCCCTTCAAACTGAGATTTTTCAGGAGCTTTAAACAAAGGGGTATGAGTTTTTCTTGCAAAGAACCCCTTAAATAGTGAACGTTTTACTTGGTATAAATATATTTTATTGTCACAACCATGTTAAAGTCTAGTTTGATGTATTTTAATGTATTGCGTTTATGCTGATAACTAAGATAGATAACGACATTTAGGCCCATATGTAGGCTTTTTGATGATTGAATCTAGTTTTCTTTTATTTGAATTTGCAAGGGTTAGTGGTTGAAATGGTCCTAAACGCAACAGGACAGCTCTTCAAAAAGCCGAAATGTCAAAGGTCATATTACTGCTGATGCACAGAAATTACCTCTTGGAGAAAATAAAACCTACCAAGATATTTCTGACAAATCACAGTTTTTAAATGTTTGAACTGATACAATAAGCACATAACTGAACTTGAATCTGATATAATTTTAAGTTGCTGTTTTTTGTAAAATAAATGTCTGTTCACATTCTATCTACTACGAACTCAAAAGTTCAGGTTTAATGAAAACCCACTGTGTTTACAAAACAAAACTTTGTTCTGTCTGACTTGTTGAGAAGACTATTTGCTGCAGTAAACATTTTCTTAGGAGTTGGGGGGAGAAATAGTTTCCTTTTTGATTACTCAATGGGAAACTTCACATTTCTTTGTTCTACCTCCTTTTCAAATAGCTTAGAGCACAAAGTCAATTACTAAGGGAAAGATATTTAGGTGTCATGTGGGATTCATTTTTTCCTTTTTTCTGGTTGAAAGTTTGTTTCTCTGAATTCCTAGACACTCTGCGTTAGAGTCTAAAACTGAGCAAAAAGAAAAAAGCAGAAACAGCAAACAAAGTATTTCTTTACTGGTGTAAACTGAAGTTTAAGAAAAGAAACAGACACTGCTGTTAACATCAGGTTGTGGATCGCTTTAATTATTTTGAAAGTCTAAATTGCAAATCACCATAAATTTATGCCTTTCTCTTGCATTTCAAAAATGGTCATCTTGAAGGGCCTTTAACTTTAATCATAATCAGTCACACCACTGAAAAACTGTGCATAAGCACATTCTCATCATTAGGTTTGGATTTATTTATTCTTTACAAACCAGTCTCTGGACAAATTTAGATCTTATCCATGCAGTGTTGAAAACAAAAAGTAAAAATATTCTACTCATGAATCAGTGGACATTTTTTAAACTCTCAAAAAAAAAATCCTGGATGTAGATCAACAACTGATTAACTTGTGGAGTCAGCTTGATTCAAGATGGCCACCAAAGCTAATTAACCTTAGCAAAAACAAAAATAGCTATAGCTCAGTCAATTTAACAGATACTGAGCTAAAATCTTGTGTTTAGAAAATAAAATACCTTCTAAGGAATGTGCAAAACAAAAACAAACAAAAAATGGGGTTGTTTCAGTCAGAAAATAAGACATACTGACACTGTCTGAGTAGATTTAAGTTACTTTAACTTTAAGTTAAACCTACAGACAGTAAGTATGCACTGCAAGTGTTACTGAAATCTTTGAAATTTTCTTAGAGATCAAAATAGAACTGTCTGCAGTCTTCTCATTGATATGATATTCATTAGCACTGGAACTATTTTGTATTAGAGGTGTAATTGCTGCTCATCCTCCTGCCCTGCAGAAAACAGCCTTATTTTTGGCACTTATATTTTATTTGTCTGAAAGATATTTTTATACTGAGAAAATTGCAACCTCAGCTTCTGCTTTATCTCAACTGCCTGCATTCTTTTTTGTTGTTAAGAACCCCTCCACACACACACACCTCCCACCCATGGCCCACACCAGACCACTGTCCTGGGGCACTAAGTGCACCAAGCTCACACTCCCAAAGGGAAACATTAGAGGAGTTGTAGCTGTTGTAGTATCAGATGACTTGTTGCACATTACCACAACTCAAGTAATGATTTGTAAATGAGCTGCTGATTGTGTAAAAAGGGGGGAGCACTTTGTGTTGTGAAATGCGTTAACACTGCCAGTAACCCTACGGAACATTAATCATAATTATGACAAAATGATTCAGCTGAACTTCTTTAAGAAGTGAACAACTGCGGCGGATGTGGCTAACATGCCGCACATAACAGCAGTATGTGTCTGTTTGCGAATAAATGGGGGGCTAATAGGGGGGCCCCTATGAGCGATTAAAATGGCCCTCCTGCAGTCACTCTACCTTTCATGTGCTAATATTACTGAGGTTATAAGTCTCAACACCATCCATCTACACACAGATGTTTGCTTGAACCTGGGCCCTTCCCTAAGAACACCAGCTATGGTCAAAACTCAATCAGTCTGTTTTTAAACCCTGAAGAAACACAGCAAACATGGGGTGTTGGGTGTGAATGGAGTCAAAGGAGTCACATACTCAGGGGACAGTAGGAGGCCTCTTTCTGAGGGGCCCTGAAAAGCCGAAACACTACCAACTTCAAACTTCACCCACATATCTCACACTGCGCTTCCCTCCCCATCCTCATTCCTTTTAGGATTATCACGACATCATCACTCACAGATCAGTCCATGAATGATGTTTTGAATGTCACCAGAATGGGGCTCTGGGCGCCATGTGACACACAACGAGAGGGAAAATTAAGACCATAGAGGCTGTGACGAGCCATAAGAGCAGAAGACACAATTATGCTATTATCTAGAGAAGAAGCCCACATACTGTCCTTGCATCATCTCAGTATCTTTTTTTCTTTCATAACCATGAGGTTGATTACTAAAGAGGCTCTTCTGTTGGTCTGCAGCGTGACTCAGTGCCTGAGCATGCTGTCCATATGTGGCAGTCAGGGGGGTCCGATGGCTAATACCATCCACCAACATTGTTCTCCCTCAGACAATTTATTTGGTAAAAACAAAACAAACACCAGCTTCACCCACAATACATCTGATTGGCATTTTAATGTAAATAATTGCCTTCAAACAATTGTCTTTATTTCATGTTATTTTTAGCTCATTATAAATTTGAGAGGGATTATTATATCCCTCCTGAAGCCCTCATAAGTGAAGAGAGGGAGCGAAACCCTTGTAACTTCAGGTCAATTTTACCCGAAGGCCACAGGAAGGTTAAAAAACATATCCATGTAATGAACATGTTTTTAAAATATAGAGGTTGTGTTCCATCAATTTTCCTCTGCAGCACACATTTTAACATGAGTTATTGTAAGGATTACTCTGACAAGATTATGACTTTGACTTTTGCCTGGTTTAGATCAGAAATAATAGATACAAACCTAATGAGGAGAATTTGCTTACTCCCAGTAAGCAGTAAGTTTAGGCAGCACATTGGATTAGTGATTGCCACTGTTCCCAAACAGCAAGAAGATCCTGGTTTCAAGCCCTGGGTTAGACCTGGGGTCTTTGTGTGTGGAGTTTACATGTTCCCCTCGTTTTTGCGTGGGTTTTCTCTATGTACTCCAGTTTCCTTCCACAGTCCAAAACCATGCACGTTTAGGCTGCTTTCAGGCCCAAGCCTCTCTTAAAAAAGAAATCTGTGATCTCAGTGGGATTTGTCTGGGTAGATAAAAGTTAAATAAATAAAATAAAAAAATATTTCAGTGCTATGACAGATTAGCTGATGACCCATCATGATTATCATTTTTGAAATGCAAGAAAAAGGCATAGATTCATGTTGTTTGGCAGTTCAGACAATATCTGTATGATCAAGCCAGTCTTAGCTGGAGCAACATCAAAACCAAATGTTTAAAAGAAGGAAAAGCTTCTCTTTTATACATTCCTTTGGCTTTGCCAGTGCTTTTCTGTATATGGGCCAATATAAAACTCCTGGCCCACATTTCCAAGACTGCAGGTCCAGTTTCACCTTTCCTGTTTCACAACCTGTTCTCAAGTGCACATAATTCATACAAATCAAATGAAATAAAAATGTGATGCTGGAATTTGAGCTTGGGAAAAGGTTAAAGATGTACATCTAATGATTATCTTCTGAGATCCATTGATTGGTTCATGAGATACTCTGCTAACAGACATACAGAGTTGACTCCTAGTTCAAGGCAAAGTGTTGAAAACAGAACTTGTTCAGTCAGTTGGCTCTTGGAGTATAAGTTGGGGCTGGATCTCAACTATTACCACACTAAATTTTAGTTCAATCCACACAACACAACACTCCCAGCCCAGGAAGAAAACAAAAAAGAACATTAAACTAAAATGTATTAAAGCAAAAACTGCAGCTTTATTTTTATTTTTTTATCATGCAGATAGAAGCAATATTTTCTCTCAATGGTTTGTATTTGTCTAACTTCCACCAAATGTTGAACTATATTATTTTTCACATCAAACATGTAGACATCACAGCCTTTTTTTTCTAAAAATCCAACCCCCTACTGCTAAAAGTGCCTCTCTTACCTTCAAAAGGGGCCTGTAATTTTCACAGTTGTGGACAAATCTCTCTGTTCTTTCCTAGCTGTAGGAGTTTAATTCAGTCTTGTCAAAAGAGCTGCTGTGACATACAATATTCACTCGCGCTTTTGATGGTTAGCTCAACACTCAGCTCAGTTTGGCCACCAAACCCCTGCTGAGTTTTTGTAACTTGCATCCAACCATGAAGAAGTAAAGAAAAAAAACTGACTGTTGTTAAAATGTCAGAAATGCAATTTCAAATATAATAACACTGACACAAAAAGTGAAATCTATGGTTAACAGTTGTCAAAACAAAATCAAAAACAAAACGATCACTGAGGACAAAAAGAGGCTTTTCATTTGATTTTTGTTTTTATCAATGACATATTTTGTCACAACTTTGTCTTTATTCTTATTTTTGTTAAAAGCAGACATAGCAATAAAAAGGTTTCAGTTTCAGAGTTTCCGTGTTAAATAGTGACACTGAATACAAAAATTACTTGGTTGGGGTTTTATATTTTGAAATTTATTTAAATAAATATAAACGGCGATTCTAGTAAAGAAAAATCACATTTTAATCTTTCTAATAGTTGTAATAAATACAAGGAGCAATCAGGGGGATAATTCAGAAATACAGGACAGAAGATGCCAGGACACAAAGAAAAGAGAGTGTCTATTCATTTTCAGCAAAAAGTAGACTGAATCACTGTGAAAAGCTCTTTTCATGGTGCTCGTTCAAGCCAAAATGTTGCACCTTAGTTGTGTCTTACTGCTGAGTTTGTTGGATACGAGGGCTGAAGAAAGGCTTCAAAGTTAGTGTGCTCTGAACCAGCAGTGGAGAAGGTTACAGATCCAAATCAACAAGTGGATGAAAAGAACTTCTTTTTTATTTGGTTGTGAAACACTGACAGCTCTATTCATGCTGAAATTGGGATCAGCTGCGCCAAATTTTTCCTTTCAAAAGCATGATTAATCTGCAGTTCTTTTTATTGCTTCAGTGTAGAAAAGTAAAAGAATGAATGAAATGATTAATCTCCTACAGAGTCTCTTCTCGAAACAAGCATTGAAGTTCCCCTTTATCATCTTGACGTCTTTGCTGCCTGATGTAAGTGAAGGCAGCACACTTTCCGCTGGTACAGTCTGTCCAGCTTTAAATAATTCATGAATACCACGTCTTTGTTGTAGTGCCTGTTTGACTTTTTTTTTTCCATCTGCACTGGTTACCAGGATCAATCAGAACCCTGTGAAAACCCACTAGAGCCCAAATCCCTCTCATTTTAAAAAATTACACATTTTAAAAACAAAATAAAAGAAAATATATAGATAGTCGTTTGGAAAAGAAACTAGACTAAAACTGACAACATCCACACCTTTGCAATACTAATTTATCTATATCTCTATGTTAAATATTTTGTATCAGGGACACACTGGGTGTAATTCCTTCCTTCCTATTTCTGAATACTTTTTTGCTTCTAACTTCTCCAGACACTTATGTAAAAGCTAATGCAACTCCCAACAAAGAATATTTTTCCCAGCACAGTAAAACATGCTATTTCCCACACAGCTTAACACGAGTCCTCTGAGTTCTCAGGCTGCAGTTCAGAAGTGCCCACTGCTGATCCTGTGATAAAAAACACAATTATTTTCTTAAGGCTTGAACTGGAGAAGATCAAGATCCTGCAGCAAGTCCACAGGCTCTCTGAGGCTAAATGTCAGCATGTATTCCTCATTCAGTCAGTCGATTCTAGCATGATGTAGAACATTAACTTGTTTCGGGTCATGGGGGTGCTGGCGCCTCACTGTCTCTGGATGGGGCGGGGTGCAACCTGGACAGGTTGCCAGTTCATCATCAGACCAACTTACAGGACAGTTGCCATGACAACCTGAGCTAATTTTGTTAAAAGCACAATAACATTTATCTGGACAATCTTTGGTGTTGGCAAGTTCACAAAGTAAGTTTACAGTCAATTAAAGATCTAGCAGTCCTTAAAGTCAGAGTTTTCAGCTAAAATAATCTTATGTTAATCTTGTGTTTTCTTAAAAACTATATTATTTGCAATTTAATGCAATAGGGCACATTCATACTCAGGGTGTATGTTGTAAATAACTCTATGACCATATCAAATTGTAGGCTCAATATCTGTCAGATTTACCAAGTTATAGCCATTTTTGTGTTGGTCAATGTAAATTAACTGCAGTGACTGTCCTGAATTTGAATGACTCCAAAAGTTAATTAGTCGTAGTTGGACATCCAAAGGGAAAAGCTTCTCTTTCATTCATGCCTTTGGCCTTGCCAGTTTTTTACTGTACCTGAGCCAAAATAAGATCTCCTGCCCCACAGCTCCCAGACTGCAGATCCAGTTTCACAACTTGCCCTCAAGTGCCAAAATCACAACATGGAAACCACAGGAAGCACAACAAGCAAGTGAACTGAAACTGTGAAGCTGCAACCATGAGTAGGAGAGAAAGCTAAAAACGGACATCCAGTGATTACTTTCTGAGAATTTCTTTGAGATTTGTCCGTTGGTTCATGAAATATTTTGTTTACAAACAAACAGGGTTGACTCCAACAGTTAATGTTAAACTGTTAGGCAAAGATCTCTCACAGTAAGTAGCACTTGGAGTATTTTTGTGAATGACTCTCAGCTACTAAAACATCATATTTTAGCATAGTATCAGTAAAGTTACATTTTTGTGTCTAAGGTCAGTTAGCTATGGCAGCCATCTTGAAATGCTCCAAAAGTTAATCAGTTGTAGATGTATATAAAATGATTAATTTTGGAGAGTTTTGTTAAAATCTGTCAAGCAGTACACAAGACATTTTGCAAAATGATTGTGTTATAATGAAATAAATAAATAATAGAATTTTAAGAGTGACTTAAGATACTTTAAATTCATAAAACTACTGTACAGTTCAAGTAAATGTTCACAAAATCAAACACATATTGGGGCTCTGGATTTTCGTTTTTTTTTTCTTTCAGTAAAGAAATGTGCACTTTCGTGGAAATGCCAATAAAACCAGTTAAATGAAATTGAAATTTAAAATGAATTTAATTGCATCAAAATTCTTTCCTCCTTAAAACTGCAACACTGAATAAACATAGGATGAAACAGTAAGAACGAATGGCAAAAATATAATACAAAAATAGAGACTTGTTTATGAAACACAAGAACTGTGTTTTGAACAGAATTTTGGAGGGAATTTCTATTTGGCCTTACGTTTTATGCTTTTCCATCCACAAACAGGAGAGGGCCACTTGCTTTCCTTACAGACAACCACAGTTGGTTTGGTCTTACACAGAGGCTTGACTGGTTTCTAGTCAAATTTCCCACAAAAGGTGGTGTGAGGATAAAGCCCCACTGAATAAAAAGGAAAAGAAAGTAGTTATTTTTAAAGAAAAGACAGAACTCATAGTTCATATAAAAAAGAAAAAGAAGAAATTTTGGAAGAAGATTTGTTACGAAATTGCTCTCGAGAGACTGACCTCCAAGGGACTGCAAACCTTTGTTTAGGTTTTGTTCTGGGAAAGTATTTTTTTTTACCTCCACCAAGAAAGTTAAGTTTTCTTTTCTTTCTGTTTGTCTGTCTGGAAATCCCAAAAAATCTATTAAACCCATCAACAGATTTACAGTATGTTTTGTCAACTAGATGATGTTGTCTGTTGACAAAATATGCTACTCGGTCAACAAGACATTTTTTCCTCAAGCTTTTATTTTTTATCTTTTTCCTATGTATTTATACAGTCTGTCCTTCAGCTAACTCGTCTGACAGTAGGGCCAACGGACAGCAAAGAAAGATGCAGAATTGAGCTAATATTGACAAAATGCCTCGGATGTTATTAAAATGACTTAGAGTTGAGTGTGGTTTGTGTTTATGAGTTACTGATATAAATGAATCATTAGGATTTATAAAACACCATTCAGCCACTGATATTAACCTATTTGCAACTGATTTTTTTAATCTTGTAGCCATAAATCTTGCACAAAAAATGGAAATCTGAAAAAGATTCTTCCTTAAGAGACAGTATACTACTATTGTGCACAGATTGTAATTTGACCTAAATAAAGCTGCAATAACGTTATATGGCTGAGACAACAACAGATTCCTTTGTACAGCATCAGTGAAGTTATATATGAAAAGACAAAATTTTTCAATAGAAAGCCATGTTTCCAGGCTTACTGATCAGTAATCAGACAGCTGGAACAGCCAACGCAAAGTCTCCAGAAACACACTGAGTAATGGCACAACAATGTGTACACTGCTAAGCACAGGACTACTTCAGTTTAATACACAGTATGCTTTCTGCACCACGTCCTGTGTTGTTCTCAGACACAACTCTCTAGTATTTACAGATGTGGCAACGCATCTTTAGTGAGAAATTCTCAGTTGTGAAGTGCCTGTGTGAGCACAAACTGGAACAGACCGGATCAAGATTTCAACCGTTTTCTTATCCAACCCGGTACTGCTGATATCACGCACAGAGAGATATGTTTGATTTGGACCTTTAAATTAGACCTTGACACAAGTGGGAGATTTAAATACCCTGCTGATAATATAATCCTTTTTTCAGAGTCATCACTTTCACTTTCATAGAGTGAAGTGTTCACACTCAAACACATGTAGCTGCAGTACAAACTGGAAGTAAATGTTTTGGAGAGTGCACTCTGCATGCAAACATAAACACACATAACACCCTTGCATACTTGTACTCATCTATTAAGCTAGTATACACTTATTTAGAAACTAAAAGGACAGAATTGTGTCACTCTCTTTTAATAGATGTTTCAGTTAATATTTTCTGGTTTGATTTAATCACTTTTTCAGCTTAACTATTAGTTGCCAACATTAACTTTGTTGTCAAAGATGTATATGGTGAAGCTTTCTCACTTTAAATATGTAATAAAAAAGGCTTGTTAAGCATTCTGCAATCTACATGATAGCAAACATCCTGCTACCATATTTTCATATTTTAGTCAGAAAGCTGGAAAGTATTATGTATTTGACTGGTTTTATGAGTCAAATAAACCAGAGTTTTAACGCAAGATTACAAAGGCTTACACAGTTTATTATGTACAGGGCAGAAATGTTTATGTAAAGCCTAAGATTAATGAAAAGTTCACCAACTTCTGTGCAATCCAGTTAAAACTTTCTAGTGGGAACATTAAATTCCAACTCTTATATACATGAAAAATAACTCAATAAAAGGTAGATGCATAGCGTTACTGACTGTACTAAAATAACTGCAGCACATAGTCTGACCCCAAACTTGTCAACACTGCATAGCGAGTTTCAAAATATCTTAATTTTGGTCAATTTTCTGTTCATTTTCAGGTTCAAAGAACTGCAGGACAAAACACACACACACAAAAACATGTAGATTTTGACGGGGTTTTAAGCTTAACTAAAATCAGGTGGCATTATTAACAGTGACATACCACTGAGGCTTGTGTGTTAGTGTTCAGGAATTGACCTGCACAACTTCAAAGTGCAGTATGCTGTCTCCCATTAAAGCCCCATTACAAACCCAAATGTGCACATGTGTCGTACTGCGCAAGTTCATCATGTAGTCTACGGTCTGTGCAGTTTGCGCTGAAGAGATCACAGGAAGAAGATTCACTGTCACTCCAGAAGAATGAGCTCTCTGGGGAGGAATGGTATCTGTTAAAACAGAGATTGAGTTTGTTGATGTAGCTTCAGGAGGGAGAGAGGATCTGTTTTCAGATGTAACTGTGGGGGAGCTCGAATCCATGTTTATTTGTCTTCTACTGACAGAGGCTATTATCTTTCAACATAATCCAAATCTGAAGGAATCACCGGAGGACCTTTTGCTACTGAGCATCATAATCCAATAAAACATCACCGGTAGACACTGGTTAGTTCCACTGGGCTGATGCTAAAACAGCAAAACACAAAGGGTGGTGACATAAAGACAACCAGGCTAAACCCACGTCAAACAACAACAACAACTGTAGGTCATACTGGTAACTGTGGAGATCGGTTCTGTTTCATCTGCTTCCTCAACATACAAGCGAGTTTGTTTTGTTTTAAAGATTTACAGTTTGTCAACCCAAATCAACATTTTTTAAAAAAACAAAAAATCTAAATAATCTGGTATATGAAGCACAGAGTCTAATGTAGACTAAATTAGATTTGTTTGATACGCTGACAGCTCATACAAGCAGAGTGACTCAGTTCACCAGTTCAAAGGATGGAAAGCTGGAACACGCTGAATACAACACAAAACCAAAACTGAATGAAAGAATATAAGATACAAATAAACACAAACTGTTTAAAAGGGCAACCACTATCTGTTAACTTTAAAGTAGCCCTGTTAACAAAGCAACATTAGAACCTGCCTAATGAAGGTAATAATGGCAGAGTTACTATTTATTGTGACATTTTGGGTGTTCATAAAACCTAAAACACACAAAAAGTAACTAATTTTAAATCTACAATACAACTTTTACTGTATTTTGTTTTAGGAGGCTTGTTCAAAAAGTATACAAACATACCACTTGAACCTTGAGGCTGATACAAACTGCCTACATTAGAAAGGATGTTTGAATATTTAGTCTCAAGGGGCCCATAGGCTTTGGGGGAATTGGTAATGGGAGCGCTACAAAACACAGCTGACCTTTAACCTCTCATAGGGGCTCTTAAAACATAGAGAGTACTCGTGCATTTTAACAAAAAGATACATATATTAATGTATAAATAGGGTTGAGACGATGAGGAAGCAGGAGGGAGATGGCAGAGAGGGGGGTACAGAGACGAGCACAGGAAAGTAGAGTGTGACCTTCAATAAGTGTTAAGGATAATAAAGAGGGCTTAAGAGGTTTTAGCGACTGTTGGTGGATAACAGCAGGGCAAATTAGAGGTTGTGTCCACTAGAAGAACTCGACCGACCCCAGCTGGGTCAACAACAAGTCACAAGAAAACAAGTGTGAAAAATCCCCCACATCTCAGGCAACTGACAACTGTTTACTCTTATTAATAGTATGCAATACTTATTTATTTTGATAAATTTAATATTTTGCTGGTTGCTTGGTTTGCTTAATTTCACTGTTTGTCATTTGACTCATTAATCTGACAAATGCTGGATATTTAAAACCTAGCTAGTTTTAAATGTCAAGTGTAAACATTAAGAATTAAGAAAACACATAAATTTTTGCCTCTTTTTATCTAATGCTCTGCAACTATTCATTTATGGTTAATAGAGTTTTTAGAGCTCAGTTAGTAAGTGGATTTCTAAGTTTTTTAATGTTGTTTTTTTTAAATTTTTTATAAAGGTAAAGAGGTACCTAAAAGGAAAACTGATGCCATATAAATATAGAATGCTGGCTGAGCGGAAATCAGAGGGAAACAGCTGGATATGGCTGGCAAAAATAAACCTACCTTTGCCTTGTACACCAGGGTTATGTGTCAGGCTGTTTCCAGGCTGTCAGCTGTAACCTGTGCATTTTTTTAAACTTCCATCTGGGACCCCCCACACACACCTCACCCCCATCCCCCAAACATACACACACATATATATCATGACTAGCAGCGTTAAAACTACAAGGATTGATACATGAAAATGAGCCAGGTTCTGAATTATAAGTCTTTTTATTCTTAATATTGCGACATATTGATATTTGGAAAAACAGCAAGTTTATAGTTTTACTCCCATCTAATCACAACAGTAAGACGGTAAAAATAACTCTCTCCCCTACTGTTATTACATCTTTTTACCATCTTTTGTAATAAAAAAATCTTTATGTACCAAAAGAATTGTCCAAAACGGTTGATATATCAGTACTGAGTTTCGGGGGGGGGGATTAGCTTGTTGCCTAATCAGCATCAGTGCTTTTCCTCTCAGAAAATTGGTTTAGAAAGGGGTTTCTCAATGGACATCAATCAGCGAGAACAGCAGCGCTTCTTTTGAGGAATGGAGGTGAGCAGAAAAATCTGAGGGTTGGATAACAGGATGAACATGTGTGCCAAGTATGTGAAGAAATGAGAACATGCTGAAACTCAGAAAAATAAATTGCACTAATATAATTATAGGTGATAAATGGAACAAGAAGGATGTATTACATCACACTAGACAAGTAAAATAATCATCTGTAATTCATTTCTCTAAAGGGATGGTTTTACTATAAATGTTTTGCAACCAAACAACAGTTGCCTGTGATGTTAAATCAGCTGCTTTTTACTTGTAATTTTCTGTCAAATACAATGTCAGCTATGAGAGCTGACAGGCAGGTGAGACCTCACACAGCTGTGTTGATGCATTACAACTGTGAGTAAAACAGATCAAGTAGAAATAATAAATACAGTTTTATTTTCTCTGCAAGCACTGACTTTCTGGAATAGTTCCCCCTTTTTTTCTTGTGTGGTTGCTCAATAATTTGTGTTTCATTAGTGTTTCATTTCAAACTGTTTGAAAGTTATGTCATAAACTGGAATTATGTCCTCTAGAAATAAAGACAAGAGAAACAAGAGCAGGTCTTTATGGGTCTTTTTATCATCCCCTGTGTAAAAAAATAGTTGTAGATATTGATACCATTATTATGTTTGGCTCAAAAGACAAAGAAAAATAAGCAACCAGTATGCCTTTTCTTCACAACTTTTTCCATCTTGTGTCTATTATTAAAAAGAGACAATGAACAATGAACAGATTTTTTTTAGATGCTTTAAGTAAGGTTTAGATTTAAGCCCATCTCCATGAAAGACAGGCAGTTTTGCATTTACCTCTGTCTATATGTGCGTGTGTTTGTTTGTCCATTAACCAAATATCTCACAAACCACTGAACAGATTTTAATAAAACTCTCAGAAAGTAATCATTGGACATACATCTTTAACTGATTCACATTTGGAGTCAGCCCAATTTAAAATGACTACCACAGCTAATCAAACTACTGTAACAAAACACTAAATTAGCTATAACTAAGTCGATTTTACATATATTGAGTTAAAATTTGGTGTAGTAGTATTTGAGAGTCCTCTCTAGCGCTTTCTTCAATTGATAACAAATCATCCCAGATCTTTGTTAAACATTTTGACATGCAACCTGTGGGTGATATACATTTCTCCAGTAAATGTTGATGATCTATATCAAGACTAATACATAAAAAAACTCATAGAAAGTTGAGACTTCAGGCGGTGACAAACAATGAGGTTGTGTTTATCTGTCTGTTTGCAAGATTATTTCAAAATTAATGAACACATTTTGATGAAATTTTCAGGAAATGTTGGGATAATCACAAAAAGAAATGATTACATTTTGGTGGTGATCCAGTTCTACAATCTTTTAATGACCCTGTGGCGTTGTTTCAGATTTGAGCTCTCTGAGTGCTTGTAGTTCTAAAATAGTTTTGGTTGTCTCATTCGAAGAATTATAGGCCTGTTCTTCTTTTTTTTTGTCTGCATTCTCATTAAATACCAAGAGAGCATTTAAATGACATTAGATCATTCATTTGGAATGAAAAATGCTGACAATACAAAGTGTAATATACCAGAACATTTCCTCTTTTTATTGTTCCCAAGGTTGCAATTTTCCAGCTACATTAGCCAATAACTACAACAGTTACAGAATAGTATACATCCAGTTCACAGTATTTCCATCTGAACTGACAAAAAAATCATAAATATTAAAAATATTTTTACTAAAATAAGAACTATTTGTTAATAAATCTTAGCAGTCATGAGTTCACCGTCTATAGGAATGTGATCAGCTTACACAGTGTTTACACACAGCAGAGTTGTGGCCATCTTTTTCCAAGAATTACTTTATATTACTGTATAAAGATGTGTTACACTTTTCTGATAGTCCCGGTTTTCCCATTTTGCCTCACAACATGAATCATTGTCTTTACAGGAATTCCCCTGCATATCTTAGTATTAGCAGACAAACATGTGGCAAGATAACAAGACCCCCATTAACCAGGATCATTGCTCCCCTTGGGATATTACATAGTGAGGAAAAAAACACTCATTTTGAACAATTAAGAAATGTCCCAAAGCCAGAGAAACAACAGCTTTTGCTGAAAAGTCATAATAAAATGGCAAGACCTTAGGCACTTGACTCTAAACAGATTACAAGCAAATAATGGAAGGGTACTGGAGTCATAAGGTCTGACAAAAGAAAGTTCAAACCTTGCAAAACTTTTAATAAAGATCATCAGGATGACAAAACACAACTAAAAAACAGACTCAAACTTAGCAGAGGGCAAATGATAATAATTTGTTATACATCTATTTCAAAAACACTGGTCTGGGACTCCTCTTACACTGAAACAGGAAATGACCTCATCAGACTTATGTCAACAAAAAGGGTAATCAATTTAAGTGACAATGTGGCCTTTTGCCAGCTTTGTTCATTGTTTTCTTGTTCAAGTTATATCAAAAGACCACAATGAGCCCACAGGGACAACCAAAGTCTGATATTCCATGAGGTTCTTTTCCAAATTGCTGGGTTTTGAGCCTTTAACCTCTTCAAAACTGCTTGTAGAAGCCTTTTTGTTGAACTTGACATAACAGTTTGAACAGTCATGCACTGAATTTATTGCTACAGTGAAGACTATAAGAAAAAGTTGCAAAATCTACCACATGCTTTGCTATTTAACCTTCATTTTATCAAGACAACTCTTGAGATTTAAACTCCCTTTTGCAAGAGTATCGTGATAAGTGAGACACCAGTTCTGCAACACAAAATACACAGAAACTTATACAAAACCTTTTACAGAACGAAAAAGCCATCATTAAGTTTATACAAAAAGGGAACAACCCCAAAATCTAAGTTTGGGCTGACGAAAAGTGGTTCTGCATGTGTTTACCTAGTGAAAAATTAATTAACAGCCTCATGATAAAGGAAACCAACAGAACTAAGTGACAACTGTCAGGAAGGAAAGAGAGTTGTGGGTAAGAAAGGAAAGGAACATGGTTGGCAGCAGACAGAGATGGATTTTCCATGACTGGTTCTCTTGTTTGTATTAAAGTCTCAACTGGTGGCACAGAGGATGTGGTGGAGGACACAGGATGCACAAAAACACAATGAAATAGAGGAAAGATGCCTTCAATTCACATTTCTATATTTATTATTTTTTTAATGATCTGATTTTTGCATGCTTGTTTGAAAAAAAGTTGTTGTTTTTTTTTTCTCCAACGTGACTCTTTTGTCAACTCTTTCAATCAACGGAGTTATCAGATTGGGTTGCGCAGCAGTTTTTATAGACTTTTGGCTCCCAGACAGGGCACTTTATCTATTCCAGAGTCTGACTTTCACTTTCCCACCAGTGCTCCTCATTTATCTACAAGAGTCTCTCATGCATATGTATAAATCTCCTGCGCTTCAGTCCAGTGCACTCCTGGAAAGAAGTGTTCAGTTGCATCAAACTCAGCGATGAGTGGGAGGGGGGGGGGGGGGGGGTCACACGATGGCCACAACCTCAGATCCTCTTAAGCTTTGCACAGTAGATTTTCTGCTTGTCCAACTAATTCAGTGTACTTTTTATACAATGATGGGACACATGATACATTCGTAATCAGTGCCTGATGTTTAGTAAGTTTGCCAAGTTTCTGTTTAAAGTCTAGAAACCAGAATGTACTGGCAGGGAAAATACTTTAAAAGACACTGACAAAGAATACTCATTATCACCCCACATATGTTACCACTGACCTTGAATTTGACATCCTATAAAAAGGATTTGATGTAGCACTGGATATACATTTCTCTAATGTATTAGGTTGTTTTACCAGATTCATCATGGACTCTTACATATGACATCTTTATGCAGCTGGGAATACTTAACTCTTCTTACATTAAAACAGAGTTTTAAAAAAAAGTTTCACTGTAACAAAAATAGAGTCTCAGAAGACATCAGCATGTTTAATTTGGTGCATTTCTGAAATTAGATAATCTTGTACATGGATTTTGATACCTAAGTCATCTTTCAACATCAAGTTATTCAAAAGCCATGCTGTAAAAAGAAGTTATGTGCTTATCAATAATTTTGCAGATGTCTGCAACTGGGCATAACTGAATACAACAGTAAAAGTATTAGTAACTAGAAAAAAAATTATGCATGAATGCTGAATACTGAGCTAGACGGTAAAGTTAAAACCAAAAGAAAAGAATCTAAGACAAGCAGAACAGAAGCTGAAATCAAAAAAATGGTTTTAAATAACACAAAACATGCAAAAGTAGTTTGATTGCAAAAAATGTACAGAAGAAACAACAAACAGGAAAACAGGAAAGCTGAATCAGCAATCACACAATTAGGTTTCTTCGCTTTTCAGTCCAAGGCCAGCTAAAGACTTTGTGTGCTCCTGGCTGCTCTGCATTGGGTGTTTCCAATCATGCTGAGTGAGGACAGGGGCCAAGTTAGTGAGGATAAAGGGTAAGTATGGCCAAAGAGAAAGGACACAAAAGTGAGTGGCTAACAAAGCTTTTGGCTAATTTATGACTCCCAGATGGGGTCTTGGTTCTAACACCTTGGCTGAGAAGTGCCATGTTGGCCTTTCCTGGAGTAAATCAGCCACTCTAAACTCTGTCATACTAAGAGCTACACCGAGCACCATATCATCCCAACAACATGTCATTCACCTGTAGTAAATCAGCTGGACAACGGAGAAGGACAGGCAGACACAGTGAGTACAGACAAAGAGCTCCCTGGAGGCTAATTTCCTCAGAGATCTGGATTTCTCTGTCTCATATTTGTGGAGCACTTTTGAACATAAATACTGCTTGCGCCTGCAATCCATCCCACAATTGCTCAATATAATTAAAATACCACATCAGTTGAGACGATTGAGATATCTGATATTCCTAATGTCAAGTACCCAACAAAAGCAATGTAAATAAAACGGAGACTCAATAACTCAAAACTCACTGAAACTCTAGATTTAATTAAAAATAATAAATAATTAGTGTGTCAAAAATATACTAATGATTACTTTTGTATAAAGTAGTAAGTGTTAAGAAGGGATTTGGTGTACTGGGCTGCAACATGTTTTAACAATATACTGCTAGTGTTTGGCAGCAAAGAAGACCAGTTATTAAAAGTTGTGAAATCAAAATGTTTTTCCTCTTTTAGATTTAATTGCTCAATAGCTTTGGGTTCGCCTGCACTGTATTATTATTACTGCCACAAACTTTAAATGGGTGAAAGTACTGCAATGTAGACTCACAAGTTTAGTTCTGAACCTCATTTTTACTTTAAAGTCATGCTGTTGGAATATGTGCAGAATGTAGATTAGCATGTTTTGTTGACATAAGACTTGCCCTTTAAAATACCACTTGGATGGCAGTTAATGTTGCACCAAAGCCTGAATGTATGTGCCTAAGTGATATTGTGCATGACGTATGAGTTATCTATGCCATGTTCACTAATGTCCCCTTATACAAGAACTGCTTTTGACTTTTGAAATGAGCACCTGATTACCCTTCTTAACACTATGCATGTAAGAAACTGTATTTGCCAAGCACAGGCAGAATGGGTGCCCACGAAGTTTGGCGAAAAGCTCATAAAGTAAACAATGATGGACGTAAATTTTTAAAACTGCAATAGAAAGAAAACAATGTGTTTGCAATAGTGTAGAAGACTTTTTTCAACCTATTATGTCCTTTGCCATCACTCTGTGTTGAAATGAAGGTTTGTTTCTGAATAATAATACAGTCTGAAACGTCTCTGAGTTTTTATGCCTGAGCAGAAAGTGAGCTGGGTAGTATGTGTCCTTGACATCTGTTTGCTACAGTTTCGTGAGTAGAGCATGTCTATAAACTTAAAGTAAGGCCAAAGATCCCGTCTGCAGCATCAATGATTCTTTCTCCTGCCTTTCTGTTTCAATGGTCCTTCAAAACCACACAGATGTCTGGAGTGAGGGTGCTTGATTGGCCTGTTTGAGTAAGTAATATTAAGGCCTGGCTTTTTTCAGCAACATTAAGAACAAATTTTTTTCTGAATTATTTAAGACTTTATTATGTTTATTAAAGATAATAGAAAAAAGATAAAAGAAAGATAATATGTTTAAACTCTTTTTATCTGTCATGAGTACTGTTTTTACTTTTTTGTCAGGATCAAATTCAATATTAGCAAATGTTTATTGAAACAAAAAACAAACTAACAAATAAGAATTCTCAGTTTTACCATTTCAAGTGCTGGGTTTTTTTACACGTTCTACATACTCCATATGAGATTTCATTTTGCAGTTGTTTTTCAGTATACCGTATGTCAGTTGTGCAATAGAAAAATCTTGGAAGACAAACTGAACCAATTTGTGTCACATGAAAACCCACTTTTTTAAACAAGCAGATGATTAAACACTACAAAGTTCATTCTCGTGTACATATTAAAAGTGTAGAATTGGCAAGAAGTGTTGGGTTGTTTCCTGTTCCCAGAACAACAGGATTATGTCTCTGTACTCTGACAGGAAGAGAGAGTTTTGAACTTGAAGCTCGACCTGACTTTTGTCACCCGGCTCATTTCCCTTCAGCAGTTTGTCTTGCCCTCCTTATCCCCTAAAATTAGCTTAGCCCAAAATAAAAGGTTTACCCTCTACATGATTTCTTGTCCCCTAATGAACTCTATTGTGACTGCTTCAGTTCATCATCACCACTGATTCCCATTGTTGTGCTTTATCACTTGAGTTTAGTGATAAACTGTTATTATGTTCATGAATTTCCCAGTCGGTGATGTCTCTGGTGTGCAGAGGTCCTGGAGTCACAGTTTTGTGTGTGCAGCACATATTTATCATGATGGTGCATGTGTTACTGATTGAAAACAGAGAACAAATGCACAACAAACAAAAGGCTTACTCAAGTAGTTTCTATAGATGCACTGTATCACATGTGGGCCCAATAGTGTCAAACCTATGTAGCTCTGCAGGGTAGCTCCCCAGAAAAACATGGAAAATCTGATGGTCTTGAAAGGTTTGGTAAATGACTGTGAAAACCCAAATAAGGCTAAGAAAATGAAATGCTATTACATTTGGATTTGTCAAAGCATTTCAGTATAATGAAACATTAAGTAAATGTTATTAGATTAAAAAGTGGCTGTGGGAGTTTGTCAGTGATTATTTATAGTGATGAAATGTTTGTGTGTTTTATCAACACACTACCACAGGTTACTGTGTGAATAAAGACAGATGAGTGGGGATGAACAAACATACACTCATATTCTCTGACTCACGGGATCACAGAGGTATTTGAGATCTATTTGTATTATTGAGAAAAGGATTTACTGTAACTTGTTAAGTAAGAACACCGACAAAGCCTGATTTTTCCTCTCCCTGTGGGGCATTGGTGCAACATAGACAGACTGAGTTTACACCACCGGGAGATTAACCAAAACTTTATCAGCTGGAGGTTTTTCTGTTGAATGAAGCTTAAAGGATTTCCATTCATCAACCTTTGTGTTTGCTACAGAGCTTGACAGAAAAAAAAACTATCATCAACCTTTCAACTGTAAATCTCTGTTGTAAAGTTTTTGAATCAAACACCAAAGCCAAATTAGATTGAGTTTATAGTTCAGTGAGTCTTAAACTTTTTAAAAAGTATAACCTCATAATTGTACTTAGCTTTCCTAGAGCCATCATTGTGATAAAAACACCATTAAAAACTTAGAAGCTTATATTCATAAATGACAAGTAATCTGGGCAAACCCCTCTAACTAGCTGTGGTTGAAGGGTGCAGTTTAACATGTGATGGATCTATGCATTCATTGCGGACAACATCTTCACATACACTGTCATTTTTCTTCTGCCCAAC
Organism: Kryptolebias marmoratus; assembly: GCF_001649575.2. NCBI lineage: Eukaryota > Metazoa > Chordata > Actinopteri > Cyprinodontiformes > Rivulidae > Kryptolebias > Kryptolebias marmoratus. Next base: position 21,778,094 of record NC_051451.1, on the reverse strand, counting down.
AATAACTGAATACAGATTTGAGATGATATAAATCAAACATTCTCACTGTTTTGCACCTTTTGTTGCTAGCATGTCCTTCAGAGATTTAAGTAGCCACTAGTCCATCGGTTCACCATTATCCACTAGAGTTTCCACTGGCGTTCTTGAAATATTCTTTATTGCACTTTTGTTTTGAATTGAGCCATGATCATAATTTGCTTAAAACATGTGACTTTTTGGCTATATCTGCTTTTTAGCTTTACATCATAGTTCAGCATATGGTGGTTAATTAGCTTGTTAATTAGTTTGTAAAAAAATTATACCAAAGTTTTCTCTGAGTACCACTAGAGGGATCCTGAAAACCAGTGGTGAAACCATGGGTCTAAGTGATTCTACATGTGTTGACTTGTATTCCCTCATCAAGTCAGCTTGTGTTTCAGGCCATGCTGTGGTTGGGGGCACTGCTGCCACTGTGCATCATCAAAACAGATCCGACTTCATTGTTGTGGTCCACGAGTTTTACTTGGAATCTTCCAAAACACATCAAACAGACGACTGCATCTCTTCAGAGCAAGCATGTAAGCACGCAGGGGGAGCTGTCACTGTAAGGTTTTGGTGGTTTTGTGTAACGTGTCACTGCACCACATAGTCCTCCTTCTGATTCTACTTGGTGTGGTTTGTTCAAGCTGTGTTTGAGGTCTACTAAAAACACAAATCTGTGTGAACCCCCAGTAATCCACTGACACAAGCTGACCTGGAAGTTACAGACAGAACGTGTGTCCAGGCAGCTCTGTTGAATTAATTTTTCACTTTAAACCTTTTTACAGGGAGTTACAGCCTGCAGCTTTGGGCTCATTCTGTCAAACAGTTTCCCCTCCCTAAACCAATTTTAAGATATTTACAAGAGGAGCACAGTGGTTTAAAGTTGTCACATGGTTGTTTGAATATATAAACCCATACCTGCTGCAGAATAAAATCACAAGCAGCTGAAGTGGGGATCTACAGCAGCTTGGCAGTAGTCTGATGCACCCGGATGAGAACCAAGTCCACCCCTGTAATTACTGTCAGGCGCACAATCAGAAAAGTATCAACTGGGACAGGGAGAACACATGGGAGACATTAACCCTGCCAACATGACCACACATGGGTTAGATACAATGTGGTTTAAATGTACATGGTAATTCTTTACTTGTGTTGATTTTTATTGACCATTTTGAGGCTTCAGAGAACATTATGTCTTTCTACTTTGGGCCTACTTTGAGCATATTATTCCAGTGGAACACTCACTGAAGACAAAGTGAGACTTCCATTCATTTGCATAACCTTGTAGAGTCTGCCAGCACACAGTAAAAGCAGTGTTCCCTTTCTTATTGCTTCTTCATGTTTGCTGGGGGGGGGGGGTGTTAAGGGCCTTAACTGATTTTTAAGGGGGCATTTTTAAAGTTACAAATCAATTTTAGAAATATTCTGTTTGGTATAGTTTAGTTGTAACAGTGAAGACTAGGAGAAGGGAAAAATCTGCTCTCGTTTATTTTACTGAACACCTGAATTATCGTCTTTCCAAATGTTCATTCATTCTCTTTTCAGTAAAACTAGGGCCTCCTTCACAGATTTCTAAACTTCAGTTGAGGAATAAAATGTTTAGGAAACAGATCTGGAGGAATTCGTCAAGGTGAAAATAAAAGTAAAAACATGCCTTAGACTGTTTGAGAGAGAAAATTACCTCATGAAGTGCTTAGATTTTACTTCAGTCCTGGACCACAGACAGCAAAGCAGGAGCATTTCAATACAGAAAACCCATTTGAATAAGAGTTATGTAAATCATATACAAAGCTGTTAGACACACCAAAATATCTCCCAGAACTGTCCCTTGCAACAAATAAGCCAATAAGACACCTGAATACCTGAGAGATGTTACCAAAGATATTCATGGAAGATGTAAAGTTTTTACTTTAAAAGGGTTATAAGAGCAAGGAAAAAAATACTACAATACTTCTTTTCTCATCACTTATGTCTTTGTGTTTCAAAAAGTCTTTTGCAAAATGATCTCACCCTCAGTACATTCATTTGGTGCCAGATAACTGATGAAGGCCATTCAGTCTAAAACAATGTTGTCATGCCATGGAGGATCAGTGTGCAAGAGATAACAGTAAAAGCACTTCTTTGTACTCCAACACCACACAAGGAATATAGTGGAAACAGTGCGTACCACCTGCACAGCTGCATTTAAAGTACCACTCTTTATGTACATAAGCATTCAAGCATTTGGTTGGAAGCATAACTTGACAGAAAATCTTTAAAACATGAGCCCACCAAGCTTGCTCAACAAAAACCAAAAACACTCTCTTTAAATCTTGCTGTGCTTGTTATTCTACTGTCACAATGCAAAGCAGCACAGAGCGGCAGTGTTAACAGAAAACCACTGGACCCCTCTGGGATTTGCACCCTACCCTCTTACACCCTATAAATCTACAAACTCCCTTGCATACAAATTGTCGGGAGTTGCTAACAAAAGAAAGCACAAAGTTCAGACTAACAGCCTTTGCCTCACAGTAAATCCTGGGAGCCTGGTGTGGTTTCTGTCAGCTCAGTTTAACCTGCTGAAATTCACCTAGACTATGATGTGATGAAAACACAGCCTATGAATAAATATTATCTTCTCCTCATCAGAGGTAAAGGTTGTCAAGTATGGACTAAATATATAAAAACATGGAGGTTTACGGTCACAGGTTTACATACATTCCTCTCTGCAATTCAACCTCACAATGACAACATTGTGTGAATGAAACGTTTACTAATTCCCATCATGGGTAATTTATCACCTCATGATAGTTTATTTTACTGTTGCTCTTTATATCTTCTGTTCAGGGAAAAACCAACAAAGAATATATGTTTTTGTGTTAACTAATCAGAGCTCTGCATGCCACAACTTCTTCTAATCAAACTATACAAGGTCTCCCTATGATTTATATAATTTGTTTCAGTACTTTTAAAATTCAAATCCCCCTCTGTGATTCTGGAGATTTTCCTCTGGAGGCGACCCACATTTCACCAATGTTTCAATCTTTATACATTTAAGCCAAGGGTGACAGCAATCTATATCCCCATATAGCTTTGTTTGCTTACACAGATAACACAATTTGGAAGGATTACTTTCATTTGCTGAGGCACCACAGTGCACGGAAGAGCAGATATTTTAATTAGGTCTTTAATTTATTGTTGCAAGAAACTGGAAATAAACTTCCTCTGAAATGCTAATACTTGGAAATTGTTTACATTTGTGGTGTGCATGAAATGCAAGTTTTATTATATTAAAAGGAGCTGATGTTTTGCACATTTTTGCTGTCTAGAGCAATGCTTTTTTTTTAAGAATCCCAAGTTAATTATGCTTAAAACCCGAGCAACATAACACAATATCAATGTGGTTCAGATTATCCTAATTCCGTGTTTTTTTCTTGTTCCTCTTCAACTAAAATAAATGAGTTTGTGACGCCATCTAGTGGTCATATTAGTTTGCTGTTTTTACCTGCAGAGGGCGCTATTCAGCAAGTTATTCACTGAATAGGGAGCACCGGAAACAAAGAGGAAGCCTGGCAACATGATATAACCCAAGCTGCTGATGTTGTGTAACTATCTTTCTCGTGAGTGATTTCTGTCATTGTGCTTTCCATGCTCAGTTTAAATTACAATGTTTAATCCTGACAGTACCGAGAATGGGCTTATTTTCAGCTGCAGGCCCGTGTTTAGTCGTTTAATTGAATCCGAAAGGCGGGCGGTGTTTAAAGCTAATGATGTTCGGTCAACTGTTAGCTTAGCTAGTTAGCACAGCCACGTAAACAATGGACCTCTGTGACATAATTCATCGTTTATTTCAGTATTGTAACCTTCTGTGCTATTGCTTTTCGTTATTGTTGTCTCTGATTAGTACCAGTGTCTTTTATTATTAACTCCCTATAATCATAATTGGTTTAAAATTAGTCGGTCTTTGTTAAAAACAAAAACTAAATGTAAATTAAGCTCATAGTGGTTAACTTCGGGATATGTTATTATATCACAGTTAGTATTACCTTTTGCATAGAAATAAGGTAACTCAGTATTTCTTTTTTCATTGTTAGTGAATATTTTGAGGAGACAATGGTCCAATGATTAACATTTCTTTGTTTCTTGACAGCTGCATCATTATGCCTGTAGAAAGTGCAGAGCCCCAGGCCTCCTCCTCTGTCTCCGGGCCGGTTAGTGCTGCCCTCACCCCCGGAGGGTCAGAGGAGGATGGAGCTACGAGGGGCTCAGCAGTCTGCACTTTCCCTGAAAACAGCCAGGGCTCTGAGGCAGCTGCTGCCTATCCTGCTAACACTGGGCCTGGAGAGTGTAACAACTGTGAGCTGAGCAACACAACAAGAGAGATTACTGACAATAGTAGCACATCTCTTTAAGAATAATGTGATTTTTATAAATGGTTTGTTAATCTAATAACATCATTGATGCATTTAGCTGGCAAGAGGTCGGGAGCCTTGGTACAGATCAACCGTCAGCGCATCCAAGTGGCTTCTGCCAGTTCTGGAGCCGATGAACTTCAAGGCCTTGGAGTGGCTGTGTACGACCAGGATGTCCTCGAGCAAGGTGTCCTGCAACAGGTGGACGAGGCCATCCAGGAGGCTTCTCAGGCTGCTGCTAAAGTCGAGGTTGAGAAGGAGTACCACTCTGTGTTGGATGATGTCAGGTAAAATACAATACAAAGGACAATGTCTGCAAATTATTTACGTATTAGACTTTACAATGTGTTTATATTTTGTTGAAAATGTTCCACAGAAAGTTGTAATTGATAAAATTGTCTTCTTTGTACATATATTTTGAAAAGTTTTAAATAACTTGATGAAAATCATGCCCTATCTCTGCCACCTTTTCTGTCATATACCAGAATGCACTGATAATCACGATAATCTGTGTTTCAGGTCTGTTACAGCATCTCTGAAACATATCAACAAGATTATAGAGCAGCTGTCTCCTTATGCAGCCTCCAGCAAGGACATCAGTAGAAAGATTGAATCTGTCAAACGACAGAAAGAAAACAAGGTAAAATATTGTGTACATCAAGCTTTCAGATTAATATTTTGGTTAACATAAAAATGACAATAACACATGAAAGAATAGAGGCTGTAATGATGTGGGGGGAAAATATCTGATTCAGGAGAAACAACTGAAAAAAGTCAGAGCGAAACAGAAGCGACTGCAGGCCATTCTGGGCGGAGAAGATGTTCAAAGAGTAGAAGCTGAACTGTTGGCTGAAGATGATGAAGAGGAAGGTGATGTGTCTTTAATTTCTAAACTTTTTATTCCTTTTAAATAAACCTGTTTTCCATTCAGTATAAGCTGTGTTTTTTTTTTGTTTCAGTTGAAGAAATAACCATGTGTTTCAAAAACAATAATTATGGCCATGCTTAAAACAACACTAATGCTTGATTTTTGGTCTTTTGGCATCTGTTGGCTGGCTAAAATTGAAATGAGGACTTATCAGTGTGTATCGTTTAATTTTCAAAACTTATTTTCCGTGTGGCTGGCACAGTCTTGACTTTTTTTTAAATGCATACATGGTAAACTTTTGTCTGTAGACACAGATCTTATTTAATTCCTAATTTGTGAACACAAAAAAGATTCTTGAGCAACGTATTTTCTAACTCTGTGTTTGTGTGTTCTGTACCAGAACCAGGACCGTCCACACTGGGCAGCATGCTCATGCCAGCCCAGGAGACCGAATGGGAAGAGCTGATCCGGAAAGGCCACATGACTCCTTTTGGAACTCGAATACAACAGAAAGAGACAAAGAAGGAGCCTCGAAAACTGATGCTCGCTGAGGACTCTGCCTTTGACCAGTACTTGGCGGACCAGGCCAAGTTAGCCACTGAAAGGAAGAAATTACCTCTTCTAAAGAAAAAGAAAAGTTCTTCACTAAGCCCCAATGAGAAGATCAAGGGGAAAGGGAACAAAAGTGTCTCCTCACCCAAGGATAAAAAACTAAAGAAGCGCATGAGAAAGCTGCAAATAACAGCTCTGAAGGCCCATCCTAAGGCACGACCCAAGGCTGAGCCACAGGTCCATAAACCGAGAAGGAGGCGACACACTGAGGGAGAGGAAACCGACAGCGAGGGGTCAGAGTATCTGCCCGAAGATGAAGGGCTAGATTTTGAGCAGGAGGAGAGAGATGCCATGGAAGAAGGTTTTGGAGATGACGATGATGAAGAATACGAGTTAAAAACATACAAGAGAAAAATGGAGGGAAGAGAGAAGAAGAAAGTAAAGAAAAGAGACAGTGAAGACGAGTACTGTCCTGGTAGTTCGGATGAAGGAGAGGAAGGGGGGAGAAAAGCCAAAAAATTCAAAGACGATGGAGATGTAGAGTACTACAGGCAGCGAATAAGGTGAGGTTTTGTATTGTTGATGAGCCATAAACTAAACAAAATGACGCTTGCATGCAAAGGTGCAAAAAAGTTTTTATCATCAGCTCTTCTTTTAAAGAGCGTGCACAACCCCACGTGTATAAATGTTTAACAAACACCAGATTGAAACTTTTATTTTGCATCACATTTGTAATAGCAACGGAAGAAAATAGGCTATTGTTCTTTGCTTTACTTAAGGTGAAAAGCAGTTTTGCTGGCTCCATAGTGCAGGAAGAGAGTTAATCCCAGATGAGATTGGCAGCTGCTTCTTGACTAAGCAAATTCACTCCCTGTTCTTCTCTTTCTGCTCTTGCACTGGCCTAATTATCCTCCTGCACATGGTTTTATACGCTCATTCACTCTAATGCTCAAATTAATGGAAGAGCAGCCCTAATGAGATTTAATATTTATAGCAGCCAAATAAATTGTGTTGGCATGTGTCCTTTTTTTTTCTACACGACAGTGACTGAATGTCAATTCAAATGCACAGACATGGCGTGAATGGTGAGCTTGGCTTATGTGAAGAATGATATTATTAGAGCAGGCTGCTTTTCTGGTTGGGTTGGAGGGTGGAGTGGGGGCAGAAAAGTGTAATTAACTGAACCAATGCTTAGTCTTGACTTAATTAGAGAGTGTGGTCTCCCAGGCCCAGCTAAAGGACCAGTTTCGTGGCAGGGTGACAGGACCAGACCCAAATGAAGATGGATTCTTATCTTTTGCACCTCACACCTTTCTGGGGAACTCACACTACTAATTGTCTGTATCAATCTTCATTTGGTGCGTGACGACTGTGCCTCTAACTGGCCTCTCTGCTACACTATTAAAACTATTCTCTTTACATTTACCATATATGTTATAAACACTCCGCTGCTCAGGGGAAATGGTCACAACATGAAAACATCTGCAGACCGTTCACCTGTTTAGTTGCTTAGCTTTGATTTATTTATTGATTTTTTTATAAAGAAGCATATTTGTGTTTTTTGCTAATAGTTTTAATGTTTATAAGATTTTGTTAGTATAACAGGAAAATGATTTTGTCTTTAAGTATGCAAATATGTCATAATGATTTCTTCATTGTCTTGCCAGGAGATGGAAGCGGCAGCGACTTCGAGAACAAGAGGAGAAGAGAGAAAACGGTGAGGAGCTTACAGATGACAGCGATGCTGAATTTGACGAAGGTTTCAAAGTTCCTGGTTTTCTCTGGAAAAAACTTTACAAGTAAGTTTGGCATGAAGCAGTAACAGAGGTGAAGAATTATCTTTAAATATTTCTGTCAACTGAGAAAGTGACAGCAGCTATAAAACCTGTTTTCTAAGATCATGTATGTACTTTGTGCTCGATCACTCTTGCTTATCTTATAGACTTTTGCCCTGAGGTTTCAATGTTTAACCAAGAATTATTTACAAATAATTAATAAATGTTACATGTTCACTTTTGGTGGGATAATTTAGATTTTATTTTTTCACGAATTTTCTTGTGGGAAAATAACATTTTGCTTGCAAACTTTACATCATTCCTAATTTTTTAATTATGTAGTTGTCGATCACTGCTAATTTGTGTTTCTTTGTTTGTCTGTCTCTTAGCAAAATATCTTATAAACCAGTGAACAGATTTTAATGAAACTCTCAGAAAGTCATCATTGGTTGTATATTTATAACTGATTGTCATTTGACGTTAACCCAATTCAACATGGCCATCATAGCTAATTGTCCATAGTGTACAAAAATGACTATAATTCATCCAACTTTACAGATATGGTGCTAAACTTTAGTGTGGTAGTAGCTAATAAATATTCACATTTTATTCTCCAAGTAATAACAGATCAGGTTAAATCTTTGTTTAAAATTTAATGTGCATTGAGGTGGGGAATATGAATTTATTCAAGGAATACTAGTTTTGTTTATTTTTTATTTACTGTGAAATCTTACTGATGAAAATAAAGAAGCAGACATGAAATACAACCAAGTTTAATTGTCTGTTATTTTAACATCTGTTCACTTGTATGTCCATGGTTGTTGTCACATTTTATTGAGTAAATTTGTATCAACATGTCCATTTTACTTTCAGATACCAGCAGACTGGTGTGCGGTGGATGTGGGAACTCCACTGTCAGCAGGCAGGCGGCATCCTGGGAGATGAGATGGGATTGGGCAAAACCATTCAGGTCATCAGCTTTCTGGCTGGACTAAGCTACAGCAAACTGAGAACTAGAGGGTCCAACTACAGGTACACACACAGAAACACACAAACTGTGTCCAGAGACTGTGTGTCTGTATGGTATGAATATTTGATTAGTAGGATTTCTGCTTGAGAGTGTTCGACTGAATTATTAAACATGTTTCAATTATCAGACTCTTCACTTTCTTACTGCAGACATCAGAGAAAACACTAACACTCTGAGTGTGTGTGTGTGTGTGTGTCTGTGTGAGAGAGAGAAACGTTCACATCTTCATGAGCCTAAAATGAATGTTAGACTGATGAAGTGGGGGTGGAACAGGTGTGGGACAACATATCAACCACAGAGAACATGAGGGAGTGGTGGTAATAATCTGCTTTTTACTGCACCGACGACACTTGTGCGTTCAGTAGGTGGAGCTTCCCTGATGGTCAATACTCTGTCTGCTATAGAAGCCCACAAATTGATTGCTTGCAAACTCAATTATGGCCCAGTATCAATAGCTTCCAGCAGGCAGAGGTTCATAGCAGCCCATTAGTGCATCATTGTGTGTGTCTGTATGTGTTTGACAAACTTCTTGTAAATCTTCACGGATGAGTTGAAGATATGTGCATGCACTTTCTTTGCTTTATGGGTTAGACACAGAGATTTAGTGCAGATGTTGGTGTTTTTGTCTGAGTACTGAACAAGTGAACTCAGTTTCCTGTGGTTTCTCTATGCCCTATGCATAAGGAAACAATATATTGTCCCTGCAAGTCAAGCATATATTCATTATTTTGTTATTGGTAAAGTGATGACTGTATATCTTCAGTATATTTTATTTGACAACTATTAAGTTAAATACACCTTTTTAGGTAATTTCATCTATTTAAGTCACAGGTTTAGTTTGAAGCCTAACTGGTTTGGTCTCTGCTGTGTGTGTGTGTGTGTGTGTGTGTGTGTGTGTGTGTGTGTGTGTGTTTTTAGGTACGCTGGCTTGGGTCCAACCATCATCGTGTGCCCAGCTACAGTCATGCACCAGTGGGTGAAGGAGTTTCACACCTGGTGGCCTCCTTTCAGGGTGGCAGTTCTGCATGAAACAGGCTCATTCACCAGCAATAAGGTAATGTATTTGTTCTGTTGTGAGTTGGAATTGGTAATTTACCTAGAAAAAGTTTTGTTTCCTCTGGGGGGCACTAGAGGTCTTTTATATAGTATTGTAATTTCTTATCTGTATTTTCCCATCAATCTTTTTTTTCATATCACGTTAAAAAAGTTTCTGTGTTTTTGAACATTTTTTTAAAATGTTAGAAAACATGATTAGTAATTGATAAAATTTGATTTGATTGAAGTTTTTTGTTTTCTCTGTTGCAGGAAAAACTGATTCCGGAAATAGCATCATGTCATGGGATCCTGATTACCTCATATTCAGCTGTGAGAAATTTGCAAGATGCCTTACTACGGTACAAATGGCACTATATTATACTTGATGAAGGCCATAAGATCAGAAATCCAAATGCTGGGGTTACCACCGCCTGCAAACAGGTAATCTTTAAACACATGCAGAAAATTCAGGCAGTAGCAGCTGTAACTACGTTCACGTTCCCTCTCATTCCCTTGATATTTGCATGGTGGTCATTAAAGGTTGCTGAATACGCTTTTTTTCCTTTCATTATTACTAGTTTTAGAATATGTTGTTAACGTTATTGCTCTCTTCCTTCTAGTTTTGCACTCCTCACAGGTTCATCCTGTCAGGATCACCTATGCAGAACAATTTGAAAGAGCTTTGGTCTCTGTTCGACTTTGTCTTTCCTGGCAAACTGGGGACGTTGCCTGTCTTCATGGAGCAGTTTTCTGTGCCAATAACTATGGGAGGATACAGCAATGCCTCACCTGTACAGGTACACAAACATGTGCATGACCAAAAGTACGATTCGGATTCATTTAAATTTGCTTCCATAACTCACGTCTTCATCTTAAATGAAAGTTAAGGCATTCCAAAAGGTGGTCTGTCAGTCTTGTTATTCTTAAATTATAATACAGAGAGAAATGGGCTGAAGCAATGGAAACAATCTCACACAAATGCATTTATGCACAATTCTAAAAAAGGTAAAAGAGGTATAGTGGAACAACAAAACCATTAAGTGTAGTGCTGGATAATGTGCATCTATGCGAAGGAACTTCAGTTCATCTCTAATGTGTGAGAGTGGAAGAGGATAAAGTAAAGAGCCAGTGAGCTCAATCGTAGCCTTTTGTCATTAGTGTCCAATCGTTAATAACCCACTGACTGTATAGATTTAATTATTTAAGCTGGCTATTGATGCTTCTTCCGCTGTCGATAATAAAAACCTTTACTAATTATTAATGTTATTAAATGGTCAGAGAGGGCAAAGCTCTGCTGCTTTATCCTGTTCTTGAAACTCTCCAAGCAGCAGAGCAGGCCCTCAGATGATGCATAAAAAGCACGACTGTACAAACAGATGTATGTGAAAACATATGTGTTTGGGGTGGGGCTTGATGAGCATGTGCATATTGGATCCATTACTAAAACGGGCTTTTGCACCCCCATGTGAATCCACTCAGCAGCTTGTGCTGAGATCGCTGAATCCTCTACTGCCCTCCTCTGATTCTCTTTTTCCACTCTTACCTCCATTTAGCTCCAGATTTCACCATTTTTATTGTCCCCTCCAGCGTTGCCAACAGTGTCTTTGATCCCCCTTCGAACCCCCAGTGAGTTAATGTTTAAAGGGCTAACTGGCTTTTAGGGCCAACTCTAGATAAAGTGTAGCAGACCGTTTTCAGTGGGGCTTCATAGGGGTGGGACAAAGTGTTTGTTAACCCCCACCCCTCTGTTTCCAATAGAGCTGATCAGTAGAACTGATAAAAGAGAGCTGTGCCCCTTGAGACCGAAAGCTCTCTGATCAATGTTTAATGGTTTGCAGTGCTGAGAGGGACATCAACACAAGGAAGATGATGAGGAACCATGACCACTGAGATGTGTGTGTGTGTGTGTGTGTTGATGTGTTGGTTTATCCTCTAAGGTTTAACTGTTGTCAAATGTATAGGTCCAGACTGCATTCAAGTGTGCATGTGTGCTGAGGGACACAATAAATCCTTACCTCCTCCGAAGAATGAAGGCAGACGTCAAGGCCAACCTCTCCTTACCTGACAAAAATGAACAGGTATTCCTCCTAGTCTGACATCTTTGACCCTGCTTTTTTTTAAGTATGAAACAACCTCTAACGCCCCCTTCCTTTCAACTGTGCAGGTGTTTATCTGATTTGATGTGACTCTTTGAGCCTAATCTACAGAGTATTTGATGAATGTGTATGACTTTGTCAGGTGAAGCCAGCTAATAAAGTCCTAGTAAAGTAAAAGGAGTTGGTATTCATTAAAGTGGCTGGTCTCTGGTCTGTCCTTCTGCCTGACGCCGGTTGACTGCTCCGTCCACTTCAACTCATTAAATCAGTCCCCGAGGACAATGTTTTCTTCAAAAATACGAATTGTTTCCCTTTAATTTCTCTTCTCGCTCCCTTCACTACATCAAGGGGCTTTAAAGTGGAGGCTCACTGTCTGTTTTAAACTCTTACATTCTGTGTGTGTGTGTGTGTGTGTGTAGGTACTGTTTTGCAGATTAACAGAGGAACAGCGGCAGGTGTATCAAAATTTCTTAGATTCCAAAGAGGTCTACCAAATACTAAATGGAGACATGCAGGTATGTATTATTTTAAAGTGGCAAACTATAAAAAAATAAAAATAAATCAATTTTACCATTGTGGTATATATCTGGAAAAATTATCATTTAGTACATTGTATTGTTTTCTTTATTCCTACTTGAAAGTCAAACTAAATAAGTCATTTTTATTTATTCTTTTTTATTTTTTTGCAAACAGAAAATGGAAATTCCAAATTTTTGTTTCTCATTTATTGAACTGTAAAAATAAGCTACAATAGAAAAAATTAAAAAGTAAAATTAGCCAGCATAAACAACACTTCTTAGCCTGTAAAATCTTAAAGAAAACTCAGAAAATGTGACGTAGAAATTACAAAGTTAGGTGTGGTAGATGTTTTAATGGCCCAGCTGGTAGATACATTAATCTGTTTGTATTTGTGCTGCAGTGTTTCAAGATCCTAGACTAGTTAACGGCATGACTTGGTTAAAAGATAGTGCCTAAACGGTACCCACCATTTATGTCGGAACTTCAGAGATATGGAATTTAAGTATTTGAGAATAAAATTGTTTTTCTAACACCTTTATTTTTGTGTTTTTGCTGTTGGGAACTTTTAGGCCAAATAATGAACATTCTCTTAGGGGATTTATCTTTCACATATTACAAGGATGAACAGGTCAAAACTGTTTGTCTAGAGAACTTCCAAGAACAATACTTAGATTATTAATTATTTAGCCACTCACTTAATGAGTTTCACTTCACATCTCTGACTCACATTAATTTGTGTATATTTTATGAACTTTTGAACATTTGAAGATTACTATGTTGAAGCAAAATGTTGTAAAACCACTAACAGCTTAACTGGAGTATGTTTTAGCTCACTTTCAAAAGGTTGTGCAGTTCTTCTCACATTAGGCAGACCCATGAGAGAGAGAGAAACTACCATTTATCACCACTGACCAAATGGACGTGGTTGAAGAGCCACGGGTGACCAGATTGTGTATAGATGTATTCAGTGGTCACTCTCAGTCCATTAACCACCATTACTAATGCAGTGACCGCTGGGCCCTCATCAAGAAACACAGCCTTTATTGTCCGTAAATAAATTATGTAATTCATTCCTGTAGACTAAAGTAAATGTGCTTATTTGTTTAAAGGTGCAACGCTGCAAAATGCAATCAAATTGACCATTGTTTTTACTACTTGTGCTCTGAGTTTAGAGTGAAGAGTATAAAAAGTTTTCTTTTTTTCTGCTCTTCAGGTATTTTCAGGTTTGATCGCACTGCGTAAGATCTGTAACCACCCAGACCTTTTCTCAGGAGGGCCCCGGATGCTGAGGGGAATCCCAGAAGATCAACTAACTGAGGAGGAACAATTTGGCTTTTGGAAACGCTCGGGCAAGCTAATAGTGGTGGAGTCGCTTCTCCGTCTCTGGTTCAGGCAGGGACAGAGGGTCCTGCTCTTCACACAGTCTAGACAGGTGAGAAAGATGGCATTCAATATAAATGATTTATTTTAGGAACACTTTGTTCTGCTATAGTTAAATGGATTTTTGAGAAAAAAATATGTATCTTATTTCCTGCCTTAAATTATGTATGTCAGATTGTGATTGAATTACATCAAATTGTGATGTCACTTCTTTGTATTTCCTGCTGGATACTTACAACAGTGTTAGGTTGGGAGAGACAGAGGAAGTGTGTATATGTGACAGAGGCCCCAGCTGTTGCAGTCAATACCAATGAGATTATACCTCAGAGGGAACCTGAGACCCTCCCTGTCGGCATCTCTGTCCATGTAATATTAATCTGCTCTAATCCTTTTAGCGCTAATCCAAACCTCAGCCCGTCTCTCCCCATATCTGCCTCCCCTCCCCGCCTTTCTTTTCTCACTGTTGTCTTCATCTTCTATCTCATTTCCAGATGCTGGACATCTTAGAAGTGTTTGTAAGGGAACAGAACTTCTCTTACCTGAAAATGGATGGGACGACCACAATAGCTTCCCGACAGCCGCTCATCGCTCGCTACAACGAGGTGAGGATTAGCTTTCCCTAATGGTTTTGAGTGGTTTCCATGAAAATCCTGTCCTCGGGGACAAAATGCTTCCATGGAACCCTGCTCGGCCTGAGGTGGAGACACTAATTGATGACAATCTGTTGGTCAAAATAGATACTGTGATTAGTGTGTGTGAAAAGATAACATATCATACAGCATTAAGACCTTAAATGTGTGTCTTCAGGAGTATTTTAGGACTTGATTTGTTATATTGATATCAATGATGACATCTTCATCATGTGATGGTGTCTTTTACTTTCTATCTAAGGTCAAAGCCAAAGTAATTATCACAACTTGTACATGATGAAATGACTTTAATCTATCACAATCTATTTACCCTGGTCTGTCTTCATTACAGGACAAATCCATTTTTATTTTCTTGCTGACCACTAAAGTTGGTGGTCTGGGAGTCAACCTGACTGGAGCCAACAGAGTCATCATTTATGACCCAGACTGGAACCCCAGTACTGATACACAGGTTAGACACTCTCATATAATGTACTTCAAATAAAACATTTATTTCTTCTGAGTCCTGATGTCATCTGAGTCACCAGAAATCTGTTGACTTTGATCAAGAGTTTTTAAGTAACCATATGTAAGCATGTGTATAAATAAGGTGGACTGTCTTGGTTTTGTATGTGAATGATTTTTAAAATCTGTCCACTTTAGTCATTTATTTAAAAGTGTTGTGTAACTCACAGGCTCGGGAACGGGCTTGGAGGATTGGCCAAACACAGCAGGTAACAATCTACCGCCTGCTGACTGCAGGGACCATTGAAGAGAAGATCTACCACAGGTAACACAGCAGCTTTTTTAGATATATGTCTATCAGCTCTTATTTGGACACTGTTGCAGAACTGAGACCCAGAGATTCAAAAATCTTTCTAGTTTTTATGCTTTTTCACCTTATAGTCAATCTTCCATTTTAGTCAGTCTTTCCACTGACCTTACACATTTGTAAATATTGATAATTTTTCACATCACTGCTGTGTTACTGCTTGCTCTATCCCACTTCTCAGTAATCAAAAAGCTTTCCTGCATTATTAAATGGCCAATTGAGGACTTCCAAACTATTGCTCTGTTTGGTTTGTGTCTGTGAAGAGCTTTTGAAAAAGCAGAATGGAAGAACAACACAGAATCTGTTTTGATACCTGCAGTAGTGAACTTATTTAATTTTCTCATCCATCAGCTAAACTACTCTGTGGTGACAGGATCAAGATTGCCTGCTGAGTTTATTAAAAAAAACCTAATTACCTGCTTGTATCTAATAATGTATTATTTCTGTTGTAATTCAGGCAAATCTTCAAACAGTTTCTTACCAATCGTGTTCTGAAGGATCCAAAGCAAAGGCGATTCTTCAAGTCTAATGACATCTATGAGCTTTTCACTTTAGCTGATCCCACTGGAACTCAGGGAACAGAAACCAGTGCCATATTTGCAGGTTTGTTTGTCCATTTTGTCCTCATATGAGACACGTTTTACACAGCTTTAATATGTAAATCTCTTCCGAATACAATGTTGCAAGAATCCATTTGACAAGTTGAGCTTTTATCTTTGAACAGGGACCGGCTCTGATGTCAGAGTGCCCAAGAAACCCGAGAGGCCAAAATCATTGCACCACATCAGCTGCACATATAAAGAAACCTTAGGAAACCAGAATGAAACTGGTGCAGACAACATACACTCCTCCTCAAGAGACATTCCTCTAATAAATGATTGCAACATCTCTCCATCCAGTGAAAACACTCAGAGCAAATCAGTGGTCAGCCAGAGCATGACTCAAAATGGGCTGGATGTAGAGACAAACATTTCTGTCAATGTGCTGCCCACAGGACAAAATAATAACAGAGACTTAGAAGAAGCCAAGCCAGTGAGCAAAACTGCATCCTTGTCCATCTATCACCAACACAGAGACACCAGAAAACACAGAGAAAAGAGAAAGCACTGTGACCGTGCTGATGGGCACAAACGCAAGCACAAAAAATGCAAGCACTCCCAGGATGCTCGATTTGAAGGTCATCGCATCTCTCATTTGGTGAAAAAAAAGACTTTTAATAAGGAAGAAAGTGAAGACAACTCAACAGAGAATCAGAAAAAATCAGATGATTACGTCTTGGCAAGGCTGTTCAAGAAATCTGGTAGGTACACACCAGATCTGTGTATTTTTAGTCTCTTTAGACTGTTTTTTTTGTTTGGTCAATTTTTGTTGTTTCTTATCTTTTGTGGTCTTCTTCAGGCATCCACAGTGTGATGCAACATGACACCATTATGGAGTCTTCCAACCCCGACTATGTTCTTGTGGAAGCAGAAGCCAACAGGGTGGCTAAAGATGCCCTCAAAGCTCTTAAGATTTCTCGACAGCAGTGTAGGCTTTCCTTTAACCAGCGTCCTCCTCCACCTGCAAAGCAAGTATTGGGTTTGTGAGAAGCTTCACCTTTTTAATTTAAACCAAAAATCTCATTATTTTTTACTCTCTCAGGAAACGTTTTGGACAAAAGAAGAATTCTCTCCTAGTTGCACCTTCTGCTCAGTCCACCCCCACTCCAACCAAATGCAAGGTAACAGCAGAGTTCTTTGTGTTTTTCATTATTGCTATGACAAGTTTTAGATGTGTAATGTATGTAATTCAGTATTTTCTCTGTTCAACGTCTCCGTTTTTAGGATGCTGCTATTGTAAAGAAATTTACCTCAAAGAAACCAGGCGCAGGGGTCCATTTTAGTGGGGAAGGAGCAGACAGTGACTCAAACTCCGCCCCACTGTCATCAGCGTCTCTGCTGGCTAAGATGAGAGCCCGTAATCACATCTCTAAGCCCTCCAGTCAGAGAGCAGAAGAGGAAGAGGAGGAGGAGGGCTCTGAAGCTCCAAGAACAAGCCAACCTCCTGCTCCATCCACTGAACACGATGAGCTGCTAGTAGATCTGCGCAACTTCGTAGCCTTCCAGGCAAGCGTAGACGGACAGGCCAGCACACAGGAAGTGCTTGAGTATTTCAAACCAAGACTAACCCAGCAACAGGCACCTGTCTTCAGAGAACTACTCAGGAGCATCTGTGATTTTCATAGGACCTGCGGTCAGGAGGGCATGTGGAGACTGAAGGAGCACTTTCGCTGACAGAAAGAAGCATTGAAGGAAGCAGACTTTAAACTGTGGTCCACATGTGAAAACCTTTCAGAGTCTGTCAAATCCACATCTGGTGTTTTATTTACTTTATGTATGGTGACACTCCTGACCACAATGAATGATTAAACATTCAGCAATTCAAAATGTAACAAAGAAAACTAAAGAAAGTTAGAGAAATTGCACAGTTTTGAGTTGTTTTTTGTTGTTGTTTCCCAAATCTTGAATGAAAATAACTTATTCTAGTGGTATGGGTTTGTTTAAAACTTCTGGTTCAAGGTTCAGGCCTTATTGTGACAACTTCCATTTCTTCTCACTGTTGTTTCTACCGGGTTATTCTTGAAATCAGTCATTTGTATGTGCTATTTGAACTATATTACCTCAGATGAAGGCATAAAATGTACATTATGTTTGCTTTCAATATCCATAGTTTCATGACCTCACATTTGTCAGATCTGTGATATTTTCTATAAATGTAATAGTGTGCAATTGTGTAAAAAATACTTCACCACATAGGAAGTTTTAGTCAATTTTTAATGGCTCTATTTCTATTTAAATTAAAGGGAGTAGAACTTGGGCTAAACAAAAACTTAAAAACTGAATGAATGGTTTAGTTGCAACATTTTCTTCAAAATAAATGCAGTACATTTTTTTGTATATATTTTATGCAATAAACCTCTAACAGGTTGCTTTTTTCTGTTTGATTTTTTTTTTAATGTATAGAAAAGCAAAGACAGGTTTGATGGTTTAACCATAAACAATTCTACATTACAGTAGATTATCTGCTTGATCAAATTATATATATACTATACTGTCAAAGGTATTCACTCACTCCAAATCATTGAAGTCAGGTGTTCCAATCACTGCCACTTATACAGTAAGTCCAGTTGTGACATTTTCTAACTACTAAATATTTCACAGTCAGATGTTAGTGGTTTGATTGGGAATGACAGCAACTCTGCAACAAAGCGGTAGGTCATGTAAAATCACAGAGTGGGCTCAGCAGATGCTGAGGCTCATGGTGCACAGAGCTCACCAATGTTCTGCAGAGTCAACAGCTACAGACCTCCAAACTTCATGTGGCCTTCAGATCAGCTCAAGAACATTGAGTAGAGAGCTTCAGGGAATGGGTTTCCATGGCTGATCTGCTGCATCCAAGCCTTCCATCACCAAGCGCAAAGCACTGGATGCAGTGGAGTAAAGCACGCCTCCACTGGACTCTAGAGCAACAGATACATGTTCTCTGAAGTGACGTATCGTGCTTCACTGTCTGACAACCTGATGGACAAGTCTGGGTTTGGCTGCTGCCAGCAGAACGATACTTGTCTGACTGAATTGTGCCAAATGTAACGTTTGGTGGATGGGGGATCATGGTGTGGGGTGTTTTTCAGGGGTTTGGCTCAGCCGCTTATTTCCAGTGAAAGGAACTCTTAATGCTTCCGCATACCAAGACTTTTTGAACAATTTCCTGCTCTCAACTTTGTGGGAACAGTTTGGGGATGACCCCTTCCTGTTCCAACATGACTGTGCACCAGTGCACAAAGCAAGGTCCATAAAGACATGGATGAGTGAGTTTGGTGTGGAAGAACTTGACTGGCCTGCACAGAGTCCTGACCTCAACCCAACAGAACACCCTTGGGATGAATTAGAGGGGAGACTGTGAGTCAGGCCTTCTGTCCAACATCTGTGTCTGACCTCATAAATTAGCTTCTGGAAGAATGAAAAATTCCTATAAACACATTCTAAACTTTGTGAACAGCCTTCCCAGAAGAGTTGAAGTTGTTTTAGCTGCAAATAGTGGACCAACACCATACTAAACCCAATGGATAAAGAATGGGATGTCACTCAAGTACATATTTGTGTGAAGGCAGACAAACGAATACTTCTGGCAATATAGTCTATTTATAAGGAATTTCTGAAATTCATCTCTATCACAATGTGTTGTTTTTTTATGCAAACAATTGTTTTAAGATTAGTTTGGAAAAAAATTGCCATGGAGTTTTAAGTGGCGGTATTGTGGTGCTGACCAGGGTCCTGAAATCTCTGTAGATAACTAAAATGAAACCACATAAAGGCCCAAGTATGGGTCACAGAATGTGCAAGACCGTGTTTATTTTCAGAATTGTCTCTTCCAGCTGAGACGGGAGAGTAATGTCATTTAGTCAACTAAGCAATCATGAAAGGATGGAGAGGAAATGCGCTGACAGGAAACTCACTCTAGGCCCGCACTTCTGTCAGAGTCTAGACCAAATATTAGGATAAAGTTATCAACCGTTATTTGATTTCAATTTTCTCCACGCACTTCACCGAGGTCATAATAACAACTTTATTTTCAGTGGTGCATAAATTAATTACGCGCATTTAATAACTAAAATATCATTATATTCCCCCTTTAATAACATAAACGCTGCACGCCAGGGAAACCCTTAATAGCGCGGGGCCCTGTAACTGGCCATTATCCGCCTGTAATGATATTACAGAACCAATTACGCGCCATTAGAAGGGATTTTCTGCACTTTATGTGGTTTAGTCCAATCCTGCACTCCTCTTCTAAATTTCAGCTGCTTCTCGAAGCCTCATTTTGCCTCCACCTCAGAGACGCATGGCGTCTGCGCTCTGCCGTCCCAGATGCGCTTTAAAACTAATTGAAAGGGTCCCGCAGCAGATCATTTATCTGAGGAAGCGAAATAAATCGCGGGACCCCTTGCTGTGAACAAAATCAAAAATTTGGCCTTGTGAGTGCTCTACATGCGCAACCCCTTGTAAAGTGGACCCGCTAACGCACCCTGACGAGCAATTAACCCGCCCGACAGTCAATCTAAAACCCAAAAGCAGTCATCCTCCTTTTTTTAATATATGAAAGAACCAAATAAAAAAGTGCTGCGGGTATGTGTGCATGTTTATGGTTGGGGAATATGTTGGATCCTGGAATAACAATCACTTGTGATGAATTTTTTTGGCACCTGAGCAGAGCTGCCGTTTGCCACCCTGGGTATGCCTCCCCTCTTCCTCCTCCTTTATATTTCTGGCTTTCTGCACTCGCAAACACACACACACAAACACACACACACGGACACACCAGGGGTTATGGAGTGAGAGAGAGACAAAGCCGTGATAATCCGATTAGGAGCAATTAGGCGTGAGATTCTGCGACACTTGCTGAAAGCCTTAACACTCTGTAGACAGTTATACAGTTATAGAGACATCTGGACACTCCCAGAGAGAAACACAGAGAGAGAGAGTGCATGTGTGTGTGTGTGTGTGTGTGTGTGTGTGTGTGTGTGTGTGTGTGTGTGTGCTTCAGAGAAAGAGAAGGGCCGAGTCAAAGAGGTCTGGACACTCCCAAACAGAGTCAGGAGAAGCGCAGCAGCCGCTTTTCTCTCCAGAGCGCAAACTCTCTCTCTCTCTCTCTCTCTCTCTCTCTCTCTCTCTCTCTCTCTCTCTCTCTCTCTCTCTCTCTCATCAGCATCACCGCTGCAGGTAGGATGCTCTCTCACACATCAGCCTTAAAACCTCCTCTTCCTCTTCTTCCTCCTCCTCCTCCTCCCAGGACGATTTATTCATTTCTCCGCCACAGACAACCCTGACACTGTAGAAACTGCAGCCGACCAGAGGCTTCGGGCTGAAAAACTTTTTGTCTGTGTTCCAGATTGAGCCGCGCAGCTCCGAGACGTACCAGGATGTTCTACTTTCACTGTCCGCCTCAGCTCGACGGAGAGTGCTGTCGCTCCAACACATGTAAGTTTTTTAAATCTTACCTTTTCAACATCTTAATTCCTGCTTAAATTCGCGCAGCTGCAAATGATGACTTTGGTAAAGTTTTGTGTTTAAGCAGCGCGCTTTTACGCACCGAGGATGGGCCTGTGCCTATTTTTTAAGCTAACATTTTTTTACTGTCAAAGAAAATCGTTTAACAAATATTTTAATATTATAGCTGTAAATTGGGACTTTTGTGCTTTATTTCTAATCTAAAAATTGATCTAAATGGGGGGTTATTTCATCTGAAAAACGTTAAGGAAATACCTGAAATAATTTTCGTAAATATTAGTGTCGTTTAAAGAAACTTTAGGTTTCCAGCAGATTCAAATGTGTCTGTAAAGGGTTAAGTATGGTTCCCCTTCTGCTGTGTCAGTCTGTTGGCTGGCTTTGAGAAGCGCTGGTAGTTTGGCCCCGGGGCAGAGGGGGAGTTTTGGCCCGGGCACAGATGTTGGGTGTCATGGCTCTTAGTCCGTCATGGTTCCCTTTAGACTCCCAACATCAATGTTTCATGCAACTAATGGAAATAAAAAACATCTCCATTTGGCCACCCCTGTGGGGTCTTGCTGCATTTCCTTTTTCCTAATAGTTACGATTTTGTTTGTCAAATGCTTAATTTATTCAAATACAAAATCAAATTTTAAAACCTTTTTATATGAACTGAAATAATGTTAACCATCTGTTTTGTTCAGTAAATTCAAGCGGGTTTGGAAACCACGCCCCGGCCGATTTTGACGATGGATTTCTGCGGAGGAAGCAGCGCAGAAACAGAACAACTTTCACTTTACAACAGGTAATTCCTTTCCAGGACATAAAGAAAATAAGAGCAGCTAAACAAAAGAAAAAATATCAGGAGATGAAAAACGCGAGTAAATCTGACAAATCAATAAAAAAAAAGTTGGGCAAGTTTTCAGAAAAAAAAAAGGAAAGAGAGATATTTGTGCTTCTTAGATAACCAGAAATATATATTTATACTGGTTTGATATCATTTATATAAAAGTACAAATGCAGCAAACATTTATTTTAAATATCACATTATGAGCAGGAAATATTTAAAATGCTCAATACTTTTATTTTGTCCAAGAAATTTAAGTTATTTTAGTTTTAAATCTTTTAAGCTTTTCTGAAAGAAAGAAAGAAAGAAAGAAAGAAAGAAAGAAAGAAAGAAAGAAAGAAAGAAAGAAAGAAAGAAAGAAAGAAAGAAAGAAAGAAAGAAAGGAGTCAAATAAAATCCACAAATGAATATATTTAACCAGTCTTTCCTTGATGTGCGCTTGTTTTGCTGCCCCTGCAGCTGGAGGCTCTGGAGGCGGTGTTTGCTCAGACTCACTACCCGGACGTGTTCACCCGGGAGGAGCTGGCCATGAAGATCAACCTGACCGAGGCCAGAGTGCAGGTAAGCACCGTGCGTCCTGGGCGCGTCCTGGTGCGCGTCTGACCACGCAGGAGGAAGAAGAGAGGGGGCTAAATGAAGCCACACCGTCATTCCAACAATACACTTTAATAACATCAACGTAATGGTGAATATTAGATTAGCTTGATTAATCGGTCATTCATAATTAACCAGCGATAATGTTCTTCACTAATTTCTCCGCCTCTCAGAGGCAGGAATACATCATCCATGCTGATGGCTCTTTTTCTTTTTCCAGGCAGAAAGAAGTATTTTTCAAAAGTCAGAAGCTTCCAAACTGTCAAAAGCACAGATTGCGCACACGTTTTCTGAAATTTGGCTATTTATATTCCGCTCCTGCCCCGCACATATGCGCGGTTATAAACTTGGCCAGATGTAATTAAGTTAT
The DNA here is from genome assembly GCF_001649575.2 of Kryptolebias marmoratus. Taxonomy (NCBI): domain Eukaryota; kingdom Metazoa; phylum Chordata; class Actinopteri; order Cyprinodontiformes; family Rivulidae; genus Kryptolebias; species Kryptolebias marmoratus. Next base: position 21,755,132 of record NC_051451.1, on the reverse strand, counting down.
GTGTCCTGTATGTAATTTCCTGCATTCCAGATTTGCTTTTGGGTTTTGTTGTGCGCGCAGATCTAATTGTAGGAAATATAATAGTTTGCCTTTTGTTCCCCAGGGTCATCTTACTATCGCTTAAACCCAATGGCGGGGTTGATAATGGAATCCAGCGCTGTAAATTAGGGATTGTAAACAAATTATTCCCCTCCTAATCCGATTACCACATTCCTATTATTAAATCTGAACATGAATCCACCGCAGTATGCAGGGATATTAAACTTACATTATTATTAGAAAATAAATTTCCTTTCTCTTGTAGTGTTGTTGCCCCCCTCTTTTTGTAAAGTGTCAATGGGGCCTCCCCCGCATTAAGAGCACGTGGCAAATTGAGATTAATGGAGCAATTATAGCCCATTCAGAGATGGGTGTGTGTGGGGGGGCGCGACTTCTAGCTGGAAGGTGCAGGGGTGAGATAAGTCCACTGGCTGTATTGTTGTCCTGCCATGGAAATGTTGTCTTTTCTTTATGCCGAATGAATGCGTGCGTTTTGTTTGGCTGTTGACATCATTTCTACCACAATAGAAGGGGAAGGATGCAGAGCACATGCGCACAGACTCTAACCTCCATTCACACATCATGATTAATGCCTGCTAGAAGCAAGTCCTAATCGAATCTGATGTTGTCAAACAATCACTAAATAGGGAAATAAACGACTTCATCATAGCTGCCTCTCTCTCGGGCAGCACAACTGTCAGTGGGAAGTCATTAAAATATGATAATGAAAAATTGCTCAATTAAATGTTGTTATAGGCAGTGACCTTCATTCGATTAAGATACAAGAACTTGTTCTTTGCTGTGTGGACCGTGAAGTTTTGGGGAGAAGTCAGGGATTGTGGGACAGATTCAAACACCTCCTTCAGAAAACAGAGCTGAGCACATCTGTTTCTATTAATGAGACTGAATTTTTGCATTTGTTTGTCTGCGCCAAAATGACACGCAAGGAGAAATATGAGGGACACAGTGAAGCTAAATTTGATTCGTTTTGCAGGTTTGGTTTCAGAACCGCAGAGCAAAGTGGAGGAAGACAGAGCGGGGGAGTTCAGACCCCGAAGGAGGGAAGGAGCAGATGAGTGACGGAAGTCCTCCGTCCCGCAGCATCAACTCTCAGTCCCCCGTGGACCACCACAGAAAACAGAAAGAACCACTGGAAATACAGCAAAGGTGAGAGAAGACAGATGATGGGTGTGAAACAGTGTCAAACTGCAGGATCTGAGTGATGGAAATTCATCACAGACAGTAACTTCTGAATTGTTAATTTCATTTAGTTTAGTTTATTGGTTTATTTATTAATGTATATTATTGAGCATTAGATAAATGTACCAGAGTTTGACAGGTTGTACACAAAGGCTATTTTTTTATCTTGTCCTCAGACAGGTCTCACAAGTCACCCTAAAAACAAATTAAGTTTTTAGCATCAAATAAAAATGATCGAAATGCTTCTCACATTAAAAGTACAAATGCAAAACAGACAACCTCCCCCAACAGTTTTCTTCATCTCATACATCTAAAACCTTACCACAAAAAATACCTCATTTATGAAGCAGAAAGCATAAAATAAGTACATTTATAAGAACCAGGGCAAAATCCACAAATACTAATAAAACCCAGACAGATGGTTACAGATGGCAACATGACTTCAGTGCTGACAAACCTGAGTGTAGCGGAATCATTTCTTTAGATTTAAATAAACTGTAAGTGTCCGATTGTCTTATAGTCACTGCATGGGACAGCATCCCTGTCCCTTTTTGGATAGTACAGACTGGCTCAAATAACTTTTTCTGATTGAGTAAGACAGTCTCTTCTCATTTTCAGTTTTAATAGTTAAAAATATTTAAACATTTATGTTTGAGAAATAATATTAATTGTTTTTAACTAAATGATTTATGTTCAGTATGCGTTTTTATTTTTAGTATCAACAGGACAGTGGGTCCAGGTGGTCCGTTTTTCCCGTCTTGTATTCCGGGCACACTCCTCAACTCTGCCACCTACGCCCAGGCCCTCTCACAAGTCGCCACCCTGAAAGGTAAATATGATTCTCATTATCATCAAAATTTGCTTTTCATACACTTTCACCATAAATCCAACTTTTGTCATTTTTTTTAGGAAACGGTTTGTGCTCCTGCTGTGTTTCTGACCCCATGGGCTTGTCCTTCCTGCCACCCTACGGTTGTCAAGGAAACCGCACAGCCAGCGTGGCCGCCCTGCGCATGAAGGCCCGTGAGCATTCGGAGGCTGTGCTGCAGTCGGCCAACCTCCTCAGTGCAGCAGCTGGACCTGGCGCCGGCGTGGGAGTCCTCTCTGGAGTCGGCGTGAGCGCAGCCGGGGTGGTCAGGCCTGCGGTGGGTCCCCCTATCGAGGTGCCTGGCGCTGGCGTGAGAGCGGGGGACAGCTCCAGTCCCAGCACAACCACAAAAGTCCCAATCCTGGGCAGCAGTCCTGACAAACATGCTCACTGCTCCAAGGAAACGCTGGAGAAAAAGTGAGGTGCTGGATACAAATATGGATGTACTGTTAATCTGTGCCTGTTATTCCCAATCTACTCGGCTCTGATGAGCAACAAAGCACAACTACTGGCTGACTCCAGAACCATCCTGGGACAGACTTTTCTAAGAACACACTGTCTGGATGCAAACATTAAAATATTTATTTGACTGTAAATTATCAGTGTGAGAATTATTGAATAATTGGGGTTGTGTCACCCTCATAACTTGCGGTTTTGGATGTTCGTCTGTCTCCATGCACTCTTGGACTACATTAGATGTGTGCAGTAAAGGCCTATTTGACAATGTGAATTTAATTAATCTCCATATCTTTTTGTTTTTATTAAGAGGACAGTTGTTTACAATGTTTATGCATGAAGACTGTGAGTGTTGAACTGATGGCAGGACTGAAGATTTTGCAAGAGTTTCGCAAACGACGACCTCTTAATCTTTTGATTTTGAAGTGAAAGTGCACTTTAACACTAATCAGCCCTTTTCGTTGTAAAAAGGTACAATTTGATGATGTGTGAATGGAAGGCAGAAACTGTCAGAGTGTATTTAGTTGTTCCCCTCCCACTCTACTCCGTTAGCACATCTGTAGTGCCATCAGACAGCAAACACACCAGTCCTGTTGTGACATGTTCTTTAAAACAATTAAAGATGTAGTCGCTCATGTTTCTCTCCTGTTGCCTCTCGCTCCAGCCATCTGTTCTGATACATTATTTATCAGCTTCTCTTAAAGCCAGGAGTGGAGAGCAATTGTTACTCTTATTATTTATTTACTTTTAGAAACCTCTCTCTTCCTCTCGCCCTGTCACTGAACACTTTTTATTAAATCCCATTATAGCCTAATATGCTATTTATTCATCCTAAATTTATACTTTAAAAAAATTACCTCAGGGCTGTTTAAATTGTAGATCATAACAAAAAATTATGATTGTTGTTTCGTTTTTGTTTTTTTTTTGTGAATATGTCTGCACTCGACTGACTCTTGAATAAATGATCACCTGATCAGATTGATAATACTTAACCTCAGTGCACGCGGCCAGTAGTTCGGCTGATTCAATTTGCGTCCTTGAGGATTTTCAGGAAATTACTTTTGATAGTCAATAACACAATTAAGTAAACTACACACACATTATCATGAATAATAGATGAGAAATTATGTATTACCATGAAGTACTGGTTCAATAATTGATGAGGCGACACCCTGGTGACATCGAGAGGGAGATAATGTCAGAAGTCGTGCCAGGTTGTACACAGAACACTCACGACTTTTTTTTTCTTTTTTCTTAATTTACACCAATGTGTGTGCATGTTGTAAATATCTCATGACTATACCAATAAAGTGATGCTTTCATAAGATGAAACCTCAAGACTCATTTAATTTTTATTTTATTGGAGCACATTTTACTCTAAAAATTCATAATTAGTTCAGCACGCAGTTTAACAGAATAAAAGATCCTTATCTCTCTATAGAGGCATGTATAGCCTGGTGATATGGCAGCTAAAAATAAAACAATATCCATATATAAATTAGCTCCTTTTCTAAAACGTAGCAGAACGGACAGCTGAATATAGTCACCTCAAACAAAAGATTTGAAAAACACATTTAGTGTCTCCAAAATTGACTACAGTCGCTGTGGAATTGAATCATTTCCCAAAACAAAGGATGCTGAAGTTATAATGACTCCGATCATCATTAAGTTCTGCATGGTGCCCATAATTCACTGCTTTAATATTTTATAAACAAGTCAAGTTGGTGTTGACATTCAGCTGTGCATGTGGCATCATTGATAATTTCTCTGTCACCTAAAAAAAGTCCTGAGACTGTTTTGTTGAGCATTGTTATATCAAATTAGCTGGAGAGCGGCCAGAAATGCAGACGAACATGGTGAATGTGGGGGACAGTAGTTGAACTCTGTTCTTACATTGCAGTTAATGGGCTTCTTTTGTTGCAGTAATGAAATATTTTTCTGCAAGGACGAGAGGAAATGTGGCCTGTGCACATATGCACTCATCTGACACACACACACACACACAGAATGTAAGAAACGCAGAAACAGCCAGCATACTCCAGATCAGCAGACACGCAGCTCTTTACATTTGGTGCAACGCACAAAATGAACTATTTTCTAACTTGCACTCAAATTTAGACATAAAGTGCATTCAGGCTGGGTCCACTGAATGGCCAAAACAACCCACTGAAGTCTCATTTCTGCTTTTAATTCCTGCTTCAGAGCTGATCAATAACACAATCAATTAGAATCAGTTAAGTTCATGTCCGAATGGAGATTATACAAACAAAGCATATCTTAATGCAGCAAGTAATGTGTCTGCTGTCTGCCACATAACCACAGCTCTGCTTTTCCTTACTCAGCACAGGGAAGAGCATCCTCAGCGCACGTGATCAATGCTTACAGTCCTCCACTGTGAGGAGGACTTAACGAAACTATGTCAAAGTTGTAAAGTTGCAGTGTGATAAAACCTGTCAAAAAGTCTACGTTTTTCATAGCATATACAAACTCAGATGTCCTTTCTAACCTTGTCCACTAGAGGGATGTGGTGAGCAGGAGATTTGTTCATACCTTCCGTACATTTCATCTCAAGCACTCAGGTTAAAGACATCTAATATTATTTATTTTACAGAATTTTCTTCTTTTTTTTGTTTTGCAAATTTAACTGCTATTAATTTAACCTATTTAAACTGTGCTATGCACTGAAAATCGAAAGGAAGTAAAGATGATATAGCAGCAAATTTAAGTTGTGAAGCAGATTTTTCATTCAGTATAAAATAAATCTAGGGATAAATGTCTAAAAATGTGATTTTTAGACATTAGGAGAGAGAGTGAGAGCAGTTTAAAAGGGATTACCTCAGCCTTTCCTCTGTTTCTCTGAGCTGCATGTGTGTGTGTGTGGTTGTGTGTGCATATGTGAAAGAGTGCGTCTCCATTAAGGCCCATGTGTGTGTGTCCATCATCCCACCAAGCCAGCACCGCAGCCGCCAACAATCCCAGGAAACTATCTGCTACAGCAATCTCCTATTATAGCTTTGAGCTGTAGGAGGGGAGGGAGACGAGGGGTCAAAGGGGGAGGTACAGTCCCTCCCCTTCCACTGCCTTACGGCCTTTTCTGTTGGAGTTAGCAAAAATGCAGTCAGGAGATTAGATGTGGAAATATCATATTGTATATCCGGTGGAGAATTTGTATCAAGACATGTATGTTGCTTCACAGAAAAACTGATGGAAATCTGAGGCAAAGCTGCTAAAACACATCTCTCACTTGCATTTACAGAAAGCTTCATTCAGTCTGCTGTGATGTAGTGGGTGGTGATTAAGACCCACTTGTTTACTATGCTCTGTGGAGTGCCTCTCAGTTCTGTTCAATGTAGAGGATTGGACTTCAACGTGAGACAACTTATGTCTTCCAACTACAGCTTCCCACCAGAACCAAACAACACATCATCATACTTTTTTTTTTAACTTTAAACCTCCTGAGTGAGTTGCGCCCAGCTAGTTCTCACTGCTACTGACCAACAGTAGCTGCCCAGATTTATAAATAGTTGAGAGGCTGTTTGTTTCATCCTTCTGACACTTGACACCAAGGGAACTCGCAGACCTCACATGCTAGTTCAAGCCCTCTTTCTGTCCCCCCATGGTGGCCACTCTCTCTGGTACAACTCCTCTATTTCCGTCTGGTCTCCTGTCCTAAATCCAGTGTGGTCAGAAGCTCACAGAACTCACCGTGGAGGATTTTACTTTGGACAGTTGTCAATAGAAAGAGCTTGGAGCTGCCAGGGAGTGGTTGTGGAAGGTGACTGTTCAGGATCAGACGGGTTTGGGCCTCTTTTGGGCCAAGAGCCGTTTGAGAAGTTTAATGAACAGGCCTCAAATAATGGATTATAAACCTGAAAGGTAAGATTTTAGACTTGGTGTTGATTTTTTTATATTCAGCAAGGAATATTAAATTTTTTAAAAATGTTAAAATGGCAGATAATGTCAGCCTTTCACTTAGAAATGCAATGTCTCTAGGTTTTAGCAGCAGAACATTTTGGTATTATAACTAATCTCAAAACTTTAGTTTTTTTAGTTTATTTTAGTCTCCTCACTGTTGCTGACATTTTTACAAACATTTAGATGTCCCTGGTTACAGAAGTGACATATATGAGGCTGTTAAGTCTGCTGCCGGACCAGAGTTGAATATTACTCGTCTTTGGTGTCAGGTTTTAAAACCAGAGGCCTGTCACTAGACAAAAATAAACTCATCACATACAAGAATGAAGAGAAAGCATCCTGAAAGTTAGAGATGAAATTATCATTGCATAGAAGTGACTCAAATTAGAAAATCTGCTCCAATTGCTCAGATTTTTTTTTTTTTAAGTATAGAGCACTCTGCCTCCATTGACCTGCATGTGATGTTTAAATACAGACATCTAACATAAAATACAATTTCTGACTGTTTTACTAATGATTCATTTAGCAAACTGATGGAGAATATAGATGTTAAGAAACTACAAATTGTTAAACCAGTGCAGTCTCCTGAAAATGCAAGGTTACACTTTTGAACTTTACTTTGTATGCTTTTGATGCTGAAACTGCAGCAGAATAGAAAGTAACTGCGGAGAAGATACGCATGAGATGGATGGTCATCATGTCAGGGAATATTATTAAACTCCAGTATATTTTGAGTAAGGTGACAACTGCTTGGCAGAATTTAAGTAGCTCATATGCACAATATTCTAAATCTATAAACATTTTGTTAGAAATACAGCCCAAGAGAGCTAGTGTGATACACATTAGGTTTGTGTAAACAGTTAAATATATTTTTGAGAATTAGTATTATAATCAATTTTAAATCCATATTTTTACAGTTGTAAAGATAATAAATTAATAAGAAAAGGAGAATAAACTAGGATGCTGCCATGTTCAAAACCATCACCACACTTACACGTGGCCCTGCATTATATGTGCTATATTTGCAAACCAAGAAATAATTTTATTTATTAAAACATGCTTTATATCCAATGATATTTCAGTCAGTCTAACTAAATATAACTGGTAATAAAAATTCACAAGGGAACCATTGTACCCGTTTATGAACTTATCTGCAGGTTATTTCCTAATCTTACCTCCAAAGCCTAAACTTAGAAGCACTTCTAGTAAAAGATATTTTAGTCTGCTTTTCACCTGCTCTATGTAGTAAAAGTAAAACACTTTCTCAAGATTAGTTTTCAGTAAGTTATACTTCTCTAATTTTGATCATATGATTTTATTATTTGACTCAAAGAGAGACTGCTTAATTCAAGTTTGATCTCTTTCAAATGCTTATGATTAAAATTATAATTTTGACCTTAGACTCTAAGGTCTAAAATCAAATTAATATGTATATATTTTATTTAAAGTAAACCTACATGTGTGTTCTCTGTTTAATTCGTACCGATGGCTCTCATTGCCCAAAATAACTCACGTGAGTTTGTCTTTACTGGGCCTAGCAACAGTGTGGTTTTATCCACAACATGCCCCTGAAGGTCACAGTGATTGAGTGAAAGGATTTACAGAGCTGTTTTCAGAACCACATTCAGTACATTGCTGCTTAATGCAAAGGGGAAAAAAGGCTAGTTATCATAAATCATACAGGACAATAGAAGAATTGAAATAATCTTGCATAAGAAAAACTGTGATGCAAATTTTAGGCTTTAGATTAAGGCTAAAAAAGTGGCTCTCATAAATGAAAAGTTATGTCTGTTTCTTGAACAAAGTGAATATTTGAACAAATATTACCAGATCCAGGGTGATTCTTTTCTCTCTTGTTTTTTGTTGTTTTAGGAAAACAGCAAAATCCAGGATTATCTGTGCAAAGATAAACTAAAACACACAATGCATTTGGAGCAACTCCTGAGGCCAAAAACTCCGGCTGCTGCAGCTTCACCAGCAGGCACAGAGTATAATTTTGAGGTCTATATTTACATGAATGACTGAACGGCTAAAGAGAGCTTTACTTGTTAGCGAGTCTGCATCATGACCTCAGTCGAGAAGCATCGCTCAAGCCGAAGGAGCAGAGGGCATCGAAAGCACAGCACTGGAGGCTTCAGCAAGGCCTCCAGTGGTGGGTCCTTCCTGGATGAAACTGATCGTGAGGTCAGTAATCTGACAGACAGAGCATTTAGGAGTCTCTGTATCGGGGATGAAGCTGTTTATAATGACTCTGATCTCAGTTTGTCTTCGCCAAGCACTCAGAGGGACAGACAGCTGGCCTTTAGCCAGGACAGAGACATACTGGAGAGAGACAGAGAGGAACAAAAGAGAGCAGCGCAGGACAATTTCAGCCTCAGAGTCCAGCAGTATGGACAGGATTGGGTTTTTGGAGGAATGAGTGGAGCAGACATCTACAGAGATCCTCAGTGGGAAGCTTATGGGGAAAGGACACAGGGGATGGTTTCTGCCACATTCCAGCACTCCTTTGTGGAAACCTCTCAACAGGGAAAGTCTCTGAGGGAGGGGGAGCTTTCCCTCTTTAGCAACGGTGCTTCAGAGTTCGGTTCACAGCAACGCAGAAGCCGCTCCAGAGTTTCCTCTCTCGTCAGAGCCTTTAACTCTGATGGACATAGGGACGAAGCAGGACTGGAAGCTCAACTCAGAGAGTGGAGTGATGGGACAAGCTGGGACAGATCAGCTCTTATGAGTATCCAGAGGGAACTTTCTGAATTCTCTACATCATACCAGCAAAATTTCAACAGCCATCATTTCTCTTCTGCAAGCCCATTTTCACCTCAAAACACAAACGTCTATTCTTCTCAAGTGGGAGCAATGGCTCAAATGTCTCACAACTCTGCATCTGCATACATGAGGTCATCACACATTAAACACAACATGTCTGCACAGGTCAACTCTAACTTTATGCACAGTGAGTTCAGTCCCTTCAGGTTATGGAGGGATCACAACAGGTTTCCGTTCCATCAGGGAGAACTCTCTGGTTTTATGCAATGCTCAGAGTTTCCTAAATGGTATCAGACACCAATGTATAATGAACTTTCGCTTGCAAATCAATCACAGGATCCCTATAGGGATCTCAGACATCAAAGAAATACTCTGGCACTTGCAGCTCCCTCAACACACTCTATCTCAACTTCCAAGGTGCTGCAGAAGTCTTCAGTGGAGAAACGCTGCGAGTCAGAGCTGGCAGGTCATTATCCTCACAGGAAGTGGACACAAAGCCTGGGAACTAACAAACTTCCATCCCAGCGCCCATCAACCGCATCGCCTACCACTGAGATGTCTCGACGGGTCAGAGACACCATTGGCTCTGTCAAGGCACTCCAGCAAAAAGTCAAAATTATGTCAGAGCAGCATATCACAACAGATGAAACAGCACATAAACAAGGAGTCTTGTACGGGAGGGAACATTTGGATAACCCTGTCAACAGTGCTATAACAACAGAGCCAAATGTTTTTAGCAGTAACACAAGAAGTGCCTTTGGCACCAACCAGCTGCTAACACCTTTGGTCTATGCACACCAGGAAGCAGAGACATCAAATTTCCATCAGTATGAAGTTTCTCCTCAACCGGTGGAGCATCCACCAGTGCGAGCTGAAAGCAGGGGAGCCACACCTGATGTTAGGATATCCAACTACAAATCTCGAGCCACAAGCCTGCTCTTCAATCTGAAAGATAACAGGAAGAGAGTGAAAAGTACCTACAGTCCTACCAAATTTAAAGTTTTGGATGTTCTGGAGAAGAACAAACAGGAGCCACATGAGATTGTGATAGATACCCCAGTATTGTCAGATCCAGATATTCAGTTACTCCAGCTACAAGAACCCAGAAGGAGAAATGCTGCTGTAAACCAGTACCACAGCTCTGGACTATCACTTCAAACTTCTGAAAGAACAAATACAGGCCAATATCCTGAAAATACATCAGCTCAGACACAAGGTCAGATGGTTCATCAAGCTGGATTCAGTAGCATCACACCTGAAAATTACACAAACTATCAGCTGGCTAATGGACAGAATCCCTATGAAAGTGTAGCATCATTTACTCCCTATAAGCAAGATTATCTTGGATCCATGGAGCATCCTCAACAATCTCATTCAGGTGTTGACGCAGCAAACTTAAACACTGACAACAATCAAAGCCGAGAGTATTTAATAAGCAAGGCAAATACTGAGCAAGCTTTTAATGAAACAGTGGGAGGAGTATCCTCAAAGGTGAGTAGATATGAGCAGCTCATAGAAAACAAACAGAATTTTAAAAATCCTTCCTCACTGGAAAAACTGAGACAGAGAAACAGCCAAGACACAGAAAATGTCAGTATGAAAACAGATATCTCTCCATCAAGACAAGACACACTGCCATTAACGGAACGGCCAAGAACAGAAAACCAGTCAATTAGAAATAAGGATGTTGGAAAAGTGGAGTTGAAGGAAAGTTTGGTATTTGAAACATCTTCTCCTCAAAAGGCTGATTTGGTCAGGGCTAAGTTTTCCAACCAACTGGAGTCAGAACAAGAAGAAAAGATGAATAAAACCAAAGATGGCATTTTAGCACAGAAATATAACAAATACATTGAGAAAGAGGGTATAAGCCAAAACAACCTTTATCCTACAACAGAAAAATCTATGATCATGCAAAATATAGGTCAGATTAATCAATTTATGCCAGTTCTAAAGGAGCAGGAAAACCAAAGTCAACAGCAAACAGAAGTTAAGCCCCAGTTTGAAGTTCAGAAAAAATCCTCAAACCAAGAAGGTCTGCCTTCCTCAACAATGACACATCAGATAATAGACAGAAAGGTTGTTGAAATGAAGAGTGAACAGGACACAGCAGAAAATGCACAATACTCCAAAGAAGAAAAGACAAACACTGAACTGAAGACTCAGGTACAGCCAAGAAAAACAGAATCAACTGAGTTTATTTCTACTCAGAGGGCTGATTCAGAAAATATCAGAACAGAAGAGTTCAAATTAGACCCAACAAAGCTGGAGGATCTAAGAAAAAGCAAAAAAGAACAAATTAAAGAGGAAGACAAGAAAGGAGAACATAGAGAACATTTCACAAAAAAAGAACTAGAGTTGGATGGAGATAAAAAGACAAAAGCTGCACAAACCAGAGTTCAGCAGTTAACAGATGAGCCAAAACATATTACAGAGAAAGCCAAGCACGAGCATGTGACAGAGGAGCAAGTTAAAGCAAAACAAGCTGAGACAGAGAAGCTAAAAGAAGAACGCATAAAAAGCAAACTGGCAAAGACCGAAGAGACTGGGACGGTTGGAATAAAGCAAGCTAAAGTTGAACAGCCTACAAGTAAAAGAAAGAATCCAGAGCAAGTTAAGGAGGAACAGCTGCACACAGATCAAGCTGAAGGAGAGCAGATGAAGGCAGAAGAAGTCAAGACAGAAAATATTAATCCAGAAAAGGTTGAGGTTGAATATGGAAAAGAAGAGCAAACACATCAAGTGAAGGAGCCACAAACCAAAGCACAATATGTTAAGATAGAAGAAGATGAAATGATAGAGATAAATACAGATCTTATTAAAAGTGAGGGTGTCAGAGAAGTTGAGAAAGAGAAAGATTTAAGTCATGTAGGTCAAGTAAATGCAGAGAAACCAACAATACTGATATGTAAAGCCAAAGGCCCTAATATTGAAGGGATAAAAACAGAACAGGTTATGCTGAAAGAAAACAAACTGGATCGAAGCAGAGCAGAGCTATCAACAACAGAAAACTTGTTGGAGAGGTCAGATCATCTCACAGCTAAACTAACAGCTGCACAACATGCCATTAGGGAACCAGATAAAGTTGAGCAAGTTAAGACAGAATTAGCTAAAGCCAAAGCAGAGTTAGCCAAAATAAAGGAGAAAATGAGAGGGGAACAAAAAGAGAAAACCAAAAACAATTCTGTCATAAAGGAAGGTGGCTCGTCAAAGAACAGTATTCCTTTAAGTATAAATATGGATAAAAAGAAAGATGGTAAAAAGCAGGATCAGTCAATTGAAATTCAAACTCATAGAGGAGCTGATGATTATGAACAACTCAGGGAGAAATATGGTTTAACAAATGCAATAGCAACAAATAGAAACAAAATGTTGACAGGAAGTGCTAATGAAATAGACAATACACTTCTTGATGAAGCTGGGAAAGAAAATAATGCAAAATTAAAAGATGGGCATAGTCCAGCATGCTCATTTATTGCAGCTAACACTGAAAATAAGAAAGAAGTTAGTAGTGCTAAATACAAAGAGATGACAGAAACTCAGTCTGTCCACAGTGAATCCTCTAAAGAATTCAAATTATCTGGTGCAAATTCTTTTCCTACTGATTTATGCAATGAAACAAAGCAAGACACTTCTCCTGACAAATTAAAAAAAGGCAGTAGTCAAAAGTTGGAAAAATGTGACTCAGTGAACGACACACTCTCACAGCAAAGAGATTCTGGTTTGGATAAACTGTTCCCCCTTCAAAGAAAACCTGAGTCAAATGAGAACAGTACAGACCTGAGTAAAGATCTGCCTGTTACCCCTCCAAGAGGTTTGTCACAAAAGGAAAGGGCTCAGACCAAGCAGGAGATTCTGACTTCCAAGATAAAAGCTCATGCTGAAAAAGAGATTTCAGCAATTAAAGAAAAGGGATTTGCTTTACGAGATGGTTTCATAGGCAAAGGTTCTGCCAAGCATTTAGCAAGTGGTCAGAGTGTCAGTATTTGGCAGAGGCCACCATCATTGGAAGTGCCCAAGAATCATGAAAATGTGGTGTCCAGCAATGTTTCACCAAAGCATCAGATTGAACCTTCAGGAATACAAACAGGGCCAGTAAAGTTTGCCCCACCCCAGAGCTGTGCTGCAATGACAGGAAAGCCTGCAGCAACCACCACTCAGTTAGAGAATTTAGAAAAGCCTGCAAACAGAGCAATGAGCAAAAATGAAGACAAATCACAGAAAGAAGGTGGAATCAAGTCACAGGTTCAAACTAAAGAACAGACAACAAAAAACAATCAAGAAAAAGAACAAGCTAATCACACAGACATCCCTGGAAGACAAAAAGATGAACTTCAGCAAAAAGTCAAAGGTGAAATTTTCAATGAAAGGAAAGAAGACCAAACACAAGATGCACATGTCAAAGCAGTAAATACCAAACCTGTGACCACAGAGGAGGTTGAAAGCAAAGAAGCAGCTGACATGAACTCAGCACCACTAAACGTTGTAGTTGGTCCAAATGAAATGACTGTAACTGATGACAGCCTACAGATCATGGGTATTATGGTGACTGTACGAGAAAGAAAGCCATCTAAAAACATTACTCAAAATGACACTACTGAAAAATTAATTGCTGCAACAGAAAAAGAGTGCAACAAATCAGAGTTAAATAAAGACAATCCAAGCCAAGGACAAGATGAAAACAAAAACTTAAACGAGGCTAATTTAGCAAAGGAGATGGACAGAAAAAAAATGTTATCTATGGTGAAAGAAGACCTGGCTAAAGTTGATCAAAACAATTATTCTGATAATGTGCAACAAACTTTATCTTTGGAGTCAAAAAAGAAGGACACAATAAAAAATGCCACAGAAAAAAGAGAAAACCTCCAGCATGACAGTTCTAAAGTGAATCCAGAGCCCCAAGATGAAACTCAGCCAGAACCAGCAACTGAAAAAGGCATGTCTTTTACAGTCACTGTTCCTGCTAAGGATAAACTGTTGACTGAAACTCAAACAGTTCTCTACAAGCAAAACTCAACAGCAGATAAAACAAAGGACATCATGCTTAAAACTGCAAAAGAAAATTTGGCAAAAAGCTCAGGAGAGACAACGAATGAAAAGGGGAGTGGCCAACAACAACAGCAAGCAGCACAAGTCAATGAAAGCTTTACAAAAAGTGTGGTCAACTTTAAAATAAACAACAGCAAAGCTGAAAGTTCAATAAAACAGCTGTCAGTGAATAAAGGTATGACAGCTGTTGAAAATTCTAATAGAAGCAGTAACATAGATGGGCTAAGTGCACAGCTGCAAGAGGAGAAAAAAGAAAAAACATTTAACAAAGCAAGTTCTTCTAATGACTCACTGCAGCTCAATGAAAAACAGAGCAAAGAAAATATTCAAGATGTTAATGTGCATATTGACAGCATTGCCATCAGAGTTGTGCCAGCAGTAACTAAAGAAGACAAAATGGAAATGGTGGGAAAAAATCACAGTAAATCTATCTCTTCTGATCAGGAGCACCAACAAAATATATCATCAAGTTGTAAAGAAAACACAAATACACCAATCAATGAACATTGTTCCAAAGGCTCCACTCCAACAAGCAGTGAGCAGAAGACAGGAGAAAGTCTCGAAGATAAATTAGCAGTTCAATATGTGTTGTCCAGTGTGAGAAAACTGTCTGACTCACTGAAAGCAAGCAGCAAACAAAACAGCACAAACACAAGTAATGAGAGCTGTAAAGCAGAAAACAAGAAGCCTGAATCAAATCTACAACCAGTGGAAGGTGACTACTTTCAAATACAAGGAGTAACAGAAACAAGCAGTGAGGCTCATAGCAATATAAGAACTACTGAAGATAAATTAAAGGAAAGGGAACTTCCAGGGTTATTACCAAACACGACTGCTATCAGCACTGAATCATGCAAGGAAATCAAGAGTGAAGCTTTTGTGTTCAGTCTGGATCAAAGTGAAAACAAAGCCAGCTCAGGAAAAATTCAAGACGAGACAAACAAAAAGAAAAATTTGGAAAGAGAAGATACCTTGGCTTCAAACCAAACTGATGGGTCCATGAAGAGGCGGGGTAAAACAGACAAAGCAGAGGAAGGCCAATTAGAGCCCATCAGTAAACGTAAAGAGGAAAAGCTTCATTTGTCAACAATGGAAAGACCAAGTTCAAGAGAGTCACAGCCACCAAAGACAAATCTAGTTTCAGAAAAATCTGAGGTTAAACCAAAACCAAAAGGAAGGACCTCCACAATCCCTGAGATTTCAGCACTTGCAGACTACGCCAGATTAAAGGTAATTGTTGCAGAGGACAGAGACGAGATCACAGCTCAGGAATTCCCTCCCAACAAAAAGGAAGGATTCTTCCCACTAATACATACTCGTCACAGCAGACGCCCTGTGTTCACTGATTACCCACAAGACCTCTCAGTGAAAGAGAAAAAGTTGCCAAATAAGACAGACGCAAGTGCAAAAGTAAATAAAGAGCCCAAATCAATAGTGTTTACTATTATGGACAAGGAGCACCAAAGAACAGGGATGTTCAAACTGGGAGACAAAGAAAAACATGAGAAAATGGTTTTAGATACCAAAATGAATGTAGATCTGTTTGAAAATAAGGATAAAAATTCCTGTCAGAAAGAGACAAACAAGTCATCAACTCAGACAGAAAATCTGGGTCAAGAAAGACTTGATCCAAGAACTGGTCAAACAAATAATCATCAAGTAATGACCCCATCTTTTGTGGCCAGGAAGGCAGACAACAAGTCATCTGAAGTACTGACATATTTACATCCAACTATGGGGCAACACCAGACAGAAATATTAACTCATCCAGAAAAATGTGAAAGTCCTGAAATACAAAAAAATAAAGAAACAAGACCTAAGACTGAAGATGGGGGGACAGGTGAAATAAAACAAGAAAAGCTTACAACTCAGTGCAAAGAAACCAAGGCAAAGCAGCAGGAGAAAAGACAAAAATCTGATGAAGAAGGGGTGTCTAGGCATGAAAAGGAACAAAGTAAAGAGGACATAAAAATCAAAAATATGATAGAGGAGAGAAGAGCTTCTCTGGCTGAAGAGGAGAGGAAAGCCACTCAGAGAGAAGAGGAGAGAAGAGCAAGGGAGCGTGAGGCTGTAGCTATCATGATCAAGGAGAGGCGAGAAAAACAAAGACAAGCAGAGATAAAAGCAGGGGAAGAAAGAAAAACCAAAAAAGGTGAAGAGGAGAAGGTTCAAAAGGATGGAGAGGTACAAATTAAACAAAAAGTGGAACCCATGAGGACAGAAACTGATGAGAGGAGAAGAATGAAAGTTGGGGATGAAAGAGTGACAAAACTAGGAGAAAAAGAAAAGGAGAGAAGGCTAAAGCAACAAAAAGAGGAGAGAAATGCTCAGGAGGAGCATCAAAGAAGAGCTGTGGGAGAAAAGCAACAGCTAGCTATCCAAAAGGAACAACAAAGGAGACTTGCACAAGAGGAGCATAGCAGGAAATCTGCACAGGAAGAGCATCAGAAAGGAGAAGCAGAGGAAAACAAAAGGAGAGCAGAACAAAAAGAGCAACAAAGGAAAATTGCACTTGAGGAACAACAGAGAAGAGCTGCTCAAGAGGAGAGGCCAATAAGTGCTTTGCAAGAAGAACAACAGCAAAAATTGACAGAAGAACAGCAAAGGAGAGCTGCACAAGAAAAGCAAAAGAGAAGAGCTGCTCAAGAGGAGCAACAAAGGAGAGTTGCTCAAGAAGAGCAACAAAGGAGAGCTGCTCAAGAAGAGCAACAAAGAAGAGCTGCAGAGGAAGAGCAACAAAGAAGAGCTTTACATGAACAACAGAGAAGAGCTGTTCAAGAGGAGCAACAAAAAAGAGCTGCAGAGGACGAGCAACAAAGGAGAGCTGCTCAAGAGGAGCAACAAAAGAGAGCTGCTCAAGAAGAGCTACAAAGGAGAGCTGCTCAAGAAAAGCAACAAAGGAGAGCTGCAAATGAAGACCAACAAAGAAGAGGTGCAGAAGAGGAGCAACAAAGGAAAGCAGCTCTAGAGGAGAGGCAAAAGAGAGCTTTACAAGAAGAAGAACAACAGAGAAAAATGTCAGAGGAACAGCAAAGAAGAGCTTCACAAGAGGTACAACAGAGGAAAGATGCAAAAGAAAAGCAAAAGAGAAGAGCTGTTCAAGAGGAGCAACAAAGAAAAGCTGCAGAGGAAGAGCAACAAAGAAAAGCTGCACAAGATGAGCAACAAAAAAGAGCTTTACGTGAACAACAGAGAAGGGCTATTCAAAAGGAGCAACAGAGAAGAGCTGCAGAGGAGGAGCAACAAAGAAAAGCTGCTCAAGAGGAGCAACAAAGAAGAGCTTCAGAGGAGCAACAGAAAAGAGTAGAAGAGGAACACCAGAGGAAGGCTGCACAAGAAAGGCAGCAAAGGAGATCTGCTCTGATTGAGGAGCAAAGACAAGCTAAACAGTCAAAGGAAAATATAGTTGTTGATATTCAAGAGGAAATTGAAAGAAAACCGAGAGAGGGATTGAGATCTGCCTTGAATTTAGACAAGGAAAATACCAAACTGATCCATGAACAGAAGAAAATGCAGCAGCAGACTGAAGAACACAAGGAAGAAACACATATAAAAGGAGAATGGATGAAAACCCATAACAATGAGGAAAGGACTGCTGAAAATGAGAACATCTTAAAACAAAGTGAAGAACTGCAAGCCAAACACGAGAGCACAATTCTCCTTGAGAAAAATACAACTGCACAAGAAGTGATGCTGGCTAATAGAGAAACTGATGCACAGGCTAAAAAGAAAGAAGAAGGTGAAAGGGAAAAGGCAAGAAGGGTTCAGATGGAGAAGCAGGAAAGAGCAGCACAAAAGATGGATGCTCTTCAGTATTATGCTATAACCTCAATCGACACGGAGAAGAAGCCCAAAGAAAGACAGCTATTTTCCCCTTTACCTTCACATCAAAAAAGCAACCAATCAGTGGCTGAATCAACTGAGGATTTTTTGTACCACACTAAGCTTCACAAACCAAATGCTGCTATATCTCCAGCTCCTCCTCTGCCCCGTTCTAATGTTTCCTCTCCTGCTCTAGGAGTCAAACCTTCAATGTTTAGAGTAAAGGATAACACTTTTAGAGGTTCCTCTTTCACCAAGTCAGTCAAACCACGGTTTCATAAGAACTTTGGAGAGGATTTCTGGATGGGTTCACCCTCAGACAGGGCATCAGACAGAGAAGAGGATGAACAGGAGACAATTAGACGAAGTGCTGAAACTCCTGTCAGTCCTGAAAAAGGATTAAACCAATTTGCTTCTAACAGTGAATCTGCAAATTTCCTCTCAGCATCATCATCACAAGACTATTCAACTTCCATCACTCATCAAAGGCCTTACTCCAGGAGAAGCATGGCAATGGATGATGATGAGTCCCGCTCTATTGTCAGCAATATGTCAGAGGATGTGGAGAGCTTTGCGACAAGTGCAGCAGACATGGCAGACGTACGAGCCCTGTTGGATTTTGAGAGACCTGAATCAGCTTGTAGCTTCAGCAGTGATGTGTCCCGTTCTCTGGGCAAACCTCCAACAGTTCCACCAAAAAGTGAAAAGGCCTTGCGCAGAGCTCAGAGGTTGACATCTCGAAGGATAAAGAAAGAACTGTCTAAAGTTGCAGCAGGAAGCTCAGTAGGAGTTGAGAAAGAAGTCTCCAGTTTGCCTTCCTCCACTGAGGTATGCTCCTCCAATCATTATGCTGTGGCTTCTCCTCATTGTTCTCCACCTGTTGCCTTTGCTCATGCTCCAACTCTGGGATCTAGCTTGCCCTCCTCTCATACAGAGCACCAGTCTTCTCATCACTCTTTCCATGCTTCCCCTCATGCCACTGGTCCAATCTCGCTTCCCATTTCCTCAGCTCATGCAGGCTCCACTCCTTCCCTACCTTCTGTGTCTCTTCATGCTTCTGGCAATGCTTCCAAAGCTGCTGCTCCTAAGACAGTTGCTCATGTTTCTTCATCTCCCACTTCCCACCTGACCAACCCCCACTCTGCTCCAGTGACACAGTACCATGTAGAGTCAAGCCCCTATCATCAGTCCTACCCGCTGACCCAGCGCAAGGTTCTGCAAGACTTGGGTTCTGGTCAGTACTTTCTGGTTGACGTACCTGTTCAAGTGAAAACAAAAACTTTCTTTGACCCAGAGACAGGAAAATATGTTCAGCTGAATGTGCGACAGTCAGGTCAAAACATTTCGCAATCTCAGCCCCAGCAAACATACCCACAGGCTCAACTCCAACCCCAAATGCAGATCAAGCCTCAACAGCAGCCCGTCACCCGGGCATCTTTTGCCGGCAAGCCGTTTGTGTTTTACCAAGGCTACCACAGTTATCCCCAAAGCTACCAGCCAGCTGTTATCAACTCTGTGCACCTCAACAGGTCATCTGGTCCTGCAACTGTCCAACAGCATCCTGGAGAGAGCAACATTTCAACTGAAGGACAGGAGAACTCTGAAGGCCATCGGTACAGCCCAGAGAAGACACCCTACATGGACACAGTTAATGACATTAACAGAACATACAACACAGTAAACAACACACAGGACTCAAATGAATCACTGTCAGAATGTAACTCAAACAACCAGCTTATAGGAAGTTCAGTTTGTGAAGACAATAAAACAACTAACTCTCTGTGTCAACCTCGTGACATTATAGCCATGAGTGAACTGGAGGACTTCATGGAGGTGTCAGACTGGTGAGAACAAAGACAGAAAGAAATTATAGCAGTATTTTACAGAGTATTTATACCCCAAATGCATTGTATGGAAAATACATGAAATATAATAGGTCCTTCTGAGATAAAAAATATAAATTAAAATTAAAATTCTGTTGTTTCTGGATTGTAGATTTTAAAAGTCCATGTGACATGCTTTAAATTGTTGCTGCTGCTTTTTTCAGAACTTTGCTGTTCTATTTATTGTTTTAAAAAGTTCACCATTCCATTTGACTTTTGAATGTGGCAAGCTAAGACGTGGTTTAACAGTATTATCTGTTTTTTGTTGCCTGTTGTACTTGGACAAACATAATACATTAAAAAGCAACAACCTCCAACTCAAAACTGTTTTGGAGCTTCAAACAAATATTTTCTGTGCTATGAAAACTGACACGGCCATTAAGTTTTTCTCTTTCTTTTGATTGTGAAAGCCTTTACTGGCTTTATGTAATGCATGAAAAATGAAATGTGAAGTATCAAATATTTTAAAAGGTTGTAAAGCATAGTTTGCAAATTCAGCAACAGTGAGAAAATCAGCACATGGTGGGGTAATTGTTTCTGTTTTTAAGATTTAATTTAATACAACAGTCCATTTTTTAAAATGTGGACATTTCTGAGAATGTTTGCATGTTGCTGTGAAAGTAGCATGTCATAAACTTATTCACACAATAAAAACATTTTATTTATTTCTTATCGTGTGACTGTTTCAGATATTAATGGCTGTAAATAAAAGAAAGAAAAAATAAAATTTTGCTGCAAAACTTTGATTTTATTTTAATTTGTAAAAATATATCATTTTATCAACTCTATTTTTAAAAGTGTAAGGATGCTATGTGAAATGTAAATAATATCAGAATCTGACCATCAATAAACTCTATTTTAAAAGACAAAAATGTCTGATCAGAGAAGTTTTAATGACTTAAAAATATGTGCTTGCGTTGACCCTTTGTGTTATGAATAATTAAATACAAAAGTTGAGTTCATAGGTAATTTAAGTTAATTGTCAACTGCTCATTAACATGATGGGATGTAAAAAGATCTTATCCTGCCTGACTCTCAGGGAAGGATTCACCACACTGTGGAATAAATGCACAAGTCAGTGGTTTTTAATTTTAAAACATGTTCCTCGAGGTAATATTTCAAAGAATTTGGGGAATTCATTATTCACAGTGTGCAGTAATGTCAATAAAATAATTTAAGGGAATTCTTTGTGCACAAAGGAAACGCTGAAAACCAATACTGCAGTGTTTGACTACCCTCTGCCCTGCACACATAACAAATTAAATAAATGGGTCAGCTCATCAGGTTGGCACCAGGCTCGGAAGAAATTTGATGACTTTCTGATTCCAGTCTGGTTTATTATAGCATACACATTCATGAGAGGAGCAACTATGGGTCAGGACTGGAAACTGGTTAACATGTAAGAGGTGGATCACACTCTGGACTGCTTTCCAGTCATTTATTCTTTTACATAGTGCCAACTTTTTTGGAATAGGGTTGTATAATTACTGACATGCTTCTTTGACTCTTGAAATTTACCCCTAATATGATTAACTCATAACGATGTACCTTTTTAATCAGTACAAGATAATTCAAAGGTGCTATTAAGAGAAAATATTTTGTTCATGACCTTTGTGTTTGAATGCTCTTCTGCTGCATCAAACATATTAAATCCTGAAGCCTTAGCTGCTACATCATTGAGATGATACAGACAATACGGTTTGAAAATCTTTCTTTAATGTTCTGTCAACGTAAATGATGTATATCTGAAGAGAGAATACATGTAACTCTTCAGTTTAAAATGCTGCTGATCCCTGAGAAGCAGTAACCTGCTTTGACCACTGCAGGGCAGAGGAGAGTGATTCCTCTGCTGGAGCAAAGCCTTGAACTTATAGGACAAAAGAGAAGGATGACTTTAAGGGAATCCCAAAATAAACTTTAAGTAATGTATGATTTAAACTTTAGCTGATTAAACTATACACTTGCTGCATTTTGAAGACATGATGCTTTCTTTCTCTAGGTGAGAAAAAATTAAACCTTCCAGGGACTTTAGCCAGAACATTTTCCACTGATTCCACACTTTGCACGAGAATCTACATGCTATTTGAAGGGTTAAATGTGTTGTGTAATTCCATTTGGCTTTGGCAGAGCTCAAACCGCCAGCAGAAGCCCTGCCTCAGCAGTTTAGCCAGCCCAATAAAGCAGCAGGCTTCATACCACTGGGACAGTCCGACAACCACAGCCAGAGACAAGCCCATGCCACTCTGTCCAGCAGCTAGACAGGGAGACGTCCCACCACAAACACATCTGTATGTGCCTGAACAGAAACAAACACAGCCTGCATACACAAACAGAAACTGTGCAAGTTTTACCGAAACAGGCAAGATGAACAAACCATGGGACGTGACTGTCACCTCAGAATTCTGGGGTGCTGGGCTCTGATCCAACACCCACTCACGGGAACACAGGAAATGACATTTCCTACGTTTTTGCAGGACACAGAGGGAAAAACAGAGAGAGGCTGACGGAGACAGTTGGAGGGAAGAGTGAGGGAGAGAGTGGGAGTTTCTAAGTGGGAACAGAGCCTTTACTGTTTCATATTACAGAGAAAAGAGGAGAAAGAGGAGAAGAGTTAATGGTGGGTAAGGGCTCTGGTGGGTTGTGCAGTCAGGCTCTGTTTTGAATGTAGCTGCTTGTATAAGTGCTGTGCAGTTGTCTGGGTTTATGGATCCGCTGACTGTGGAAAATGTACTTTTCTATAGTGGTCCTTGTCCTGACTGAGGCTCTGGTCACAGGTAAGCTTGCCTTGTTTACAGCAACATAAACCAGTAAGAAAGCTAATAAACATGTAAAAAAAGTAATAAGATTGTTGCATTCCACTGTGAAACAATAGATTTAGGTTATATTATAGAACCTTTGTATTAAAATAATGTCTCTTCTCATACGCATGGTGTCTGCAAGATGTGCTTTAACTATTACTAAACTTTGGCAATTCTGTTTTAGTAAAATAACTTGTGTTTTTTGGAAATTTAAACACTTAAAATTTGTTCTCTGAGATAAGTGAAAAGTTTAGTTTATTTTCTATAAACTGACAAAAATGTTTATTTCTCAGTTGATAAGTTTCTTCATATGTTCAGTTGTGCATTATTACTTTTTAGTTACTTTTTCCTGCTTTTGTTGTCACACTTAATTATGTAGGACAGAAATTGAGGACCCAGAGGGAGATTACAAACTGACACACATGAGGGGTAAAAAAAAATGAAATGAACCAGATGGTCCCAGTTATCTTGGGTGCATTGGGTTGTAAGGCGCAGAGGATGAATGTTTCCCACCTGTAGCTTCTTTCTGCCTGTCTTCTTTCATATACTGGCTCCTATTTGTCTTTTCAACAGATGTTTCCCTGCTGTCACCAGAAAAAAACTTAAAAACATTTAGAAAAGAAATGTAAGGGAAAACAACTTGTGAGTTAGTGTTTTTTCTCTTAGACATTTCTTGCCTTTTAGCTTTAACCCCATTTTATGATATAGAGACACATAATATTGATAGTTTGAGCTCCAAATTCTTCAAACCACTGTGTGCATAAACTTAGTTTGTGTAAATGCTACAATTAGCTGTAATTGTCAGGAAATAAACTCTTGTTAAAAAGAACTCTTGAGTTTTCCATGTGAGGCACATTATCAACTCCGATTATTTACTAATTTAAAAAAGCTGAGAGGAGTCACGCAAGCTGGTTCACACTGTGCCTGTGTGACTTATGTTTGTGGAAGAATGTGTTTTGACTTTAATTTGTTGTCGTAAATCAGTAGACCAAAACAACATTTGCAGCAAGATATCAAACACTGCAAGTCTCACGCATGGTTAAACAAGATGCACATACTGCATAGTTTAGTATCTAAAAAAACTAAAAAGATAGAGATTTGAAAATTCAAATTTAAAAAGAAAAATGTTAATACCTGTGTTTTGTGCCAACAGAAGTATGTCACACCCTGAACGTGACAGTCACACCTGGGCCTGTTGTCTTAGCAACAGAGAGAGACAACCTGACCCTGTCCTGTCTGGTGTCTCAGAGGAAGAGGAGCAGCAGTGTCCTCATTCTCCGCTGGTTCTTTTCCCCTCTTACTTCACCGACTCTTGTGCCTCCATCTTCTCTTCCACCCACCTCCCCTGCTGCACCTGGTCAGTTTCTGATCGTGAGGATGGGCGTAAAGAAGATGAAGCTGTATGGGAACTACACCCGCGGTTTCCCCCAGCCAAAGTTTCATCTGTACGATGATGAGGGGGGCAACGTGTACCGGCTGCTCATCCTCAGCGTGACAGGGATGGATCAGGGCTTCTACAGCTGTAGAGTTCAGGAGATCCGAAAACACAAAAATATATGGAGAGCCTCCTCCAATGGTACCAGCACCACACAGCTTACAGGTAAAAAAAAAAAAGAAAGAAATAATTCAGTTTTCTCTCAAAGTCAAAATTTTAAAAGACCAAGAATCTATTTTGGCTGATAATGGGATGAACGTTGACAAATAGAGAAACAAAATTTGTATTTATGAATCCATACTTAAGCAAATTAGCTCTGCCTCCCCTTCAGCGCATCATCTGCAGGCCTCCCTGCTCTTCCTCTCATGTAGGAGGAAACCTGGTCTCTTGATTCACCAACCATAGCGGTCAGAAGCAGCAGAGGTGTATGCTTTTTTTCACAGTAGAGAGAAAAAAACTCTTAATGCTGAATCTGTGCTAAAACAAAGTAAGGTTTTAGCTTGAGGGAATACTTGACTCGTGCGACCCTTACAAGACTGGAACTAGAAAGGTTAAAGGTTAGTAGGAGACAGGTTCAGCTTAGTTGTCATTGTGAATGAGACGTTTTGAGAAAAGAAGTAGAAATTAGTGCCCTTGTCTAATTCTTAATTATTGCAAACCAATTTTTACCCAAAACTGGTAACAAAGATAATCAAGAGTCTTCAGTCAATAGCCACATGGTGGTGAGGACTACTTCTTGGAATATGGTGGTGATGTTTTGAGCTCTGATGCTGATGGCCCAGTGAAGTCTTTGCCAAGATTGTTTTTGCATAGCTGGAGAATGTTTCTTATTTATTTGTTTCTTTGAATCAATATTTGAACATTCTGGTGGTCTGGTTCCTGTGTTGGTGGGGTTTTTTGTGTGTGTATGTGTGTGTGTACAATACAAACATGTACAAACTTGAGCTAGTAAACATGCTGAAACCATGCAAAACTATGGACAAACATAGCATCATATCTTAGTTCAACAGCAAAGTGCATTTGTAAAATTTGAAACAGACTTTCTAAAAACCCAGACATTTTGTGCAAAAGACCTGGCTTGCCACATAAATGCTCCCCAGGGAATAACAACTCAGTTCAACTTTGAGTCACCACAGCCTTGGAAAAAACTTTGAGAAAGTACTGGAGGATATTATACTTTAAGAAATAGCACTAACCACAATATAGCAATGTTCTGATGATTTCTGAATATCTTCATTCCAAGTTGTGGTCAAAAACTGGTGTGAAAAAAATAAGAAATAAACAAGCAAGCTAATGCAGTATGTATTGATTTTCTCACTGAGAAATACGGCAGAAGGGAATGTCACATCCAAATTCCCAGTTTAGGTCTGGTTGGCACAAGTGTGTAAAAACTATAAAATTGTCCCTGAGTGTGAGCGTGAATTATTGCATTTTTCATATGATTCTGTGGCCCACTAGTCCATCACAGGGCCGCTTTGAGACAAACAAGACAAACAACCATTCACACTCACACCTAGTGACAGTTCTAGACTTACCAACTAATCTATCATGCAGGTTTTTGGTTTCTGGCAGGAAACTGGAGTACCTGGAGAAAACTCACTCATGGACAGGGAGAGCATGTAAACTGCACACAGAAAGGTTGCATCCTTCTTGCTGTGAGGTGACGACTCTAACCACTGTCGTATTGTGCTACCCATTAATCATTTTTTCCCATCTGAAATATATTCTAGTATTAGAAAAATAAACAAAGATAGTGCAAACTAAAATTGCTACAATGCCATTTTACATGTTAAGCCTAAAAGTTCACTGAAATTAACCTAAAAGCAATTTGAGTTTGAATTTAAGGCCTTTCCTTACCCAGTATCCTCCATGTCTGAAGGACTGTCCATCCTTCAATAAGATCTATAAAGACAAATGTTCCTTGTTAGAGGGAAAAAGTAATAATAGGAAAGAAACATAAACGATTCAAGATTGACTTTCTTCTTTGACTTTTGTCAGTCATAAATGTAAAGTTAATTATTCAAATGTAGTTTAGGCAACATGGTGAGGAAATTATTTGTCATTACCTTGTGGTAAAAGCAAGACTGTGCCTATGACTATATCTAAACTTTCTGCTTTTGCATATGTTTGCTCAACATGTTGTGATAAAAAGCAAAGGGGATTTCTGGAGAGACTCCTCTGCAAAAGATTTTTTTAAGGAAAAATTCCTCCCCTTCTAGCCACATGTGTTCAGCTGAGGGACACTGCTCAACACATCTGACAATAAAAAAGGAAGGGTTTGCAAATTTCTTTTTTTTGTTTTTTTAACTAAAGCACAAGAAACACATAAATGTTTTTCATGTATTCTGACTCTAGCTGCAATATTATTTGAGCGTGACCCCAGTCCTCTGGCATTTCCAACCCAAAACAGTGATCTCACACAGCCAACAATATCACTCTATGTAAGAGCACTGAGGGGGAAAAAGTGGTGTTGCTGAGCTGGCAATGTCTTTAAGCTCTGTAAATCATGACGTCAGCATTCTGAGCGCAGCTTTTTTTTTCTTTTTTTTGGAGACCTCGAGAAAATCTTTTGGGGGAAAAGTTGGTTGCAACTAATTTAGTTTCTGCAGAAATCAATAATAAAAACAGTGAAGAAATATGATTTGTAGCTGATTTAGACAGCACGTGAAAAATAGTTATTCACAAGAATTATTTAATCCAAACTGGACAGATAGATCAGACAGATTTCGGAAATTTGATGTATTATGTTGTGATCTTGAGGTGTAAAATGTAACTTTACTGAACAAAATAAAACCAGGAGCATTTAAAAATGGATAACATGAAAAAAAAAAAATTCTAAAACCTTTTCTAAAACATTGCATTTTGTAAAAATGTGTTTTCTATTCAGATTTTTTTCAGGGGGTGGGGGGGTTGTTGTGTTTTGCACCTTTGCTCTTCCCTACTTTGATGTGGCCATGTGTGACCCAGTTACACATTTTACCTTTCGCTAGCCTTATGCCTGAAAACCATACGAGAGTCAGACGGAGCCATACGACTACGCCCTGCCCTATATTCTGGGCCCGTCAAGGAAGCCCCACAACCTCAGGCATCTTAGTCATGCACTGACCGCAGAACCAAAAACACAAAAGCTGACATTATGAGGGTAAACAAAAAGGAAAAGGTTGCAATCTAGGGAAGCCCTTACTCTTTAGTTTTTCTAAACCCTACTAAGACCAGTGAATTTTTTTTATTTACGCCTTTATTTCACTTAATAGGAAAAGCCGATGTGCCTTCTCCCACAACTCCAAATCCCACCTTCAGATCTTTAATGTTTGAGTGCCTTCAGCTGCTTTTCCTTACTGTAAAATAACATCTCTTTAAACACTGCTCTTTGCGTCTGGTTTACAACATTGTCAGTTATTTTACCACATCTTTTTCTTTTCATTAATGGTAAATTCAGATGAGCATGCAGTTGTACCCGGTAATCATGGGCTGTATGATATGTGTTGCATAAACGTGGCACCACTGGTGTGCTGTCAGTATTTTGTAAGCACATCTGTAGAACATATGCAGATCTAAAAGCTCTCCGACAGCCAACCTGTTGACTTCAGACTGCTTGCACGGATCAGATTTGAGGCTCCGGCTCATGGTTAACCACAGAGTGAATCTGTTCAGATGTCTGGTTTACTTGCATTAGTCTGAAAGTTAGCTGCTCACTCATGGACAAGTGGGCTGTCATCTACTCTGCTTGAGTTTGTCAACTTTAGATATCTTTTTCTTGGGTTGGCATTGCCAGATATTTTAACTAAAATAAAAGACAGAAAAGTAAAAAAAAAAAAAAAGAAACAAATCCAATGTGATAAAGACACGATTTACCAATATATTTAAACTTCTTTAAACTAAGGGTTTTGCATGTGGCACCCAGTATTTTTTGCCCCAAAAATCATTGTGTTGCTTCATCTGTATCATATTTGTCAGCTTTTACTGGCAGCCAAGTCATTTGGGAATGAGCTTGAAGTCACTAAGAGTTCAAATCTATTTTCCCCCCATTATCTGTGGGTTTACTTATTTATATCTCATTATGGGAGATGCAACATCAAATCTTCACCTCTGTTTGCTCTCAAACTCTTTAAAAATACCTCTGACTCATTCAAGTCACAAGACCTTCCTTAAGTGCTTTAAAAACATGAAAACGACTGTGAAGTGATTCTGAAATGAGGATGATAAACAGAGCAATGGGAACCCCCCAAACTCTATCCAAGAACAGCAATAAACCAACAACTTGTGTGGTTGTGTATGTGCCTGCTGTGGGCTCAGATGATTTTTTTTCTTTTGACAGTGGTTTATGTATTTCTAGAAACCACTGAGATTCTCTGACTGTTGGGGATGTGCCCACAGACATCAGCAATTTACAAATATACTCCAAGAGCAATTTTATAATCTTTATGAGCTGTTCTTGCTTAACCACTTGTTTTTTCCCCCACAGTGCATTTTATTTCTGAGGATGGCAGTGGTGAAGGACTGTCGTTTTTATTTGCAGGTACTGTTTTCATTTCTAGCCTTTTTTTTGTGTGTGTGTGTGAGTTTGTGTAATTTTAACCAAGTCTTAATTTGACAACTCTTTGGTGTGCCTTTCTGTCTGATTTCAGATGTGTTTCTGTGTGCAGTGCTGATCTGCTCACTGGGCCTTCTGTCCATCTTCCTGTTCACACTCATCTTAATTTGTCAGTACTTTCACAGACGGCACAGACTCAAAGGTAGCCAGACTTTTTCTTTAAAATAACTTGCACAACTTCATGTTTTCAGTATCACTTGTTAAAACAAACCAGTTCATTCAAGACCTTTTTTTTTCTTCTGCTTTCTCTTCAGCCAGTTATCTTCTGGTCAAATGTCCAGAAAGCAGGTATTGTGAAGTTTGATAAAATTCTAACAGAACATTCTATTAACAAGTCTACGAACAGAATCTGAACTGTCAGTGACTTAAAGAACTGAAACATTTGTTGAAAGAAGGCCCTATATTTTAAAGACTTTTGCTTTTTTTTCTTTCAAATTACAATAGTGTCACTGCTATTTGTTGACCATTGCTTTATGCTCCATGAGTAACAATGTATTTTTGGATAGATTTCTCACAAAATGACTATAAGTCGTTTATGCATGCAGGAAACAACCTTAACTTTTGGACACTGTAAGATTTCTAGAGGTTGTAAGAAAAAATGCATAAGGCTATTTGCTATGTGACTTGGCATCAGGAGTACAATGACAATTTATATTAAAAAAATTTAATTTTTTGCATCTTGTGATCTAGCTCAGGAGAGACTGTAACCAGCTCCAGCAGTTGTTCCAGTTCCTCTCCAAGGGCACAAAGGAAAGACACAAGACAGAAAACTGACAAAAGACTGACAGTGACACCACTTAAACCACCCAAAGAGCCCCTGCCTCACACACCAGCCAAAGGTAAAGGACTTCCCTCAGAACTGGATATGGTGTTTTAATTCTTCACAAGAACCACTGTGTTAGCCTTTATCAGCCCTTAATGAGAGGCTATAACCTCAATGTGGACATGGGTTATAACTTGTAACCCATGTCCACATTGAACCAATCATTATAAAGAAATTTTAATTCTTAAGTTTAATTTTTCATTCAACTTATAAGTATCAAAGGGGATCTAAGCTAGATGACTGTGAACATCCAAAACGATTAGTCTGCTTGTTGGGTCAGAGAGGCCTCAGTAGCTCTGCAGGAACAAGCTTTACTTTACAGCTCAAGGAAATCTGGAGCTTGAGTTTCATGGCAAATTCCACACTCAGTCGGAGGTATTCCCAGCAGGCTGAGAGAGGCCACAGCTCCAAAAAAGTAGTTAGTGGCTGAAGAGTCGTGTGAGATATGTACAATATTATTCAGCTTTTCTGATAAAGACAGCAAGGAGACAAGCAGAAAAGAATACAATCATGCGAAAAGCTTTTGTTTCAATTCTAAACAACTCCCTTAATGGGATTTATCATGTAATGGTTGGAAAACACAATTTTGAGTTCAAAACATTTGCTGGTTCAATCCTCGTGGCTGTTGTTTTAAGTCAATTAAGGTTCTTACTTGTTTTTTAGTGCCTGTTGCTGCAAAGAGACCTCAGAAGCCCAGAAGGCTGAAGACTCAGCAAAGGAGATCTGCCACTGTAAGGCTCTTCCCTCAAGCATTTTACCTGTTATATGTCCGAGAGATCATAAAACAAAGGCGCTTAATGGTGTTTCATAGAGTATTTGTTTATGTTTTGAAAAGAAGCTTTTTCTTCCTTCTTCAGGAGTAGAGTTGTAATTGAAATACATGCAAGAGGGAATTTGTTTCACGACCGCATGATTGTCTATCAGAGTTTATTGCCATCCTTTCATTCAGTTATGAGCTTGATAATTCTATTTAGCATTATTGCTTCTGAAACACAATTATTTATTTAGAGCCCTTCACTGGTTTTATGTGTACAAAGAAAGTGTCAAACAAGTATATTCTGATGAAAACTGCACAGACTGAGGAACATCAGTGTTTCTGGTTGTGCTGTTTTTGAGATTTTTATTGAGAAATGAAGCTGTGGAGATGTAAGTGTTTTCTTTGCATGCACATACGGATTAGATTAGTGCAATTAGGCAGATCTGAGGATGTTGGATACGACTCCTATTGTACTGAATGTTTTCAGCTAAACTGAATGTTCCAGCAGCTCCTGCAAAACCCAGAGAACAGTTTCTGCAGCTGGGAAACAGTGAGGCGTAGTGGAACAAAACCGACTATATGAAACACTTGAGGATTGTAGAATTTGAAATATGCTTTTGATGCAAGAGTTTTCAGTTTTACTTTATGCGTATGCTAAACTATTCTCTCTAATTCCCTTCCTCCTTTAGACTCGAGTATTAAAAGAAGAAAGCCTGACGTACGCAGAGCTGGAGTTAGTCCGACCGAGGCAGCAGCCACCAGCCTGCTCAAGCCTTGACGCCACTCCCTCCGTCCCTGACACTGTGTATGCTCAGATCCTCTTCCAGGAAGAAAAGCTATAGATTTGGGAGCTTGGTGCCTCCTGGTGAGGGCATAAATGCAGTTCTCATAACAAAACTAAACATCATCCAAAGGAACATATATTTATGAACTATGAGTATGATATTTAGCTTTTCGTTTTTGGGGGATGGATGTGGAAAGTCAGGGCTTTTGGTGTGCACAGTTTTAGTCCTGCACAACAGTGTTTTGGAGTCGTATAATTCTGTTTAGTTTACTGTCCTGGGTGCCAGATGTTTAAAGTTTTGCTCTGTTTTTAGTCTGTATAAACCTAGTAAACTTAGCAGAAAGAAAACTGGTCTAGGTTCTCCCACTGCAGCATAACACTTTTAAAATACATTTATTATTACTGTATTAATACACCGTATCAGTTATTTTTATTTTTAATGATGCTATTAAGGTGGATTGCACTATAAGATTTGTTACTTTAAAAGCAACATTTGTACAAAAAAGAAAAAAGGACAACAGTGCATTCTGTGTTTGAACTTCACAGCAGCAAGCACTGACAAATGAAAAATGAGAACTCTTGATACTCAGTCAGAGTAAAAATTAGCTTCTTTGTTGTTAGACAAAATGAAACCGAATACATTTTTTTAAGATAATATGGAGTGTCATAGAGCTTCTCATGTTACTCAGGCCAGAAAAGCAAATGCTCATGTGTTTCAGTAAATCTTATGTCAACTTTCTAATAAAATGCCAAAAAGGGACAGAAACAGACGAGTCTTCTGATTGTGATTCAATGTCTGCTCAGTGTGTAACAGCCATAAACAGCAAATATAAATCCTGAAAGCGCCACACGCTACATCCGGGGAAAGTGAAGGGTGTGGGCCATTTTGTGAAGGTCACTGTGAAAAATGGGATGAAGATGAAGAGGTGGCTGGAGAAAGAGAATGATGCACATCCATGCTCTTTTCCTCTGTGAGTGGGAGAGAACGAGAGAGAGACCATCATCCCCCACAGTTCACACTCACTCACTGGAATGAACTCACTAATGACTACATTTATTCAAATTAGACTAATTGTAATCATGGTTAATAATTAGCTTTACAGTGCATTATAATTGGGTTAGGCTACAAGATGGTTCTGCCTAGGTGCAATAATTTATTTGATTTAATTATTCTGAGGAACCCAATGGTTTGACATCTCATATCATAAAACCAGCCGTGTAGAGAGAATGGAGATGGCTGTTGTCTTTAGAGAAGGTCATAGCTCGCTCTCTGGGAAAATTATGAGGACTATTTTCCACTCTATTAAGCTACTCCACTTAGCACAATTAGCCACACACACAAAGGTTAAAGAGAGGGACCCTTCCTTTATGATAGAGAGGAGTGGTGCATGCACATGAGAGGCTCAGCAGGAGCCAGAATGCAAGTCACCACAATCTCCATCCTTCAGAGAGATTTTCTTCTTTATTAGAATATACAAATTAGTTATACAAGTGTTTTTTCCTCTACAAGGCTAAAAGGAAAAGGCCAAATTTCATACTGTCTCTCCACAAAATGAAAGAGATCTGAGCAGGATTCTAATCTGTGGTCAAAACACCGCAGAGATTAATCTAAAAACACATATTTGTCTTTGGGTACCCATAAACATACAAAAATGTGTGGCAGGCATACATCAACAAAACCAAAACACATTTTAAATCACTCAGATTACATATTCTTAAGCAAGAATTATGATTCAAAAGAAGAAAAAAAAACCTGTTAAATACTCTTAAATACCACATTAAAAAGCAAACTGGAAACACATTGTGGAAAACAAAAACCAGAAAAAGTCTGCCATACAAACATCCAGGGCTGTGCATGCCACAAACATTTAACAAAGGAAATCAATGGTGTCCCTGCAGTGTAAAATGCTCATTTGTGTGCAATGCATTCTAGCACTGTAGAAACATAACATGTACCTCCTGATATATTACTTTACTGGCTAAAATATTATTTAGTAATAAATATTTACCGAAAAAAACAATGTTGCATACAAGCTCCTGCTCAGTATTCACATAATTCTTGTCCCTTTCAGTTTAAAGCTGCTTAATTACAGACTTCCATTGTGGATCTTGGTTAGCTCTGCTGTAACTGCAACACTTAATTTTATTGTTGTTTAAAAACCTCATTTAAATTCATTCATCAGGACTATAATTGTAGTCAGTGTCTCACTTAAAAAAATAAAAAATAAACAATCTCTACCTGAATGAAATAAACTAATCTCCAACCAATTTTGGTTTCTTTTTATCAGTAAAACACAGAACAATGTATGTTAATAATTTTAACCAAATTCAAAATTCAATATTTACACACAAAACTAGAGAAATATTTACAAAACAGCTAAATGTTTAGCTGAACCTGAAACTTGATTCTGTTGCAACTTCTTTATCTGAAAAATGCAAATAATAATAATAAAAAAAAAAATGAAGTAGCTATTTCTACTTCCAGTGTCAGACCTGAGACATAAATTAGTTTTTCGTTTGGATTTTTTTTCCCCTGCCAGTCTCTCAGAGCAGATTAATACACAGAGGCATGGTTGTTGTTACACGTGGCCGCCTTTCATTCACAGGTCCAGGTGAAAACTCTGCCCCAGGCGTCGCCAGCCAACAGAGTAGCATGAGTCCTGCACAGAACACAGCAAACGGTTCTGGCCTGAAACATGCTGTAATCTAAATAAAATGCAACGAATGCAAGTCTGACTGATTCTAGTTAGAATTTTATTAAAATTTAATTAGATCTTTAACTACAACAATTTAGCAATAAAATACTTAAATAATTTAAAAAAACTATTATTGCTCAACTTAAATATAGTTTGAAGTAATTAAAATGACTAAACTGAATTTCTTGTTGTTGAGAGAGTTGGTACGTGACGTTTGTTATACCTGGACAAGCCCAGAGAGGTGATTGCTGGGCTGGTTTTGTATCGGCGCTTTGACGTGTTCTGGCCTCTGCTCAGCTCTTGACATAACATCAGACGTCTCCTCCAGCGTTTTCCCTGACACGAGCTGCTCACTGTGGGAATACATGCGCTTACTACAAGATAACAAGTAAGCTTTACTTTGTGAAACCCGATGGTCCTCACATAATTATATCGCACATTAACACAGTGTCCGTCTGCAGTCAGCGGGCAGTAAAAAGGGAGGAAAAATCCCTCAAATATAAATGCTTCAGGGTTATGTAAAGACTTGTCTCAATGTAATTGGAAAGCATAATACTCCTATGAGGTGACGTGAGGCTGTAACCAACATATGCTAAATTGGATCTGGGTATTATTGCTTTCTAAATTATACAAACACACACACACACACACACACACACACACGTCAGCAGAATTATTCATCAGTGTTTACTGCCTCTATGTTTAATAACTTTATAACAACATAATTCCTGCTAGCTCTAATGCTAGTGAGCGATAGGGTGAGCGTGGCAAACCCTCATTTAAGAAGGACACTGCCCAGCCCTCAGATAAGAGTTTAAAAATGATTATTTTACAGGTATGAATTTATCTAATTAAATAGTGTTTTTTTGTTTTGGTTTGTTTTATAAACGTTAAATATGAAGACTGGGTCTTTTTTCACAATTGCTTCCTAGCTGGCTTCAAAGTTTTGTTTTTTGTCAACTCTCTGCATTATCTGTGTTGTTATAAATACAATATCCATGTACATATCTTATCCTACTGCCAGTAACATTACCGTCTCTCTGTATTCGGTCTTGCCCTGGGGAAACAGGCTCTTCTGGAGGGCCAGGTAATTGTGTTCTGGTGTACTCTGTCCTCCATATCTGTATGAGAGACACATAACGAGTGGCAAAATTATAGACATAATTCAACATAATAACAAGCACACTCACATCGGCATGCACCCACCGCACACTATCAGTGTAATAATAAAGTAACAATAGCATGTGTGTGTGTGTGTGTGTGTGTGTGTTGTACATGTGACATGGACACCCACTCCCAAGTGAAGCACAATTTAGAGTTTGCAGCTTTGATTGCAAAGAGGCAGCATATACTTATATTAATCCTAAGCAAAAATAGTCAAATAAAAACACACACACTTGCTACTCGTATCTTGTTATTAATATCTTCAATGGACAGTCAACCTGTGAAGCTAATACAAAAGTAATGACTACCATAGTGGAATACTGTACTGTATAAAAACTGTGCAAAAAACATCCCAATTACTGCATACCTTCATACACAGAACTCACCCGTATAATACCATCAGCACAGCCAGTGACAACAACATTCCTGGCATCCCACTCATGTCGCTGTGTGAAGCTGACACACAGGATGTCTGCCTCAGAACCACAGGAAGTATCAGTACAAGTCAACAGCTGGCCCTTCATGGTCCACAGGTACAGCAGAGGTCCCGCACATGACGCAATCTCACCCTTGGACAGAGGGGCAAAGTGCGGACACTCAAAAGTGCATAGATACATACGCAAAAGCAAAAATGCAGAAAACAAGCAGACAAAGAGGATGAGAATCCTCCCTTCCTCGTGCTGTGAGCTGAGTGAAGGGGAAGAACGTGACAACAGAAAGCTAAAGGTTTCAAAGGAGACAGATAAAAGAGCAACTTACAGTGAGCTCGTTGATAGCCAGTGCAGAAATGCTGGTAGTGTGTCCTGCTAGCTGGGTGACATAACTTAGCTCGTCTAAATCCCATAAAATGCAGGTGAGGTCACGAGAGCCACTCACAATCAAGCTGTGGACCTCAGACACAGCCAGGCACGTCACTGTGTCTGTGTGACCATATAAAGGCTGTGGAAAACAGAAAAATCAGTCAGAATGGGAGTTGTGTGCTTACAGATGCATCGTAGGTGGTGCTGTTACATGCAGACTGACTAACCTGTCTGAGCTTCATGTGTGAGAGTTTGTCCTTGCTGACCGCCACGTCCCACACACACACGACAGTGCTGGTTCCAGCAGTGATGACAGTTGTCGGGTTGGGGCAAGCGGCACACAAAGTCTCACCCCAGACACACAAGCTCTCACTCACTGCAAAGTTCTGGTGATGAACACAAACAGCTGATATGAATACACAGTGATGTAATATTTATAAATCTTAGATTTGATTTATTTTATGATTATCAAATTTAGGTGCTTTTTTTCTTTTTTTACATTTTCAATTCAGGTCCCTGGAAAATGTGAGCACCCAATAATTTTTGCAATCTCTGGAACAACTTTGGTCTTAAAATGTCCAAACAGCTACAGTGACTCCCCTTCTCACACATAATAAATGTTCCTAATCTTTAATCAGATCATAAGATGCAACTACATTTAATAAGAATTTGTATCAGATTTTATTTTTTACTTGTCTTGAATTATTGTTATATTATTTTTATACAGTAAATCAATGTCACAATTTAATAGCTGAAACGATTAAACTAAAATATTATCAAAAATTAGAAAGTAATTTTTAAGACCTAAAGCTATTGACAATAAATTCACAAAGATAAAATTGGTGCATGGCCAATGGCATTGTGAAATAAAGGAAATCAGAACAATTATTAATAGTCAAAGAAATTGTGGACCTTACACAGCAGTGTGTGTTTGACAGATCATAATGACTGTGTCGGGATCTTAAGTTTTTATGATAGAGATGGGTAAAATTTGCTTTTTAATAATTTGACTTTTAAAAATATTGCTTCTATTTTTAGCCTTTTTAAAACAAAGGCTGCTTAGATGCATTTGTCTTATCTTAATTTAATTTATACAACTTGTGCATTACAGCAAGAAATACAAAACACATTCTTTTTGTCTCATATTATCATTTACATGAGCATACCTTCTCTGTGGAATAGTTTCCAAAAGCACAGCTGTTGTCTGGAAATCCCCAGCTGAAGAAGCAACCAAACAGTGGCGACATGAGCAGATGGTTTTTCTCCAGGACTACAACTTCTTTTTCCAGACAGAGAATCTGACCGACTGGACCTCTTGGCAGCTCTGCAGTAAAGTACAAAGTGGCACCATCAGTGAGAAAAGAATGATTTGAAATAAAGCATCAGTCATACAAAACAGCAAGCACACAAAAAGAGGTTATGGAGTACAAAAAATAATAATAATAAAGGTGACCTCTTTCTGCATATTTGTGAGCTTCAATAAACTTGTCAGGCCAAATAAAGATAATAGCTCTTCAAAAGCATCACATTAAAGAGTGCAGTAGTTCAGTAAACTTGTGAATTTTTTTTTATTAAACTGACCAGAGAAAACTGGGCAATTAAAACAGCTTTTCCCAGGTTATAAGAAGCAAGGGTTTGTCCTGGGGGGGCACCTGCATCCTAGACAGTATAAATGTGAGTGTATGTGGGTGAGGAAATGTACTAGAGGCAGTAATTGTGCCTGTAATTGACCTATTCATGCAGGAACAGGCAGAAACCATTAGATCATTTTGCCAGATCTGCTTCTAAAATCCCCAGAAAGAAGTTCCGTCTGCATTAGTCCTAACGTTCCTCTTCCTATTCATCTCTATCTCCTTATTGATCAGATCAGACACTCTAAGATTTAATATGAAATGTAATATGCAGGAATCTCTCCCTAAGCATTCGCAGATTCATCTCCTCTCCCTCAGTGGGCCTGTAGGGATATTCAGATTATTAAGTAGAGCTCAGCTGAAGACTCATCTCCATATCATAGCTCTAACAGATAGCTCTATCTACCTTTCTGTAGGATAAATTAATCTATGGAAAATTTCACTGCGTTTCAATGATTCCCTTGAGATCAGAGAACATCTAATGTATAATAACAGACATAAAATGATGTGGAAGAAATTAAAAGACGTAACAACAGAAATAGTGCCAAACGCAGGAGATATATCATACTCAGCAAAACAAAGCCTTATTAATGCAGATTTTTTAACATATATGTTGTTTATATTTAATACTGCATGCTTTATTTCTTTCAGTTTTGTATAAAGGAATAGAGATTTGGGATGATACAGATGATGATACAGCCTGATGTAAATAATCTTGGCGTATAATGTGGAGCAAAACCTGCTTACTTTTCATCTTCCTTTGCCTTAAAAAGGCAGAAATAAGTTTACAGTACTTCTAAACCTCACAATAAATGCACATTGACATAAAAATAAAAATGTTAAACATTTTTTTGAGTTACTTTATAGTTTGAAATTTTTGAGGAAAAAAGAAACAATAGTAATAACCTGGTACTTTCTTGCTTTCAGATAGCTTTTATTCCACTTTTTGGATAAAAAAATAAATAATTTTACTGATATTATGATTAAGTTACATAAAATAAAAGCAAAAGTAAAATAATATTAATACTGTAAGTACTGTATCTGAGGGAATAAAATTGTGCTCAAGAAGAAATGATTAAGTATAAACCCCAGTCTTAAAAGTTTGGCTTCTGGAATTTCTGGGGGATTTTTTTGTTACCTTGAAGCTGAAACGTGAGTTAAAAGTAACCTTTTGTCAAAAGTGAAAGACATTCTTTTTTATATGTTCTGATCATTACAGTAACAGATAATTCACACCAAATTTATTATTTCGTGTATCTTACATTATGTCTAAG
Source organism: Kryptolebias marmoratus (assembly GCF_001649575.2). Lineage (NCBI taxonomy): Eukaryota > Metazoa > Chordata > Actinopteri > Cyprinodontiformes > Rivulidae > Kryptolebias > Kryptolebias marmoratus. Next base: position 21,716,384 of record NC_051451.1, on the reverse strand, counting down.
CTAAGTGTGTAGCTGTACCTCTGAATGGCTGTGTGGAAGGCTTTAATTTATCCAATTTGAAAAAAAATGGAGTTGGATGAGATGGAGAGGATCCTTCTTTCTTAGAGCCACTGCGGGGTGGATGAGGCTTAGTGAAGAGCTATAGGAAAGACAAAGATAATTACAGAATAACATTTTTTCCCCCAAAAAAGCAAGAAGATACACTTACTGAACATGAAATAAGTAAACAAAATGGAATGAGTATTTTTTTTTTTTTACCTGTTTGGGAATCTGGCCAAAGTTGCTAACGTATCCTAAGATCGTGCTCTTGATAACAGGGTCTTTTGCATCTTGTCGCCCTCTCTGGGCGTAGAAATAGGGGTGAAATGTATTCACACTTTCCACAGCTGCCTGACCTTGTTGCTTGTACCCGAAGATGAGGTCGATCCACAGGTGGAGGTTGGAGCTCACATAGTCACTTTCTAGGACCTGTAAACAGAGCAGAAGATGCAGCACAACAGCCAGCTAGTCACACAATATTACAGAAGCACTAAACATGCAGTTTTAAGTAGCAGAATTGTGCTGCACCTATTATTATCATTGTGGGCTCAAAACCATTACTCAAAGTGTTAATAAGAAAGTTTGGCGCACTCTAACTTCTCCAAGATTGCACAGCCAATGAAATTATTCAGGTGCAGAATGATATCCTCCAAAAGTCAATTTAAGAATCCAGACCAGGAGGAGGCTGAACTGCTGTGTTATGAGCATATCTTCATGTTAGAATTAAAGAATGATTTAGGTTGAATTAGCCTGAGATTGGTTTTGAAGAGTTAATAAGAGAATGTGGGCATCATGACCAGCCATATCCATGCTATAATAAACCCACCCTGGAAGAACACAAAACTGAAAACATATTATAAGAAGGATATTTTGTCCTGAGTTAATTTGTCTGTGAAAGAAAAAAAATCTAAAGTCACTAATTTTATGAGAATTGTGGGGAATATGGGTAGTTCAGTAGATTACAGAGTGATAACCATCATAGATGCCCCAGGAATAAAGAAAGGGAGGGTCACACTAAAGAAATCAGACAAAAAAGGCACACAATAACTCCACACAGGGGAAGAAAAGAAGGAGCTAAAAGAAAAGAACAGAGAGAATATTCAACCCATTAGCAGTTTGCAGAAATAACGGCCTTGTGAGAAAGTCTTGTCCCTGTATCAGTCACAGTAAATAGGCTTGCTGTCTGTCATACACACCACAGATACATGGCTTTTTATGCATGTTTTGTAAGGAAAACAACTAGACATTAAGTCTGAAAACAAAATGAACCAATTTCAATGTGATAAAACAGCTTTGATAGAATATAAGAAATAAGACTGACTGCTCTTATACTGTCGAAGAAAGAATGAGGACAAACTCACTGAAACTGACACTGTCACAGAGTGTACAATGAATATTTGTTAAGAGACAATAAAACACTGAAGCCTCTGTCTATATAAGTCAGATAGTATTGACAAACATTAGGTCTTATGGGAAAAGTCCTTGGGTATAACAGACCAGGCTGGCCAATTGGAACAGACAGGCCAGGCGAGGTCAGGTGTGACTGACCTCTCGATGGATTCTAATGAACTCCTGGGGGTCACCTTTCGCCCATGGAGGCAGTTCTACATCTCCCAGAGCTGTACCATCCTCCATGAAACCTAAAAAGATATGAATAAAGCACATCAGTGTGTGTAAACCTGACCGCAAACCATGGTTTGAAAACTACCCAGTGGAGGAGTAAACAAAGGAAAATTACCGTCTTTATGTAGGCTAATTTTTTGATTTAATTTTAAATTGACAGCTCTGCAAACATGCATAGCATTTAGACAGAGGAAATATTTTGATGACAGTCTCCTAAAGTAAGACTTAGAACAAACTGCAGGTCAAGGGTACACTTTAAAGATTTACAGTATAAAATCTGAGGCTCATAAAAATAGGAGTCACACCAAAAGCAAAAGAAGAGTAAAAAATTGTTCACAATTCAATAAACATTTATACATGAAACTGAAAGTGTTTTAACAGATCATGTGCTCTCTAGTTCCCTGCTAGTATTAGTTTTAACAGATGGTTAAGCTCCCAGTCTAATGTCTATCTAACAGCAGAGCACCATACTGTCTGATCAAATTTATCTCCATTGTTCTTGCAGCTTTAGTGTCCTTAAATAAAAATTGTATTTCCCACCAATGAAGCCAGGTAGCTCAATAATTAAACAAATACTGAAAATGAACAAGAATTTATAACATCAGCTTGCATTTGCATGCTTCTTACTTATACTTATTTGAGCTTTATTGTAATATGTATATTCTTTCCAAACTCTGTTATAGAAAGGAAAACCTGTTCTATAAATAATCTGGTCATGAACTGTGCATGAAGTTCATCAGGAAGTAAGTAGGAAGTTCTGGATCGTTTGTGATTTGTGTTAACAAAAAAGTGCACACTGAGTCAATTATGTCAAAATAAAGACAGTAATGTAACACAAACTCTGACATCTGTTGCTAAACATCTGGTTATGAATAAATCCACATTTGTGAAAAAATTTTAAAAAACTTGTCAGAAGTACCTACATCAGTATGGATTTATAAAGAACACTTCAGAAATTATTTAACAAAAGATATTGGTTGAGTTCAATAAAAAATGATTTTCTACAGGTTGTATATTTTACTAAAGTGCGTTTATAAACATCTTTACAGTCATAATTTTAGATTCACAGAAGTGTTTTGCTTCTGACCAAGCTGGATGTTGTTAGAGTTGAGCAGGAAGTCAGGCAGGTAGAAGAACTCTGGGATCAGTTCGCGGACGTCTCCCATGTTGTCTCTGGAGGACGAGTCCCACTCCTTCTTAATGCTGTAAAACATCCGCTCAGGGATATCAAACCCCCCCTGCAGGCAGATGCAGAATGCCACTGTCAGACTTCCGGCACACTGATGAAATAAACCTTTTCAACTGGCATGTTCATGTTCCACGCACTTCAGCGCAGAAAACCATATTTTACAATGTTTAATACATCATGTAGGAATGAAATATCTAGTGCTGTAAGAAAAAAAAAGAAACCTTTTCATTTTTATGTAAAATTTCATAATTCTGATGGAAATCTCATGAGAGAGAATGTAATTTAGTGTAAAACAATTACCTCAATAAATGAAAATAGCATATACGGTAGTAAACTCGGTTAGAGATGTAAATTCAGTTATGGATATTACCACACACCCGTTATGTGCTTTAGAAGACAAAAAGGCATCCCAATTCACCAGATGAACATCTTTATTGCTTTATTCTGACTATCAAATATGCATGCCTTTTCATTATAATCAACTGGATGCTGTATTGTAAATGGGTAACATCTGTGGCTATTTGTATAGGCTTTTTTATATGCTGTTTGTAATTATTTGCATAGATATTAAAAATCTCTCTATAATTTGCTTTCATACCAAAAAAAACATGTGGAGTTTTGAAAATAGCTCATATAAGATTCTTGTTATTAGCAAGAATTTGCTTGAAAATAATAGAAAAAAAGACAATGATGAATGTCAATGAGAATTGCAAGCACTGAGTTTAAGAAGGCCCTTTAAATTAATAAAAAGATTAGACAAAATGTGCAATTTATGGTATGCATTAGGTCTTTTTCATTTACAGTTTTCGTGTTTGACAATGAAGTCTTTAAAGTCATGTTTCGTCTTCACAGTAAATGTGACTTATAATTCACAACATTTTATCTTACACTAAATTACTCAAATTTTTACATTTTCCAGTGTCTGTGGCCTTACCTGAAGTGCCTGGAAAGTGTGTGAAAATGGCTCCATCCTTACAAGGAAGGAGGCCACAATGATGGCCGACGAGTAGTGGGTACAGTAGTGGCAAAGTGCCGACAAGTCTGTTATAGAGTAACAAACATTTTAGGTCAAAAAGGTTTAAAATCTATATTGAAATAGAACAGTGAAAATAACTAAAAAAAAGATTAGCTAAGATACCTTCTTCCTCATTGTTCTCCATCTCTTCATATCTCTGAACGAACATCTGTTTCCTTTTCTCTGTCTGAGCTCCCATCGGCTTGGACAAATCACGAAAGGTTGCAGGATTTGACAGATCAAGCATCTGTTGAGGATTGAGATTTTTTTTTTTTTTAAATGTAACTCTCTCAATAATGCTAATGTCTAAGAGAACAATGTCATGTGCATGATTCTACCTCTGACTGATAGTCAGCCAGAACCCAGGGGAAGACTGGATACTGCATCAAATCATTGTATGTCCTTCCAGCGATGGTGTTCAGATGCATCAAGTACTCAAAGTTAGTCATCTCTCCTTTCTAGAGGGCAAAAAAGTATAAATCAGATTTTTTTAAAAAACCAACTTCATCAAAAGAGAGCAACAGGAGTATAAAAAAGACCCAAACAGTTGGTGATGTGACGGAGGGAGGGCCGAATCTGTGAGCACAAACAGTTCTGACAAAAATGTGCAAAAAAGCTGTGTTTATTGCATTACCTGCCATTTAGCAAGGGCTGTTTTGTCGACCACAGGAATCTTTCTAAAGCACAAAAAAAAGCAAAACATTTTGGATTAGCAACACAGGCCGAGCACTGAGCAACAGACCAAGCAAAGTTTCTTTGCTTGGTCTGTTGCCTAGCAACCAGAGTTGAACTGTAACACAGCCCAGAGTTCAGAAGCAGCGTAATGGAGGTGAGAAACTCAGGAAACAGGGATTGTGTGTACACAGCTGCAAGGGACTGAGGTGAGCTGCAGTTTGTCATTTGTCGTAAAAATAACAAGCTGTAATGTGGAGGATTGGTGCCACGTGTGGGCTGTGTAAAAACCTACAAGTTTAAGTTGTGTCTACCTGAGAAGTGTTAAAATGAAAATGTTTTCTACCTTCAGCTATGATTTGAAAGGCCTAGTTGGACAGAGACACCAACAAAGGTAAACAAAAAGAGATTACTCATCTGAAAAAAGATTTCCAACTTCACAGTTAAGGCAAGCAATAGTTTAATATCAAAAATCTGCTTTAAATCATTTCCATCAGGGGAGGAATAAAGTATTAATCTATCTATTCTCTATTTTTCATTGGTTGGATGTCTGTTCAAATTCAAGTAAGCTGTAATCTTGAAATGAATGTTACAGGCTCACACAATGACAAAGATCTGTGTTTAATAAAATGCAAAGGGGAAAAAAAATGTTCAATCAAATTGAATTGTTTTGAATCAATTTACAAAAATATGACTGAGTACACAAAACAGCTATGCAAAACGACAACACTGCAATGACTAGATTTTATTTCTTTTTGAGCAACTATCCAAATGTGGTTAAACTAAATTGAAAATGTGATCTGTTGCTTCTTAAATCTTCACTTCCTCTGTGAGCTACAAAAACATGGCAATAAAGTCTTGCACCCCAGTTGCTAAGTAACGTTAAACAAGAGAAAACTTGAGTTTCACTTCAGAGCAGGAAGGCTTGATGTTCACTCACGGTACATTCCTGAAATGTTCTCATGAAAGGATTACCAGATATTTTAAGAAGAATTTTTGCATGTGGACTAAATTTTACCTTCAGTTTTTAAGTGTTTTTTCAACAATAATTGCATGGTGTTTTTTCTGTTGCTTTTTGCAGGACTGAAATCTAATGGTGTGTTTTGACAGCTGTAGAAAGTTCAATCAAGCTTCTCAACATGACATAAGAAGAAAGAATACAAAACATAGTAAGAACATATTTTCCCTAAAATATTAATAAAAGTTGTAAAAAATTAAGTTAAAGGTGAAATAAGGATGCGTGAAAGGATTTGTTTAACATATGAGGGTCTAATTCAGGTGCGGACACTTTCTAACATCAATAAATTCCTGGCCATAATATTTTGTGAAACCACACTAAATCAATCATTGCATTTGGCTCAGTATGTGTTATCTAATTGCAGGCAATAATTTCATGCAATAGTTTCCTATAGGAGGTTATAATAGGAACAAGCACCAGTAGATAACCTCTCTCATCCTGAGGATGATGAATGAGGCAAGAGAGGGCCTTGGGGTGTAACACAGACACAAACAAAAACACACCTTGCTCTTTTAGACAGGGAGGGGAGAAGAGCAAAGCCCTCATTACACTCTCAACACTCCCCAACTATCATTTATCAAAGTCCTGATTTGACTCAGGACTTTGCACACACGCACACACAGGCATATTACAGCGCATCAATGCACTTCCATGTGGATGTCCTACACACACACACACACCTTTTCTTGCCAAACAACTCAATCAGTTGAACAGTGAGGGAGAGTGAACACTCGTGTGTTTTTGCTGTATTATCCCGTGTCGCCTCACTCCTATTGTTCCTGAGCATTAGCCTTAATTAGAGAGTCGTGCTCTTAAATACCCCCATGGGCAACACAGGGTGAGCACGCACCAATGCAGACACAACAATGCGACACACGCGCGCGCTGTTCTCGTTCCTCTGAGTGCATGCTTTCCCCACTGCCCCAGGACATACACAGGCCCTTGTATTGGAATAAATCACATCAGCTATACACACGCATACTTACCCATAAACAAACACGCAACACATTTATTTCCTTGAGTACTGTCTGATGGTGTGGATTAAATACATTTTGTAAATCAGCCTCTTGGGGTAAAAGTCAAAAAAGGGAGGCTGCGCTGACATTTTTAACTGAACTGTTGAGTAATTTTCTGTTTATTGCAGTACGATGCCCAAAGGAAAAGAAGCCAAAGGGACAAAGGTGACCCTCAAGACAGCAAAAAAAGCAGTGCAGATTACCCCGGACGGAAGGCGTAGACTCACCCTTAGTAACATGGGTATCATCACCTTCCCAAAGTGTCTCTTCAAGCTAACCAACATAGACGAGTTGGACCTTAGTCGCAACCAGATACAGAAACTTCCTGACAACATTGGAGACTTCTCATCGCTGAGATGGCTGGATCTGCATAGTAACAAATTGGAGTCTGTGCCTGGCTCCATTGGCAACCTGCTGGGACTGACCCACTTCAACCTTGCAAATAACTGCCTAACCTCTGCAGGTTTACCCTCTTCACTGGGTTCGCTCTCCAACCTAAAGAGTCTAAATCTTGGAATGAACCAGCTGGATGCCTTGCCTCCCACCATGGAGCGCTTAGTCAACCTCCAAGAGTTGGGCCTATTTGATAACCTCTTTGTCAAGCTACCAGACTTTGTGAAAACCCTCAGTAAACTCACTAAGCTGAACATGACACGTAATCCTTTAACGTATGTTAAAGAAAAAAATGAGAGGATGAAGAAGAAAAAAGCCGAACCAAAAGAAGATGTGTACTTGATCCATGAAAGCAGCCTGTGTAAGACGTGCCTTCAGAAATGTAAAGCACAAAGGGAAAGGCTTATAATGGGAGGAAGAGGTGATGCCTGTGACATGTTTGGGGAGAAAAAGAAAAAACGCTTTTCTGGATTGTTGACACCAAACTCAGTGGCCTTAGTCACTCAGGATGTGTGGAGAGTGAAAGAAAAAGTGAAAAACAAGAAAATTAAATAACTGAGCGTCTGTTGGTTTTAGCTAATGAAAATATAAAAATGCTAGAAGTAACGTAATTTTAAATGATCTTTTCATGTATTTCATATAAATAAAACTGAGTGAATGAACCAAGTATGTCTTTGCTATGACTGGAACAAAAACTAACAACACTTACTTGGCATTAGCAAGGACTTCAGCGACTGCTCTGCCTTTTAATGCCGGTACAACTTTGCTCAGCCTAAAGGGAAAGAAACGGACAAAGGTCAAAAACAGGATGCTGAAAATAAAATCTTTTTAACATCCATCTTATCTAAATTTGGTACCTTTTATATGCTGAGACATGGTCCTTATTCAGGAACACCAGAAATGCTGAATGTCCATTTTTCATGAAGATCTCAATAGCATTGTTCTACATCAACAGAGAAATACAGTGGAATTTTATTAACTTGAATATGATAAGATTTGTAAATTAGCATTTGAATTTAAACTAAAAAATAATCATTTTTGATTATTTTTATCATAATCAAAACTGACAATTAAGGCAAAACATACATTTGTTATTTGTTAAATAAACTTTAAAAATACAAAGTGATCTTATTTGTTTTGAGTTTTTAGCATCAAGAAAATATATTTATTTCTTGTGATAAATCTACTAAAATTTGGTTTTAATGAACAAAACAACATCATAAAACATAGATTTTAAATCACTGAACAATAGGTGCTAAAATATTTGTTTTACATTTTTGTGAAAAAGATAAAGAGTCAAAAGGTTTACACGTTGAGGTTCTGGATATTTTCTATCCTCACTAACATCATAAATTATAAATGTACAAATCATTCTTAAATTTGTGTTTTAAATATTTTTAGAAATTAATTTATTTTAACAAATACAATTTAATTTCTGCCACAACAAAATCAGGGTATAATTGAGAGAAATATGCTGAAAACAAGTTGCCACAATACGTAGCACTAAAATTGAAAAAATCTTTTCTTTTGTAAGAAAGTGTAAGTATAGAGAGAGACGCCCATAAAGATATGTGTTTAGGAATGTCTATATATTTTAATTAAAAACTAAAAATTAAATAAAAAGTCTAATTGACAGCTATGATGATGAAAAAAAGATTTCTTTCTTTATCGCAAGTTAGATGCTAAAGCAAAATAAATAAACAAAAAAAAACATTTAAGGAATTATTTTCTTTTTTTTATCTTGTCTAAAATATACAGAAATTAATCATTTATGTAACTTTACAAAAACACACCATCATATCAGCTAAATTACGTGATCTGAAATTAAGGTATGACTGGGACTGTTTGGATGTCTGACCTCTAAAAGAAATCGCATAAAGCGAGCCTCCTTGATATCCTCATAGAGCCAGCGTCTGCATGTAGCTGATGGCAGCTCTTTATTCAGCATGTTGGAAATAAAAGAATCCCTCACACTAAAAAAAGGGGACACAGAAGATAATGGATGTCTGACGTAACTGAGCAGTTATATACAGTTAATATACAATATGTTCTTTGCAGTGACAACTGTGCAACACACACTGCATTATTGTACCTGCTTGGGTGGTGTCTCCTGCAACAAACATCTCCAGTCGGACTGAGAGTGAATCCCTCACACAAAAGCAGACTCTCAATCCCAAACAGCAGCAAACCTTCAGTCACTCTGACGCCACTCACCATCACCACACACATCTTTGCCCTTATCTGCAGAGACAAACAGATTTAAGCCCTAAATGAGAACTGGAATACACATGAGCTCGTTTCTCTCTTAGGACGTGACATGGCAGATACGCTTTACTTGAATGATCATTTTAATCACATATTTTAATCACTATTAAAAAGACACAGTTGAACACTTCATTATCAGGGCTGATTGATGGGGGAGGAGAAGGCCCCGCCCCTTTTTCAGCAGTACAACGGCGTTTCATCCTGCGCCAAAGTGAATCCACATGCTGCTTTCAGTGCCAGTTGTACGTAGCTAATGCTAACTGCATTGTGATAATGTGTAGATAATTCTATTGTCTGCCCTCATTTCACGACAAGTGCGTGCACCTGGCCATCTCCCTGTGCTGGCTCCTATGTGGGCCCTCTGAGACATTGTGCCCAAAAACCATATGGGGTCCCAACAGACCCGCAGGCCCCCCCACAATTTATACTAATCAAATCAGACGCCCCACACCCAGACACATGCAGTCACACACTCGGTGGACAAGGAGGAGGTCCTGCCTGGTCATTATTAGGAGAATTAATCACTGCCACACACACAATAGCAAACCTGATAAGTGATCAGAACCTCTTGTCTTAAAGCAAACACAGCGACATGCTATGATGGATAAGATCACTTATCTTGTGAAGGTGTTTTAGAGGAGTCAAGGTGAGTGAGTCTCAGCTGCATCTACTTCTGAGCTGACATCAGACATCAGTGAGTCCAAATTAAAATTGTGTCCACTAATGACTGGATTAAACTAGTTGAATTTATTGTTATCAAAAGTTAAATACATAACAATAAACTTGTTTCCTTATCTCTTTACTGTGGTCCAGACAGATAAGAGTTTTCAGTCTGCGGGTGACTTAGCTGATGATGGGAAGGACGAGAAAAAAGGAGGACTTTTATTGACTGAGAGCCTAATGTCAGACCATTGATTTCTCCCCACACACATTATTGTCATAATCACACTATTGGCGCTGGCAAGCTAATTATGAGTGGGTCTCCCTTTGTGTGAGTGTTAGCCTGTGAGTATGTGTGCATTTCTCAGAGCTAATGACTGTGTTCATTTGACAGGAAGCTCAGCAGGAGTCGTACACTGAACCACTACAAGACAATAGGACACACTAGCACACATCACACACTTGCTAAGCGGATGTAAGACAGCTTGCATCACCTCCTACTGCTTTTATTAATACTTCTGTCAGAAACATTAAAAGCCGCGGCTGGTTGCCGGAGCGATGAAAGGCCCTGTCAACATGTGCATGGTTTTTAACTCACTGTAACAATGAAGAGAGCTGCGCTGCGCCTCAACATTAAAATATTAAACTAATGAGGAAAGATAAAATTCTGATAGCAGCACTGGGCTACTGAAATCTCTTACTCTGCATCAGATAATTACAGTATGAATCAGATTATTAGCAGGATGGGAAGCAGCTGTACTTGTGTTTGGACATTTTATTTTCGGCATGATGTACCAAAACGGCACCCTATGATACAGTACCTTCTCCCCGGGGAGTAGCTCCTGCAGGATGACACACATGTCAGGACAGTCCTGTGTGTGGGAGCAGAGTTCCGGGGTGAAAGAGTCAGGCAGATTCTCAGTGACTGATGGGGCCTCGTTCAGAACAGGGAAGAATGTCAGACGGTCACAGTTCTGTCCTCCCTCTGCTTCGTCCTCTTTAACCTCGCCACCAACTTCGCGCAAAATCTTTGGCTCTGTTACATGGACAAATGTTTTTTTCTGACTTAACATCCAACACTGAAATTGTGCTTTAAATAAAACAATGTTCAAGATTCAGTGGCATCTAGTGGTAAAGCTGCAGACTACTACCAACTGTAGGTATACTGGAAACTGTTGGTTCTGAGGTAATAAAAGCACAAAATTTAATGTGTTTCTAAAGAAAAAATTAAAACGATACCAGCATCTCCCTCGGTTCTAATAATGTTCTCTTCAGATCTTAAGCCCGGACACAGCATTCCCAGAACCTGTGGCAAAAAACAAACAAACAAAAAATGCCACTGTTAAAGGCTACATGTATTAGTAGTTATTAGCCTTTAGGTATCAGGAAAAATGATAAATTACAATAAATTTGAATTCTATAATGGTTAGCATTTCTTTATGGTAAGTTTGCAGTCTCAATAATATTACAACTTCTTAAGTATAACATTTTTTTTTTTAATTGTTCATTTTCTTTCTATTTAGGGTAAAAGGCAGAGTAAAACACTGTTAACTAGGGCAAGACTGGGTTATAGTTTTCAAAACAAAACCTCTCTAACACTTGATAAAGATAACAGTTTGCTTTTGATCATCTATTTTAAAATTATAGTCAACACTTAGAAACTAAACACCCTAGTAGTACCTCCAACATAGAATCTACTTCAATATGAAATTCTATACCGATTTGGAATGCCTCAGGACTTTTCTGCGGATGCGTAGTTTGGTCCGATTGGGTCCTTCAGCAGCGTCTTGCACCCAGTCTTGGTTCAACAGCACCCCTGGGCCAGGACCAAATACAGCTCTCTCCCGCAGCAGCTCAGCCTCAACACGTAACCACTGGGAACTCACATGCTCCCACTCAGTGGTTTGCAACTGGGACATAAATACAAACCAAGCCAGAGGGAACAGTTGAGACAAAGACATTAAAACCAATTCCATTTTAACTGTTGATAAAACGTATCTGAGTAGTCAAACCAGTAAGTGATTTGTCCTCATATTCTCAAACATGCTGTGGCCTCTCTGCCGATGTGACTCCATGTAAGACAGAAACTCCTGCAAAGAAACAAGAGTGAAAATGGCTGCAAATAAAAAGGGGGACAGCACAATCACTCTTCTGGGCTCATATTGCGGGCGCGCGCACACACAGACAAAGATTTTATATGCATAAATTTTATATGCATAATGGTATTGTTGTTTCCTCATGCAATTACAATGCATTCATGCAATTACATCTGTTTTAAATTGCATTCACTGGGCAAAATAAGCTAGTGGCTACAGTCTTACAATAACCCTGTCTGCAAATGTAATCATTTGTTGGTGTGATCTAATTAACATAAACATTAATATCACTGAGCCACACCACAGTCAAGGGCAAGTTTAGTTTGTGTGCACACCTTTATTGTGTTTATGCCAGTGATTGTTTGTTGTTTTTGTCGACTGAAAAAGGGAAGAAATGAAAAATCTAAAACAGAGCTGTGTTGACACTGCACAACGCTCATGTTCAGACACACTGGGATCATATTCTGACTGTTAACTGCTTCATTAAACGCATCATCACAGCAGTGCTCGCTGAGAGACTAGTGAAACAACATGTGTCCATCTTCACAGCTGACCCAGGAAAGCCATTTAATTGAGTGAGTGAACATGCAGTAACTCTTTATATCGAGTTTTATTTACAGATGCTAATTTTGTGTTCTGCTGTATAAAGCCATAAAAGGAATAATTGATTTTAAGTGCAATAAAAAGACAACAACACTTCTGCATTAGGCGAGATACAAAAATTGGAAATAATTTGCAGAGTAAATGCATTTTCATAACAGTTGACAACAAAGTGACAAGCCCTTAGGAGACTGAAAACAGTTTCCCTAAACAACTGAATGCCTATCAAAATGAGCTGGGCAGAAAAAGAATTAAAGGAGGAATCTGAGGGGAGATTATAGAAATGTTATAGAAACAGAAAAGAAAGGAATAATGAAGTTTGCAACCCAGAGTCATGTTGTCACAAACAAACAGCAAGTTGGCGTCATCATCTCTAATTCCATTCCTTCATTTGGACAAACATAAGTAATATATAGCATTAATTACCCTATTTAACAGATAGGAACCTCATTGGCTTTTTAAATGCTGCATTAAATACATAACTCATCTTTTCCCTCTGCAATTAACATCAGAACATCACACTCATTTCCATTTTAATGACTTCCCAACAATACGCCACCTTTGATGATAAGGCAACATAATGTCAACTTCAGTCTGAGCTGGCAGTGAATGTGTAATGAACTTAACGTGATCATTAGTGCTGTTAATTATCTTTCTAATATGAGGACACAGATATGATTATGGAAACTGCATTCGCTGATGAAATAAATCTCTAGAAGAATTGCACTGAAGCTTAACAGAGGACACAGTCTGCTTATCAGTCTGTATATTATCATTTATTACCTACAGTAGAACTCTTATTTTTGTTCAATAAAAGTAGTTATGTGAGACTAAGAAACTTTGTTTTGCATAACTATGGATCCAGCTTTTAAAAGGAAACTCCCCATAAACTTATTATTTGCCAAATAAAAGTCATAAGTTGATGCTTCAGAAGTTAATTAATGACTCAGTTATTTCTTCATAAGACTGGATGAAAAAATGAGTAGACTGGCTGACCATAGCAGATTTCTAACTGAATATTTTACTTAAACACTCCCTATAGGAATAACCATGTTGCAGTAGCATACTGCAAGGAAGAGGAGAAAAAACATCCCTGTCTTCTTCCCAGCATCTCGGATGGAAAAACAATTCATCACTTTCTCTGATAGCCTGTCAAGGACTGATATGATAAAGAACAACATCAAATGAATAATGTTTTCATCAGATTGGTACCACTGTAATTGCCAACATGATTTCTGTGGGCAAAAGACACGCACAAACAAGAACATACATACACTTTTTGTGAGTGTGAGACAGACACGCAGACGCTGTAATTTCATGCCTGTGTGCCTGAGTAATATGTCCCTGCTCCCTGCTCCAGATGGCTCGACGTCTTAAGCGTTGTGGGGGAACTAATGATGTGGGCCACGTGTTTCGGGGGAAAAAACAACAATAAACGCGTCTTTAACCTTCAGCAGCAAACAGTGTGTTGTGGCGAGTGTTCCCATGGATAGGCCTAACAGATATCAATTACAAAGCCCACTCAGGGGCAATCGGCTGTGATAATCCAAATCTATTTAAAAAAATAAATAAACACCCCCGCAGGGCTGGATGGCCCACAGAACAGGCACATTTGTGACTTTGGGATGAATGTTTGGCACAGTCCTCTGGGATGCAGAGGAACCCTGGAGAACAGCCTCACAATTCTCAAAGGAGACAAAGGTGTGTGCAAGAACCAAATTCAAATGTGTATGTACCTCCGCTTTTATTGACTCTTGATATTTGCCCAGCACAGAACGAAGCGCACTGCTAATCATATCAAACGTCCTCTGAGATCTGCTGGCCATTTTCTTCTTCTCAGACTCTGCAGAAACACACTTAATATCAAAAACAAGACACAAAAAGTCTGTTACCTTCTTCATCTGCATCATTAGATAGTTTGCTTACCTGTGTATAGCAGCCATGTTTTGTGTGCCATCTCCTCCCACAGAGGGCTGATGTCGGTCATGCTGACAGGCTTTGTCTCTTCTGTGTGGCTCACTGAAATCTCCATTTTATAGCTTTCTTCAAGCATGTGTTGCCTCTCTAATAATACCTTTGACCAACAGGCTTCTGCTAAGGACACTAGTTGTTTATCACCTGGAACACACAACAAAAATTGCACATTGTCTGCACGGGGTTTTAAATTTGGCAAGACTAAATAGTGAATAAACTCTCTCATAATGGGCCTTAAACCTGTCGTGTCTGTTTCATTGTTGAGGCATGTAGGATGTCTGGTAGGTACGGGGCTCGATGAATTCTTCCTGTTATACACTTTCTTTGCTGTGCATCCAAAACCTTCAAGGTAGCTGAAAAAAAGTATGATTATTTGAATTACGAGTGAAGAGTTAAGGCATATTAGCGAGTAAGTGCTTAAAATTAATGGTACTATTACCTGCCAGAACGAATTAGTAACAGACAATGAAGAAGGCAAGTAATAAAGTTCACATTTGCATTGTAAGTTGCCATAAGAACATCCCAGTGCTCCATGAAGGTTTGCAGCACCCTGATGACTCCTTTCTTTTCTTCTTGGGAATGTCGCGGTTGCGACAGGAAGTAAAGCAAGACTTTATTGGTGCACGAGTAGAGGGCAGAAACAATCTTCTCTTTCTGAGTTTGACCTTTCTCCAGAGCCTAAAATTATACAGCAATGTATTTGTTATCAGTTAGTTATTAGAGATTTGTTCACTGTGAGGAAATTTCTAAAACGCTTCGCATGTCCCAATGATTAAACAAAAATATATAATAAACTCTTTAAATTGCCAGTGAACACATTACTTTTAGCTTACATTTTATTGGCCTTTTTTGGTGAAAAATTATTGCTCCTTATTATTCATGAAAATATGCATGTTTTTTTTCTTACCACCATAATCTGATCTGCGAAGAACTCAAGCAACATTTTAGAGTCTCCAGTGAATGATCCATTGTAAAGCTTCAGCAGCAAAGTCTTACTGAAAAGCATCACATTCCCTATCAGTGTGCCTGTCTGTCCTTCAGGCCTCTGATTCTTGCAGTCTAAAACAGTAAATAAAAAGTGATCAAATCAGATTTATCTGCTGAGTTCAAATTAGCATATATGAAAATCATGGAAGCATAAATTTACCTTGTGAGTTGAGATGGGTGGTGTTGTCCTGGTTGCTGAGTATGTGGATGATGTTCATAATCAGCTCCACTAACTCAGACTGAAAACTCTTCCTCTGTTCTAGCGACGTTCCATCAGGACAAAACTACAACATTAGAGCAGGTCAGCAGTTAAAAGAATATTGAAATTCATAGAAACAATCTGAGGTAAATTTTGGCATTTGACAGCTCTTGTTTGTTCCAAATCATAGTTCAAAAAAGTGTGTCTAATTTCAAATGCAAAGATGAAATGAGTGCATGCAGGTGAAGCTTGTTTGGGGTGGGGAAATCCTTTCTTTCTGGTGGTGAATAATTCATTTACAGTTCCTTTGCTCTTTGTTTAGTAAATGAGCATAGAGTGGCACCTTCTGGAGAAACAAGAGTTTTGCAGAATTGTATCTTACTGAACAGGCTTTTCTTTTTTCATTTTCTTTTTTGTTTTTAGTAAAAATGCATTTTGTCAGATATGTGTATCTCTTGAATGTAGGTTGATATGTTTTTGTGGTCTGTGGATTAACTAATAATAAATCCAATAAATAACTATTTGTGCTTAAATGTGAACTCACCTCCATCAACAGAACCATAGGATGTGTGTTGGTGCTTGCAGACACATTAAGAAGACTGTCCATTAGCAAAATTTGAATGAAGTCGAGCACTGGTTTCCTGGTTGAGTGAGTGCTGAATGTGTCCTCACTTTCACTTCTGCTGAGCCTACCAACATCCTGAGGGAAGAGAGTAAACCAAACAATTAAACTATACAGGCAAGAAGTTGTAAGAGAGACTTGTATAACCAGCATAACACACAAACCTCAGAAACCTCTGCAGGAAACACAACCCCAGCAAGTGAATGCAGGAACATGGGCGATGCCCATAGTGGGTCTCTTGGCCGGAGGTTGTGGAGGAGACAGAGGAACTGCATCACACTTGCTGGGAGCTGGGAATCCCATGATACATCAGGCCCTGAGATGTGCTTAGCTGAAGAAAAAGGCTTTAAAACAATAAACAAAAAAATCTCAGTCATTTAAAAAATAAGAAGAAGAATAACGAGGATCTTGATCTTATTGGGCTTTTTCAACCTGAGTAATGATGACTTTGACCATTTTCAGCAGTGTTGTAGCAGCTTCAAGACAGAGTTGTGAAGCAGGAGCTTCTGATTGGCTGTCAATCAGTGACTGTAGGATATCATCCAAATGGACCTATATTTGGAAAGAATAAAAACATCATGATAAAGCAAATGAAGAGGAGGAATAAAAAGTTGAAGTAAAAAGTAACTCACCTTTCCCTCTGCAGTCTGACTGGCCTTCTTCCCCAGCAGAAGAGCAGCAAGAGCTTCGTACACCTCAGGCAGGTGAGTGTGTTTAATTAACAGCTCCTGGAGGACATCAAACCCTGGACACGACATGCTGAGACACTCCTGAGACCACGAATGGGCTCGAAGGTTGTCTGGTAACAAAGCAAAATATCAGGGACAGAAGTTGATTTTGAATAGATTGTCAAGAAGACATGAACAAACAGAATCACATGACTACAAATACTGTTCATTTTAGTCAAATTTATAAAGAAATCACATTTGAAAACATCTGCCATTGATCAAAGTGCTGTATATAAAAATAAATTAATAAATAAATAAATTTAAATAGCAATTTAAAAATAGCTCAAAAACAATGGACGTTGAAATATTTCTGTAAGAAAAAAATAGTTGAATTTAAAAAGGGAAATCTTTTATTACATTTTGTTATAATTTTTCCCTTTCTATATTCTTAGAAATGTGTTTCTTGAAATACAGTTTTTCATTTAGTTGTCTTTTCTGAAATGTCGTTTTTTTATGTTCTTTCTATCTAGTGTTTGTTTATTTTTCTTTTGTTTATTGTCTGTGTTTTCTGATGTTGTGTTTTGTGGTATGATTTTCAGTTTTGGTTGTTTTTTGCAAACTCACAACTGCTTTAATGCTAAAAAGAAATGTAGTATTTTTGCATAAGTACCATTTTATGATTTCATAACATCGTTTCTAGTTTAGTTTTAGAAAATAACTATTGATCAAAGTTAAAAGAAATTAGTTATAACCATGATTCCATAAAAATGACAACAGTGAAGTTATACTTTGAGAAAATCATTAAACTTAATGTACCAATGACAGCAAAAGGCTCCTCGATGCTCTTCACAAGTGTTCCTGGGATCACCCCTTCTCTGAAGCTGCTCTGTTGTTTTGGTCTCAACAGAAACTGTGTGAGCAGAACGAGGCCCAGTTTCAAAGTAGAACAGTGGAGGTGGGCCTGAAGGAAGAGCAGGAACCAATCACTGCCAAGAGATTCAAATACTGCCTTCTGCTGACTAGGAGAAAAAAATACTTAGGGTAAATACCTCTGTCACAAAATTAGGGTTAGGGTGAAATACTGAGAAAACAACTGATGTGTCCTATTTAAAATTTTGTTTTGACTACAAAGTAAAAGTCCTCACTCTTTAAACTGAAGGCTGTCAGAGGTGAGGATTTCACACAAGACAGATAGAAACTTGTTGCGGATCCAAATAAGACTGGCTGGACCCAAACTCTGACCTACAAGATAGAAAAGAGTCTGGATAAGACAAACTGTCAAATATAAGACATGTAATGTATGACATGTGTCTGTAGGTTAAATTACAATACCTGACATATCGTGTGAAAGATCATCCTCAGATATCTCACTGCTTTCAGTCTTGTTACTCAAAGGAGGGAGCGTGTAGACCAGGAAAAGCCCCAATCTTTTCACATGTTTAGAAAACAAAATAACACTTAAAATATAAAAAAAACTACATAAAAAGAACTTGTTTGTTGATGGCGTGTCACGTAAATTTACCTGCTTATGTCCACAGGGTTTAAGTAAGCCTTCAGGAGGGATGTGATGACGCAAGAAATAATGTTAACCTTCTGAATGGTCACAGCAGGCTCGGACAACTCAAACAGCAGCTTTGGAAGGAGGCCCACACTGTGCATAACCACTGCGTTCCTGCTGTCACTGTTAGGAATGTGATGAGTGAAACAGAAAAAGCATTGATATCAATCACAATCCAATACCACAGACAGAAAATCTAATTCAACGATCCATACACACATTCGGTTCTCTCTTCAGCCCCCCTGACTGATTCTGTTGAACGTTCCCCTGACTATTTTTGTTCTACACCTTCGTGATATTGATGACAGGCTTCTGCGTGTGCTGACAGAACAGCCAATAAAGTCTGTCAATTCAGAACAAGACGCTTTTTGTTGCATTACATAACCTGTAGGCTGTGTGAATTAGCAATAAATTTGATTAAAGCTACCAAATACCCTGTGATATCCAGTCACATATTGTTAATTGTGGAAATTACCTCGAGGATTTCAGGATTTCAGCAAAGTGGTTCAGAACTGAGAGGTCCAGATTGTCTGATGTATTTTTCCACACCTGAAAGCAGCATAAGAAAAGAGTTTACAAATACTAGCTGACTAAAAATATATATATCTTTTAAATTAGCTCAATTTTTATGACAAAAACGGGATGCTTACCTCTAGATCACACAGCAGAGCTTGAAAAGCAGGGGTGTTCTGTAAACAACAAGAGTCGAAGCTCATCTCTACTGAACTCGAGAGGCACAGAGCCAGCTGTAGGGTTCGATGGCTCACAAGACTGCTCTTCATCTTCAGTAGGAAAACTAGCAGCTACAAAGAAAGTAAACGATGCAGAAAACAGTTCATAACTGTGAGATAATTTTGTCTGCATCAAAATCTACACGAAAGCTGCGAAACCTTGTATCCGTTGATGCGATTCATTTCCTGCTGCATCGCAGAGTTGGTCTCCAGCACAGAGAGAAGAACTTTAACAGCTGCATACAAAGCGCTGTCATCTGGTGCCATTGCAATTAGGCTGAGAACAACTGCAGGCCCACCAACATACAAAAAACCATTGGAAGCAGACTTCGGAATAAACGTTCGAATACCTAAAATGAAGGAACGCCAGATATTAAAAATAGTACACATAACAGTTTATTTTGAAATCTAATTTTGTTTACCAAAATGTCCAATCAGGGCAGCTCCAATGGTACGAGCTGTACCATTCAGGTGATGACTGATGTTTTGAGCGAGAAAAATTGGTGTGCAGTTATCCCGAGATGTTATCTCCATCTGTAGTTACACATAATTATCACTTTGTACTGAAACAACAGAAACATCTGCTCAGCAAAGATTCAAATTGCCCTGACCTCTTTAGCAATCAGTCTGGAATCCACTTCATTGTACTCCTCTCTGATCTGCACCACAGTTGTAAAGGAAGAAACTGCTGGGTTGATGCCAAATGAGATCCTCTCTTCAGGAACCAGCCTGAGTGGGACAGGCTCAGCATTTGGATCCGGATCTGGACGCAAGGAGAGAGGTGTTGCTTAGATGTAAGTTAAAAAGAGAAAAAAAATCAGCATTATGATATCATTTTCTCATGCATTCATTATAAAGTCATTTCAGAAGTTTGAAAATTGAATAGCTACTGTGGTTTACAACAGTGTTTTACAAAATAAACAACCTAAATAGAAAGTATGGTGAAAACTACTAATTAAATATGCATTTGGTAGGAATTTAAAGCACTTTTAGATTCTGGAAAAGACAAAAACCTTATTTCAATCAGACTGCATCCTAACCTGATTATTCTTTCAAAATAAACAAAAGACAAGTTTTAGACATGTTGTGAAATTGTTGCCCAAGATTTTGCAACTCACCAGTGTTGCGCAGGGCCTGGAAGTTGCCCATATATGAGGTGCCTTGTGCGTAAACAACACCCACAGCTTCTGAGCTCAAAGCCTCTTCAAAGAAGTAACAGGGACCCACTCGCCACACAAGAGCAGCATGCTCCTTCCACAGAGCTGGTGTCCCTATCAGCCCATACACATCAATCACAGCTGTGGGGTCCATGGAGACACACTGACCCGGGAACGGCTGAATATACTTCATCTGATAGACAATTAAGTTTTTATAATATGTGATTAAAAAATACATTTGAGTTCAAATTTGATCAGTAAACAATAACCTTCCTCTTATCATACCTTTCCTGCTCCTATTGCCTTGCCGTTGAAGTAGGCTGAGGTCAGACAGCTTTTTTTTACATCCTTGGTCATGACAACAGCCAAATGATGCCACTGGCCTGGGACCAACATGCTGGAGCAGCGAAGCCTTAGAGATGCAGACAAAGATGTTGGAGTGGAAACTTCTGGATCCATCATATCTGTGAAACATGAAGATGAGGCAACCATTGTGTTATAATTTAATGGTCTCACTATTGTGAAGTTCTACTTCACAAGAAGTGTCAGCTATGACACAAGAAGTCATAGCTGACACTTCTGACAACAAAAAAGCTCTTTCTAGAAGCTTGGTTTTGTGTTGCCACATGAAGCTCACAAAGTGCAAACACTGACAAACTTAAATTTTTCTTACCGAGATATGAGAATGCTTCCTCCTCTGTGGAAATGACAAGACAGCCATCACAGGCTGAGAAGGAGATAGACAAACAGATGTATGGTTGTTCAGTTCGGGACATGTGGCGAACCACCGTCAGCAGACGGATTGGGTGGGAATCACAAGCTGAGCTGAACCTGCTGATCTGGAACCAGCAGGAAAACGAGAGACCAGCTGTGGGTGGAAAACCTCTGCATTCTAAAGCACGAGAGAGAGAGAAAGAGAGAGATTTGACATTTTATTCAGAAAAATGAAAAAGGTAAATGGTACCACTTATCACTTACCTCCCCCGATTCCGCCAGTTGAGATTGAATCAGCAGTCACTCCTTTAACTGTAGCCAAAGAGGGCAGGAAAAGGCAGCTAGAAGAACAAAGTCAAGAAATAAAAAACTAATTATGATTAACTGTAATCTTTTTCAATAAAGAAAAACTGAAAAACAGTATTTATATTATTGGTTTGAGACTAGACAAACTATATTAAAGCACTAACCCATATCCACTTTCAGTCATGTCAAACTCTATAAATGCAGGTGAAGAAGAGACTCTGTGCGGTCTGAATGTGCGTGGTGCTGTCATGGACACCAGACTTATGATCTGGTGGACTGGAATTGGAGAACCAAAAGAGGTTGTAGGTTGCAACAAGCTGAAAGTTCGTTTCAGTGTCCCTCTTGAAGATTCAGCATCTGTCTTTGTGCTCTCGTCTGGTTTGAACAACATGAATGAAGTTTAATAAGCACATGGCTTTTTGTTTACAAAAATAACAACAGAAATGTTAACTGACGGCAAAAGAGATATGTACCATCTGAATTGGATGTCCTGGCTTCTGGGTCTAACTCTGGTTGCACTTGCTTGGTTGTTTTATCCTCCAAGCACAAGAGAGGATCCCCTAAACACAGGAACTTTCTGAGTGACAAGAAGTAACAAACACATGTCATATACATAATACTTAACATAATACATAACATAAAAAACAACTCTATACACCGACTATGTCTGACCTGAAGTCAGAATGTGAGATGGCCTGGGAGGAGAGCTTCTCCAAAATTCTTGTTACAGGTAAGTGTAATGGGTGGTTCGGAGCCAGCAACATGCTCCGACAACGGACCAGCAGAGTGGAGATCAGCCCCCCCTCGCACATTATCTGGCGGTTTCGCTCAGATTTGACCATGGCCTGGATGTGGTACACTACTGAAAACTGGACTTCCATAGAGAGCTGGAACAAAAGGAAAATTAATATGAATGTTCTTTTTTTATTTTAAAAGGCACAACTAGAGATTAGACCATTTCAAACTTTAAAAAAAGCATAAATTAAACTCAAGAAACCCAAACCATTGAAATCTGTATTTTAATCATTCAATCTGTATTTTAATCACTGATTTGATTCACTCACTCAGCATTTCTATATGTATAAATGAGGATGGTTATGTCTTCAATATGTTAAAGCCAACAAACTGAATCAACAACAACTCCATTTAATATGACAACATACCTGTGGATCTTCAGGGCTGAATAGATGTGGAAGAAGAGTCATAATAACTCGAATTGCTCCTGGATGAAAAATAATCTGATCAAATGAGAACCTACTAGAAAAAAGAGAGAAATATGTCAATACTTATGGCATGATAAATAAACCATTGTTTAGGTATAAATATTATTAATATTTTAGGAATATAAGAGAGTCCTTTATTATGTTCTAATAATTCGAAACACCTACCTGTACTGAGTCTCTATGCTGATTGTGGGACTACTGGGTGCAGAGTTTTTGTCCTCCTTGGACTGCAGGCCTGATCCTGGCAGCACAAGAGGCTGTTCTGCATTCACACCTTCATATCCTGTTGGTTCATGTAGTTTCTCTTTATCTTCATCATACTCATTGTCAGGCTCCTGTCTGGGTTGTAAACCCCGAGGAGAGTAGGTCCCTGAGGCAAAGTGGTCTAGGTAGGAGAGCAGTCTTATACACGTCCGAAGGGTGACTGGCAAATTTGGCTGTGGTGAGGTAGAGCAACACGTGGCTTCTGCCAACTCAACAAACTGGAAAAAGCTCTTTCTAGAAGCCTGGTTGTCCTCTGCTGTCCTGGGACAGGAGCACTTCCCTTCATCCCATTTCTCACTCTCGAGGGCTTCAGTGTGGAAGCAGCCTAGTTGAAGGAGAGCATCTGCCAGCCTTTCATAAAAGCCACCAGCCTGAAAATGGTGCGCGTTAACATCGTGAAGATGCACGGCCAGAGCCAGGATGTGCAACGCAAGGAGGAGGAGTTCCAGCAGCTGTTGATGTCCTAAAGTCTTCCACACTTCCCTGGTTGGCGGTTCAGACAGAGCTCCTTCCATGTCTACCACCAGAGACAGTAGTCCAGTGAAGCCTCCTGCTTTCCTAAAGGCTTCCCAACTGTTGGGGCTCTCCAGGACCCTCAGCACAGACTAGTGAGACAGACCACCAGGACAGTAAGGATGCTGGCTTAAATACACGAAAAATACATGTGACCTAGCAAATTCTGCTTTCTCTGTTTTAGAGAAAACTGATTCTGATAGTCACTAAGATCTGCTCAGCCTTGGCTTGTGAAAAATATTTCTAGTCAATTAAAACAATGTCATGAAAAATAGATGAAACATATAGATAAATCATAAATCATTTCTAGTAACTAGTTTTTGGAGGTGAGCAAAATCACATTAGCTTTATTGAATTTAGAGAGCTAATCCATCAGGTAGGTAATGTGTGAGACAGAACGTAGAGGGAAATGTGATTAACTGAAACTGGAGTAATCACAATGGCTCTCAACACTTGCCAGCCCAGGTCGTAGCCAATCTGATTGCCACCTGCTATAACCGTGTTAGCACAAAGAACACACACATACACACACAGGCTCGTGAATGCAAGCACATGTGCAGACACTCACACGCGGTGCGAACATGCACAAGTAAGTGTTCCTCTTGCTGCCATCTATAAAAATGGACACATACAGTAGGTGTGTAACTCAGTTAGGCTTTAATAAGATCTCTGTCCCATTCACTGATCTGATAGAGGTGGTAATCTTCAGAGCACCACAGCACAGAGCTGCTGGCCTAATCAAATCGGTCCGGAGTTAACAGCGAAACCAGTTTTAGCAAATCAATCTGCATTTGTCTATAATGCAATCAAAGTCCCACATCCTGAGAAAATAAATTCACAAGCTTATCATGCCTTAAGTGCATTACAATTTGTCAGAATTGAATGTAGAGGGAAACTGCATTTAGAGCATATCTGTTCCTGGATCAGTGTGTGTGTGTGTGTGTGTGTGTGTTCTGCGGTGTGTGATTGTCAGTGCATGTATATTTAAAGTACCTGCAAAAGATCCCGCTTTAAGCAGAGTTCCTGCTGTGTGGACGAGCAGAGGGCTCCAATGGCTGTGCTCATGAACTCATCCGGGTTAATTTCAGCTAGCTGCTCCAAAATGCAGAGTGTTGGACCTCGAAACTGATCGTCATCCAAGAAGATCTTTATGTAGGGAATCATTCCTAGATCTCGAACCAAAACTGGGAAAGACATGCAAGAAATAAATAAGATAAAATTCAAAACACAGTATTTTAAAGTATAAAAACTGGAAACTGTTTTACCTGTGTTTTTGATAGAACGTAAAGTAAAAGTTGAGACAACTTGAAGCATGCAGGTAGTAAGAAGTCTCTCACTGTCCTCTGCACATGGCAGCTGCTGGGAATCTAAAAAGAAATAACACACAAATGGGAATTTAAGAGGGTACTAATTAATTCCATTTTTGCAAGTTAAATTCAGCCACATCAGACATTTATTGCAAAGGCTGACAAATTTTATTTCACACAGACTCAAAAAAACACACAAAAAAAATTCAATTCATATTTAGTTACAATAAAGCTAAGTCTAACAATTACAGTTTGTCTGCCTTTTGCTGTTGTGTAATCAGGATCACACCAGAGGTTGGGATAAAAATGTGTTGATATTTACTTAGTTGAGATGAAGCTGCAACACCAGCCTTCCTCAGGATCTTTGCTCTTCTGCGAAGTTCTCCAAGCAGCAGTTCTTGTAACCTGCAGTCACTTAGCACCTCTGCCAGCAAGGCACCATGCACAATCATCCTACAGAAAAAAAAGGATAGCCTTTATTCAAGAAGGTAACACTAAGTAGAAACAAAACTAAATGCTCACTTTCCAGAAGTAACCAACTTTTATTGGTCCTCAATTTAAATTTCAAACTTTACTGTGGAAATTGACCAATCTGTCTAAGGCTCAATTTAAAAGTCAACTTAGATGAAAATAAAACTCTGACTAGCACTGGACAATACCGTTCTTCTAAATAATTTTATGCTTAGACATCCTGAAAAATATAAACTGCTTACTTGTAAAAAAACTGGAGAGCCACCACACTAAATTCTATCCCACCGACTCCATCAGCCAAAGTCCCAGCCAAGCTCTGCTTCAGTACAACCAGAAGAGCTCGCAAGGTCTCGTGAGGGATGTAGTTTAGCCTAAATATCACCTGTCAAGGTAAACCAGTCCTTAAAACAGATCTTGCTATCAAAGAAAAGACATGCACAGTGACTTTTCTGTCAGTGATTGCAGATCATACCATCTCTAGCATTGAAAAGTAGAGTTTGTGAACAGGTGAAGGTTTACACCACATACAGCCAGCTAGCTGGGCCATCGATTGGACAGACCACTCCAAAAGGAAGAAATTAGCTGGGTCCTTCTCCCATATTTTCTGTAGGGTTTCAATAAGCTGGCAGCACAGGAGACAATCCTGGGAGCGTAGCAAAGATGCCTGCAGCAGGTGGAAGGCAGGAAGGTTCTTCACTGTTAAACCTGGAGGAGTTGAAGAAACATTCCATTAGACTTAACTTTTTAAAACCGATTTCATTCTTTTAAAACTGGCAATCTGTGACAATCTATAAGATACACAAATGTAGAAAATCAAACAGTAGTCAATTTGGTCAAAATAATTCTTTAAAACTTGATTTATAAGATTTTGCTTCGACAAGGTCAAACACAGACTGTCACTTTTACAACTCAGCACATGCAGAATCTCAATACCCAACTGAGTTATACATGCATTGATTGAATAAAAACAAACAGATTTACATTCGTGAACGCAAAAAATGAAACATAATCTGCCATGATGGAGTTTGTTTGCAGCATTGTCAAAATATTTAGAGGAAATCTTAGATTTTAGATGCCAAAACACACTGTTGTTTTGTTGTAAATAAACACAAAGCTGGTTAGTAATAAGATTCATTTTCACACCTAAAACTTTATCGGAATCATATTAAGTTAGCAAAAACAGTGTCTCGTCTCTCTGCTGGGACCAGAGCTGCTCTTTAATGTGATAGATGGCTGCTGAGTGTGTTCGTCTGTGTATGTATATTACGTATGCTCTATTTATGAGTACTGGATAGAAGAGTGTGTGTGCATCTGTGATAGATGGCTGGTTGCTGTAGGCCAGTGGTGAATGAATGTGGGGCATCCTAACAGAGTTAGAGGGGGAGCCTCCACTTCATCATCCCAGACATAATCACCTCAGTTTCCTGTTAACTTGAGGGGTGCTGTGGACTGCAGAGGGGCAGCAGTATGGGGAGTGGGAAGGTGGAGTCTCTGGGAAAGCAGGGGAAGGGGGTTGGTTTACTTTGGGAGGATTATATGAGGGCAAAAGTGCAAAGTAGGTATGAAGTGTGTGGTCCCTTTGAGGAAGCCTTCCCCTCACTGAGTCCATCTTTGCTGAGCCATGCAAGTGATACTAATTAGATAGTTTGGAGAGTGCATTTGGCAGGAGTGGTTTGCAGTTTATTCTCATGGTACAATCAGAGGTAATACGGTAGCGTCAGCAAGAGAAAAACATCAAAGAAGGACATATAAACACTCATCCTACCTTTGGTGAGCAGCGGGTCAAACTTAAAGCCTGCAGGCTGGGGATTAGTGACACAAAGAGCCACTTTCAGCTCAGATTTTCCAAGAAGGGTGAAGGATGCGATAAGATTCAACAGTTCCTCCACAGGCTGAAATTGATCCAAGGGCACACCTTCTTCACAGCTTGTCATCATACAGTGTTGAGGAAAAAAAAGTGACTTTAAGAGAAATAAAAATGTAACCATACTGACTCTGAGAGTACATAAACTCTTTTTATAACATCATGCCACACTATTCTACCTAATTTCCAAGAATGTTTCACAACACTTCACCTAAAAAGGATGAAAATGGCCCCAAACCCACTTCTTGTTGCTTTGCAGTCAAGTGTGTGTTCTCTAAGCACTTTCTTTGTTGTGTTAAAATTTTACTCACTCCATTTTTCTGGTCTCACCGTTTCAGGATGTTCTCCAGGGCCAAGTAGCCATTGTTTGTGTCAAACTCATCGAAGAGGGCTGGACTGAGGTGATAAGTGTCTCTTACGAAGCTGAAAACAGCCACAGCCACCTCAGCTAACAATGATCCTGACACATTGGCATCGATATGCAACAGGTTCTGGATGCAGATTCGGACACAGTTTTTGCCTGATGAGGGGAAAAACAATTATTTAAACCACATCATTCATACTGTAAGGTTATTCCACTTCATTACAGGTCAAAAAAATTAAAACAACTCTTCTTCATCCATTGTTGACATTATAGTTTATAGATGATTAAAAAATAATCATTTTAACTACATAAATATTGTTGCTTTTATTTGGAGGAGAATCCCTCACCATCTTTCTCTCCAAAGGTCTCAATCTCATTGGGAAGCTCTATTTATCCCAAACAAACTTGTAAATGACAGTAGACTTCAGGGAAATTATACTTATTTCCATTAGCACTGGCTACCTCACCTAACAAACTTGGAACAGTGTTGCTTGTTGGTACAGCAGAAACTGCTTTGAGGATGCGTGAGGCCTGATGTCTCCAGTTGGAGCTGGTCTGATCCCAGAGCGACGTGAGTCCAATGATGAGACACTGCAGTTCCTGAGTCTCCACCAGCATCTCCACATTAGCTGGCTGTTTGCAGAGCTGAAGGAAAATCTAAAAAATGGCAGCAAGAATAAGTTTAGATTGAATTTAATTCCTAAAATAAAGAATAAAAATACTATCAAGTCTATATACCAATAAATAAAATACTCAAGGTAAACAGAAACATTAAATATAACACTGTAAAAGTTCAGAGCCACCTCTTGTTTCTTTATAAATTCTGTGAAATGAACCAAAATTTCTTGTAATTTTTTTGTTTTTAGTAATAGTTCTCCTGGTTTTCTGAAGGTCATTTTTAAGTTTTTCTCTGGCCATTGATTGCTTTTGTTATTTTTCTATTCATTCTTTTTACTTGCCTATTGTCAGAGTAATAGTTTTCTAGTTCAAGGAACTTAAACAACTTTTTAACAAATCAAGCATTAAAAGTATAATTTGACAAGTAGAACATTCTATTTTTGTCAACTAGGTTATTAAAAAAGAGCTATAAGTCAGAAAGTTTCTATATTTCAGTTGGTCCTTTAAAAGGAAGAAAAACTTTTCAAGTGGGAGACAAAATAAGAAGTGGCTAACCTTAAAAAAATGTATTATTTATCACTGATACAGCATCTGAAAGACATGTCTTCGCTAAATAAAGCAAAGACTTAACACTCGACCTGAGAATACATCAACGAATCCATCAAATCTATGTGAAGTTCCTGGCTGCTATTTGAAAACAATCTGTAAATCTTGTCTAAAATAGAAATTACAAAAATTAGATGCATCTGGATAATACAGATGATAGCCTTAAAATAATGTTTTAAAGCTGTTGACCTGTGTTAGAAGTTCCTGAAAAGTCTGCTCTGTGGTTGTGTTTTCCGTCGTAGCTGGAAGACACACCAGGAGGTAGAGACATTTCACCAAAGCAGCCGGAAGTCCTGGGTTTGTACAAGACAACACATCCTGCAAACACACATGTAGCGGTGTTAAGATTTTGAATTTAAAATGTGCAAAGAAAACTCCTGTGAAATTTTCATGCTGTTTTTTTATGTATTAATGTACATAAAAAATGTACATTGTTAATGTACACTGTTATCTAATAATGGTATTTATAACTCACCAAAGTGTCAGTTGTGAGCAGCAAAATAGACTTTAACAGCAGCCATCCTGAACCTGTGTCTGTGTCGCAGCTTGTGCCATTATCTGGCTTCTTAAAGAACTGCACCACCTCTTCGCAGGCCTTCTCTGAAAATGCAAAACAGATGTAGTGATCCACAGCTACAGCAGATGAAAAGGCCGATAAGTACAACCAACATGCAGGAGGTAACATTACACTACAAGTAAAATCTCAATGGAAAGTACAAAAAAAGAGCACTGAGAAAAAGCAGAAGTAGGCAGAGGAGGTAGAAAGTCCCTCTGCATTGAATTAACAGCAGTGTATTTGCTGATTTGAGCTGTAGTTAGTACCTGCGGGCCGTCCTGACACTCTGCTGTGGATATTATGGATGACAGTGTCAGCAGTGAGAGCTGCCAGCTCCCTTATGTCCACACCTTCTAATCTGCCCCCATCCTCATAAACCTGCAATGAGATGTGAACGAATAAATCAGGCTTAAGAACTTCAGAGCAAATAACTTGGGCAAAATGTTATATACTGTAGTTTTAAATACTGATTGAAATTATTCCAGTATGTTTGAGATGCCTTCAGGAAAAAACAAAACAAAAAAAACTGGTGCACATAAGTTTGAATTTATAGTGGGTTTTCTGAAGTAAAAACATATTAAAATGTTTAAAAATGTAAATGATCAAGAATTTTGTGTTTTAGGAAGTTCTGAGAAGTCCTTGTAGGAGCCGGTTAGTGATCGTGACTGACTGCAGACAGCTAAAAAACTAAAACTCAATAAAAATGTTTGAAGAATAAGAAAAAGTTCATACTATAAACCAAACCACAGAAACTCTCACGCAAAATGTTATTTTAAAAGGACAAGGACTCCTGAAACTTTGACGTAGGCCTGCCTAAAATACGTGGACTGTGCCTAAAATTTGCATCCTTGCTATTTTTGAAAAGGAAAAAAAAGGTTTGCAAAGAAAAGTAATTAAAAGAAATAAATGAAAGCCTTTTATAGACACATTGTTACTATGATGAGCATGTGATAGTTTAGTTAGCCTGTAAATGACAACATATTTTTAAAAATGCACAAAAAAGTAACTATTTCAGTTATTTGATTTAACACATTTATGCTGTATTATTATAAATGATATTGAGAATTAATATTACAAGAGACTGTAAATGTTGTGTAAAAGAAACATACCTTAAAATGAATCACTTATCATTTTCATTAGGATGTGTATTGGGCCACCTCTCATAATTGAACCCATTGAAATAGTGGTGTAACAATTGATATAATCAATATAAGTATCACCTTTCAGTAGTCATAATATTATGGCTGATTTATGTTAAGGAAAAACCCATAATATCTATTTATGAAAAAGTGAAAAAATATCCTCAACAGTTGTTTTGTTTTATATTTACGTCTTGAGAGAACAAAACAAAAAGGTTTCTGTGAAATAAAATTTAGAAAACATTCAGATTTAAATTAGGATTAAACTTTTAAACAGTGCTTACATTTTTTAAAAGCCTCAGAACTTAATGTTTGATCATATAGTCTGGATTTTTTTTACTTTATTTGAAAAACAGATGTCATCACAAGCTACGCACTCTTAGAGCTACATACCAAATTTCACTGAGTTCGCCGTTTTTAAGTGGGGCTTTAATTTCTGGTCAAATCTCTGGTCATGAGACCAGCACAGACACGGAGCTGCACAGAGACCAAAGGCTGATTACATCTGCAGCTTTAGGTTTGGTTAGCGGTATGACACACACAGAAAGAATCAACTTTACATCAGTAAAAAGAGATGCAAGATTTCCTTATAACTATGACAAAATATGGGCCTACTTTTCACAAAATTAAAAATAAAGCTAAGGTACGACACTGATGATTCCCAGAGAAGTGTTCCATAAACTCTGAGATACAATTTAAAGGTTCAGTACATGGACAGTAAGTGGTGGGATCAGCTAAAAGTCAAACATCTGACTGTAACGTCATGGTATTTTAATCATTGGTTCATTTGCTTTAGGACACCACGCTGCTTTGAGGCATCCACTAAATCTTTTTAAAGTCAGCTAAAATCAGTCGACTGTTTACAATTATTCTTGCATGATCTTCTGATAAATGATAGTTGCTTTTTATTTTATTTTGCAATAGACTGGAAAATAAATTAATCATGTTGCTGAAGAGCGTTGCAAAATATAAAACATCAAAATCTGTAAACTTTTCCTGGTGGTCCATACCTGTATGTAGAGAGGTAGGACTTTATATAAGGACGCTTCATGTTGCTCCAAAGAAACTCTGTTGTCACAGCTCAAGTATGTGTGAATTCCCAGCTCCCGTATTTTCTCCCTGAGCACTTGAAGGAGTTCAGGATTCCCACAGCAGCCCTCCACCTTCTCCGTCTTCAACTCCACAGAGACACTCAGCTCCCCTGAAGCACTCAGCTCTCCCGTTTCCTTATTGATCCTCTCCCTTGCCATAGTTTGACCCTGGAGGGAAAACAGAAAAAATTTGTCACGCCGCTCCTTCTGTTTTTAGATATCATGTGGTTTTATGATCTTTGTAGTCACGATTAATCATATTTCCTTGGTCTGTCTCACTTCCTTAAATAAATTTGTCTCAAATCAAACCCTTATCCCTCCTCTTTGGAACACACTGCCTGTATTGATGAACAGAAAAGACACCGATGACTGGCAGTCATGTGCACTATGGGATATTAACCTTTGAGAGGAATCAGCATACTGTTCTTGACAAGTTTTTAAAAACTGCCAGTAAATTGCCAGTAAATCTTACTAGTTATGGTTCTCTCATTTGAGATTTAGATCCACCACTCTGAACAGTTTTTACCATTGTGTTTTCATAGCATTGGTCCACATTCTCCTTTTTCCAGTTTAGTCATTAGTCACCACATACTGCAGGTATCACACTGAATTATTGTTTGTGTAAATAAAATTATTTGTAAAGAAAAAAGTATGCTAAAAAAAGTGGCACATGAGTGTTTCTGTATTTCTAATTTGAAACTGTACTCATCGTTGCAAGTCACCACCATGTTTAAACATGCTTAAAAATTTTCCCTTAAAGGTCTAACATGGACAAAAAAAATACACACATTAATGCTAATATAAGTTTTACACGTCTGTATTTTTCAAAGTGAGGAGGTGAAAAGATAAGAAGTCCTGTTGCTAAACAGACATGTTGCATATTTAAGTTTGATCATTACATATGGACAATATTTTTGCACAGTTTTGACTTTGAGACACTCAATCATAGTGAAGAAATTTATACCTGCAGGATAATCTGATGAGCCAGAGCCAGTAAAGGAAAGGAAGGCATTTGGTAAGGTAAAAACACTCAATAGCTCGTTACTTGTGACAGAGCAACTTTTGGTTTGTTTTTGTCCTCACATACAGTCGAGAAAATAACTTTAACATGCCCTAAAAGGAAAAGTATCCATGCAACACAGAGTTAAGATCTTACCTTTTCTTGTGTGAGAGCCATCAGAGGATTTCCTGGCTCCAAGAGAATGTTGTCATCTGTGTTGTGTTATTCCAAGCAAGTGAGAGCTCTGTCTCTGTTCCCATGTCAGGGGGAAAAGACACGCAGAGACCTGCTAAGGTATGGCAAACAACACATGCTGTGTAGCCCCTTCTGTAAAACCGCTTGCCTTTACTAATCCACAGCAAGTAGACTTTGAACAAGCAGAGTAACTTGTGTCAGCTGGTTCGGGTCATGTGCCTTCTCACTTCCGTAGAAAAAGCAGAAGTGAAAAACTGTTGTCTAGCTGGTTGGATGGGGCCCTCCCAGAGAAACTCAGTTGTTCTTTTCTTTTTACAGACATGCTTTGCAACACTGCAATGATATGTATCAGCCTGACAAGATCCCATGATTCACCAAGGAAAAACAAAATATCTGCCTCAGGTTGTTGTGAAAATGAGAGCTTTGGTTTACTGGTGAAACAACCTGAAACAAATTGACTGGTAAGACAAATGGAATGACAGGTTTACTGTGTGCACCTACATAAAGTAAAACTTCCATATTGCGCTTTCAACAACAAACTGGTCTTTATAAAACTCAAAAATTCTACTACAAATCTTGTTTTAGATGCTGTAAAGGAGCAGCAGAAAAAAAAATGTGTAAAGCTTCAAAAGTGTTGAGCTTTGGAAATAATCCTAAATTTCAAACTGAAATAAGACGCTGACCTTTGACAGCATGAGAAAACATTCCATCAGCTTTAGAGTTAAATCTATAATTGTGAAACTTGTGTGATAGGGATGAGATGAAAACTAAGCAGGACCAATGTTGGTAAATACTGACATCTAGTGGGCATTAGTGATACAGAAATCACTGATGACAAGCCAAGAGAGCTCAAAAGTTAGTTATTATCCTGAATGTTCTACTCAAGAACTGATAGAAGGAATTCTGTGCAGAGGGTGGGTGCACCAGTCACTTCCGACAGATTTTTTTCTCAGTTATCTTCTTTTTAAGCCACAATTTATTCACTACTTGCCCAGTATTGGTACTATTTTTTTTTAAACTTAACTTGGGTTAAACTCAAAACATTTACTGGATTTGAGACGATGGCATTTGCCTCCAACGTATACAGTCTTAGTATAACCTGGCTCCGAATAACTAAATTAACCTTGTCAAAACAAAGGCGAACATGCTAGCTAAGTTTACCGACTTTCATGCACTTCACGCATATTAGGTTTTTGACCTCTAAAGTACTTATATTTAACTTGTTATTTTGTCTAAATAAGCTCCGAAAATAAAGTTTACTTTCAGTTGTGTTTGGACGAGCACACGACGAATATAGACACATGTTCCTAATTAGCATAACATAGCAGATGTCATCGTTTTTTTTTTTTAGGGGAGTCACGTGCTTTGTTGTCACGGCGACTTCACAAGTCATGTGACCTGTTCCAACCAATAAGAGGTCCTGGGTGTGATCACCCTCAATCAGTTTAGCACAATAAAAGATTCCCGTTTCCCTGCAGCGAAAGATGATCTCCCTTCTCAGTTTGCATCATGATGCTGTAGCTCCTCGTCAGAGAAGCTGATTGCTGTCCTGCTTGCAGTTTCTCGCGGTGGAAATACCTCAGGACAGGCTCTGTGCACTCATCATGATGCATCCGATCCCTGTGTGCTCCGTTAGTGGTGGAGACATATTTGATTGTATTAAAAGAGGAGATGTTGAACAGTGTATACTTTTCGTGCAAAACGATCGATCAGTGCTCAAACAAAAAGGTAAGATCAAATAATAAGGTACAGTGTTTGGTTTGATCTATGTAAATAAGTTTTGCTTCTGAAACTGAAAGTCAACTTCCTTCTGTGTTCCCGTCTGCTGTCTTCTTGATGACGTTTCCTGTTTTTTGTTTTTTTCGTCAATAAAAAAAACGGTTTATTCCTATGTTATTTTAGTGCAATATATATATTAAATTCTAGAGTTGTAATCAGTTTGTTACTTGCAGACCTGATGAATCTCCAGTACTATGTGATTTTGTCACAGTGCCATCAGGAAACCCAACTCTGTTCAAGCTTCTCTGTTTTCTGGGCTGGCACTGGTCCTCTGATGAAGAGATGGTCAAGTCATATTGAGCTAAAACAGCTCCAGCGTGTTTCCCATTCATTTACCTGATGCACTGTTCTTTTATGTCAGGCTTGTTAGTTGCAGAAACTCTGGTTCCATTTGAAGAACACCATCTTGAAGCGTGCCTGTGATGTGCATGTCTTTATTCAGGCTGGGGAGGTTTCAGCCCGCTCCACTACTCTGCCCTCCATGGAAACCGCAACCTGGTTGACTTCTTCCTCAGCAGTGGAGCGGACCCTAACCTGACATGTGATTCAGGACAGACAGCTTTTCATTTCGCCTGCAGGTGAGCAGAAGCTGAACATTTAGACTCTCTAGGTGACACTGACTGTAGGGAGATTTTCATATTTGCCTTTTGTTTTACCATTAGGCAAGGAAACATTTATATCATACATAAAATGATGCAACATGGAGCAGATTTACGCCTTATAGACCTACAGGGGAAAACATCCATGCATCATGCTGTCACTGGTGGCAACATGTGAGTGGAAGAATTATTTTGACACAAGATTTTTTTTTTTTTTTTGTGCTGCGTGCATTAACTCTTGGTCATCTTTCCAAGAATTGCAGTGCACTATTTGTGGGAGACAGGAATGTTCCGCTTCTCGGACACAGACATGTACAAGGTGACACCTCTTCACCTGGCTGCGTCCACTGGCAACATCGACATGGTTCAGTATTTGCTCAGAGACCAGGTATGTTTTTGTTTGCTCAAAGAGCCATTACCAGAAATTTTAAGATCCAAAAAACAATTGCAAATTAGGTCAAATATGTGTATGTATAGCTGCTACAGTAAGGATGAACAATCAAAAACGTACAGACTTTAATTAAGATTTTATGACAGTTTGTGTTTTTTGTTTTCTGTACAGTGATGTGCAGCATCAGGCAATTAAATTAGACTTATATGAAACTCATTTAAGCACCCACTGGGATAATAATGCTACTTAACTGCTGGATCTAAAAGAATGGACTTGTTTGTTGATGATTATGATCAAGTAATAAAAAAATATTTTGGTAACAGACAGACGCACACAGATCTGCAAAACCATTTTCATCAGCCTTTGCCTTTCGTTAGTAGGCGATAATAGAAGAATTCTTAGGTCTTGTGCATGAAAATAGTTTAAAAGAATTTAAGCCTCAAGTTGTTCAGTGCAACAAAACTCAGTGCAGCTCGTTAAAGAAATGTGATATCTGTGATATCTGTAATATCTGCCATATCTGCAGCGATGTGCTGTGGATGCAGTTGACCAGCAGGGAGCGACAGCGCTTCACATTGCAGCAGAGAGAGGTGGAGTGGAGGTATGCTGGACTCTGCTGCAGAAGGCCGGCTGCAGATTGCTTCATCAGAAGAACTACAGCGGCCTCACTCCGCTGGATCTCAGCCAACAGGGAAAAACGTTCAGGTGAATCTGCTGCCTTCAACAATATTTGGAAAAAACAATGACTTGCTGGACACTTTGTCATAACACCCTTTCTGTGTTTTAAGATATTAATTTTTCTCTAATAAAAGTCTCTCTTGGAATTATGATGATGATTAACATTTGTATTATTTTTTCCTCTAGACATCAGCAACTTACCAAACTACTGAGTTGGTACATTAACAAGCCAATACATCACAAGCCCAGAGAATCTCATGGTAGATGTTACTGTTGTGTGTATTAGTCAGGCAATTAAAAACGGAGTGGTTATGATAGTAATAGCAATGTAACAGTAAAGTGTTTATTTTTCTGTTATTTCTCCTAAGTTCTGTACTACTGGACATTGTTCTTTCCGTCTCTGAGTGGAGCTGCCATCCTGCTGATTGCAGCCATGTTGGGAGGTTATGGGGGTCTCATCTGTGCTCTCCTTTTCCCTTGGCTGGCCAGAAGCATTTTCACCCAGTACCACCGCATGACCACATATCAAAGGTTTGATTAAAACAGCATTACGTGTTTGTTTATGAGTTAATCATCCTTAACCATTTGTTAAGCTCTCTGATGAGATAACATACAGTATGCCTTTTTTTCTAGGTTACCCAACCCGATATACTTGGGAACACTCCTCGCTGGTTTCTTTCATTCCCTGCTCTGCTTCTATGGTAAAATGATGCCTAATATCCTTAACAGAGGAAACATCTTAATTTTTATGTCAGAAGTTATTTATAATCTTTTTTGTTATATTATCTAAAGATTTAAATGTTGAAATGTTAATGATACTTTGATCTGTGAAGAACATTTCAGCAAGAGACAATTTTGCAATAAAATGTAGCAGTACTTGTCTCTCTATGAAGTTTTGTTTTTTTAGGGAGCTAGAATTTAAACTTCTGTTGTTTATGGAGCAGCAAACATTTTTGTATAGAAGTGGTGCCATCTGAAGGCCTAACAAAAACATTTCGGTTCAATTAGATACAGGCTAATAGCATAATTTTCTGCATGCATCTTTCCAGAGTCTTTGGATTTTTGAGTAGTAGTAGTTGTAAAACTTCAAGCTTAAATAGTTAAACTGTTTGCATTCCCAGCTTAACGTCTGACAGAAGCCATCTCTGAATTTCCATTCATGTTAGCAACCCAATCCCAACTAATTCGATTGGTTTGGAGATTTTCTAATTTTTAGCAATATTCAACTTTTTCAGTTTCTCGTTAGGCATTTAATCACCTTTTTTAAATGTCCTCCTGATAACAAAGTGAGCTCTTTATTTAATGTTCAGCTTCATTTGGAAGCAGATGCATGCACAGCACAATATGCACAGTCAGGCAAATATAATCTGTTATATTGTGTATTTCAAAAAGAAGTGAGCTTTATCCTTAACTTTATTGAAAGTGTGTGGCCAACCAGTGCTTTGGCTCACATCTCATTAGTCCACTTCTTGATACTGCTCAGCCTGTTCTATAAGGTTCTGACCCAGGACCCTGGTGCCCTGGTCAGGGCAGATGCAGACCCTCGGCTAACCTGTATTGCTGACCTGGTGGAGAACAACCAGAACCCTAACAGGTTCTGTCCATACTGTGAGGTAAAACGTTCACACTGAGCTTTTTGAAAAAGTTTACATAAAAAGTTGTTTTTCTGACCTTGTTGTTGTTCTCCTCATAGATGTTCCAGCGTGACTGCACGAAGCACTGCAAGCTCTGTGACGTGTGCATCAAAGACTACGACCATCACTGCCTTTTTCTCAACCGCTGCATTGGTCAAAGAAACCACAGACTCTTCCTCATCTTCATCCTCTCCATGTCTGCTGCCCACCTTCTTTTTGTTGCCTCGGGGATAAGTTACCTGTACAGCAAGATGTCAGAAGGTGGTCACGGCGTGTCACTGTGGCTCACGTTGTTGGGGGAGGAGTTCTGGGTTGTGGTTCTGATGATTATGAATGCGCTGACACTCCTTTGGGAGGTGTGGCTTCTGATTGAGCAGTTCAATGCGGTTGCCACGGGAACGACCACTTACTTCAGACACTGTGAGAGCTCAGGACGACAAAGGTCATTAGGGCAACGCTTTGTAATTGTTTTGGCGTTTCTCCTGGAAGGACGGAGATCCGTGGGCAGCAGACAAATCAAAAAGGAAAAAACCACTGTAGACATTTAAAACTGCCCTAAAACCTTTTCTCTTTTTTTCATGTCCTAATTCATCTTTAATGTTTACAAAAATTTGTGATCATGGCCACTTTTATTTGCTACCCCTCTAATATAATGTGACACTTTGTACTTAAATGTAAAATTTTGTTAAATTTAAGGTATAGAGTAGGATTGCCAGCTTGTGAGGAACAAATGCATAGTTTTTCTCAACTTTCACATTCCACATTAGTACAATTTTAATAATTGGTTGTCATTGTTGTAAAGAGTTTTATTTTAGTGAAAACCCTACTATAGGTCAAAGTCCAATCTAGTCACTTTTAACCACAAGTGCACTAAATGTCTTTACCAATCTATTCCAAGTTTTTTTGTGCCATGACACTTCTGCTCTCACTAATGGGACATGCTCTTTTTGTGCCTTTAATTACACACTCTCATTTCCTTCATGTCTCACAGAACTGTATTTTTAGATTACAGATCGTTCCTCACACCTTCGCGCATGCACTGTGTGAGCGCTACGTCATGTGATCCAATTTACTGTTCAGCATTCTGGCTGTTGTACATGTGAAGCACTTAAGACTGTGAAACAGAGCAATGGTTCCCAAAGTTGGGGATGGGATGCCATTGTGGGTCATGAAACACCAAATGGGGGGTCGTAAGAACACTTATAGAAATCAAATGATTGCCAATGGCATGTTCAAATTTAGATAGAAAATCAGTAGTCATAAATGTATAAAACATAATATAATGGTTGGTGAGGTTGTTTGTTCAATGACTTATCACCAGTGATTTTGTACTTCATCCAGTAATAGGTGGGTTATGTGTCTGCAGCTTTTATTTTGTGGGTCGAAAGCTAAAAAGTTTGGAAACCACTGAAAAAGACTTCCTCCACTGATTACTCTGTTGCTATATTTTAACTTTTTATTTTTATCTGGCCCTTGTCTTTATTCATCATTATTTATGCCTAATACTGTGTTTTATCTGTATTTTCTTTTCCAAGATAATGTTTTATAATTTTCTTCCGTGGAATAATATGTTCATTAAAAATGTGTTGTTGTTTTTTTAACATAAACTTGTAGGGTCTTTTTCGATTCAAAGTTTGTGAACTAAAAAGGAAACTCATAACATTATTCTTTCCAAAGTCATCAGTTTTCACTTCTCCATTAAGACGGCTCACTTCCTGTGTGTGTGGCTGACTGAGGACAGCAGGAGAGCATCCCACAGCTGGTTTTGTTTCTTTATAAACTAGTACCTGCGATCAAAGCAGCTGTTCGGATTATATGATGCGTTCTTTTTTTTTCAGTCTTGCTGAGACGGGCAGTTTATGTGGGTGGCCCATTCAACAAAACATGGCAAGTAAAACTCGCATGACTGGCTCTACTTCCTTCTTTCTATCAGAGTCTGTTCACATCGGCATTCCTCAGGCACATGTCATTTGGAGTAATTATGGTGACTATAGTGCTTGTGTCTTTGCGAGTATGCGAATGTCATTTGGTTTGTTTACAGGAGATTGTGTAAAAAGTGGAGGACTTGGGGTTTCTGTGCTGTCTTTGTTGAGACCCCTGAAAGCATCTGCGGATGTTGTGACTCCAGAAATGGCCCCAGTCAAGAGGGACATGTTGTATAGACAGGTTTGGTGTAATGAAGTCATCCAGGACTCTTCAGCTCAATAACAAACCGACACAACAGGCAGGTAAGACTCATTTAGTTTGTTAGGCCGTTAAGTTACTTGTATCAGACAGGGTAATGCTTTTTTTCATGGATCAATGTGGGCAGTGGTTGTTGCAAAGATAATCAGGTCTAAATTTTAGAAAAGTTCAGCAAATATAATGCTAGAATTGTGTTTGTATGCATTTGCTTCCTCACTCTTTAGAAGCTTCATTAAATTTGTATTACATTTTCTTGTACACTTAGGAATCCCCGTTTTCTCTAACAACTTCTCTGAGCTGCATTTCGGTCTCATCCTCCCTCATCAACCATCCACCCTCTGTTTTATAACTTCTGCTGCAACACAACCAGACTGAATAGGAACAAGAACATCACACCCACGAGGGCTGTGGCTTTGATCACACTGATTACAGAGTGACAGAGAAGTGTGGCACCCTCAGGTTGTAAATCTCAGCCTGAAGGAGTCAGAATTCTGGACATAAATGGTCAACGTTTATCAGCACTGCCATTAATGTGCGATGGATTATGCAGCTGTTTGTAAAAATTGAATCTTTCATCAAATGTTTTCTTTTAGAACTTCAATAATAATAATAATGTAGCATGTGCAAAACTAAGTCCTAAATAATCTCACTTTATAGTTAATATTACAGTATTAAAGAATCTAGTCATATTTTGTTCAAGAACTTTCCTTCAGATTTTTTAAGATCACTTGTGGTTTGAAAGTTTTCTGTATTGTTTATTATTATTATTATTATTATTATTATTATTATTATTATTATTATTATTATTATTATTATTATTATTATTATTATTGTTGTATAATCTGCGAAACACAAAGCAGTTCTGTTTTGTTTGTTCAAAATTGCTTTCACTTTAATGATGGTGCACCAGGTAGGTTTTCGTTTTAGGTAGGTTTTATGTGGAAATTCTTGTTGTGTAGCATTATTGCACAGTCACTGTGTTATTTTAGTGACACTCCTGTGTTAGAAAAGTTTCCCTGCAGATTTTTTTTAGGTCAAAGGAACTTCCCTGCCTGTCTAGCTGGCAAATTAATCTGTTCTTTTTTCCTCTTTCTCTTGTTCAGGTTTTTTTTTTGGACATTGTGTAATTAGTTCTTAATGTCAATGTAGATACGGGAAAGGCAGTACAAGTACAAGTGCCGTTTATTGCATCAAATTAGTTTTCTAGATGCTTTGAGGAGGAGATAGAGAAGTAGTATTTAATTTAGTTTAATTAGGTATTTTTTCTGTTCATTCATTTGTGTGCAACTTCAAAAATTAACATGACTGAAAATGTCATTCACTGACAGATTTTGATTAACAATTAATGCTTAATTAGATAAGGATGTTTTGCCTTACAAGTAAAGGCAGATAGGCCCAACAAAATCAAAACTAAACCCAAGAAAAGACAAAGTAAAAAAATGTATGCTCAACATTGTTTCTCAAATTACCAGTTCAAATGAAATAATGTATAATGAAATTCTTGACAAGGAAAAAAACATAAAACACTGCATAATTTCACAAAAAATGCTTAAAACGCAGCTAAATTGGTGTGATGTTGTAATCATTTGTGAAAGTCGGTTTGGTTGTGTGAATATGTCGGTGATGTCAGTGTATGTGTGAAAGTGAAGAACTGCATCATGTTTAGAACATGATGGGATGTAGAAATGTGTTTGTGAGGGGATGGGTAAGAATAAAACAATCTAAGCAGAACTTTGCCAGGGTTAAAAAGTTGCTATGAAGTATTTGCAAACATCTATGTTTTGTAAGTCGTATAATTGTCATCTAGAAGTCTGACATCTTCATAGCTTAAAAAATTTGCTTTGACACAAATTAGCTTTCACCCTTTAATAAACTGACAGATATTATTTGAAAATATGCCAAATTTCTGTCTCCTATGTAGTAACTTACTTAGTTTCCATATGAAATTAGAGGCCTAGTGTTCCTTGAAGGAATGCATAATGTTCACTGCCTTTCATGGCAGTTTTATTTCAAGATATCTCCCACAGCCACATTTTGTGAGAAGTGTTAATGCTCGGCTACTACCACATAAACATAAATTTTGATTAGGTTATAGCCATTTTTGTGTTGGCAATGATAGATTGGTTGTGACAGTCATCTTGATCAATTATAGATATAAAACCAGTTGACTGTACCAATTAATGCCAAAGTTTTAAACAAAAATGTTGAACCATTTACAGTCTAAGTATGTGGTGAGGATGACTCTCAGCTTCTACCACACCAAAATTGAGCCCAGTATCTGTAAAATTTACTGAGTTATACCCATTTTATGTCTTGGCTAATGTTGAGTAGCTGTGGTGGACATCTTGAATTGGGATGACTCCAAAATTGATTTAGATGTAGATGTGCAACCAATGGTTGTTTTCTGAATGTTTCATTAAAATCCATTTAGTGGTTCATCACATATTTTGCAAACAAACAGGCAGATTTGACTCAAGTAGTTTATGGCAAAGTTTTAAAAACAGATCTTACTCAATCAGTAAACCTTAAGAATATGTGTTGGGGATCCAGCTCAGCTACTACCACAGCAAATTTGAGCTCAGTATCTGTAAAACTGGTTGAGATATAGCCATTTTTGTGTATGCCAAAGTCACTTAGCTGAGTTGGCCATCTTGAATGAGATTGACTCCAAAAATTAATCAGCAGTTGATGTACATCTGATGACTACTTTTGTTCAAATCCATCTGCTGGCTTGTAAGATATTTTGCTAATGGACAGACACGCAAATACATGCACACAAACAGACAATATTATTGCTCCACCTTATCTTTTTGGCAAGCAGTCATAAAAAGTAACCTTTCACCTACAGAGAAACCTTTAAGCCAGTTAAACAAGGTAGTAATGATGTCACAAACTGCTTTGTTCACCATTTTACAAATTTTATTCATTTCCGATTACTTTTTTGTATTTCTCAAATACAGCAAAAATATTGACTTTTGAATCATTTTAAATTTTAATTTGATCACTGAAGATCATCTCAATACTTTGCATTTCATGACCCACAGTGAGGTCTCAACCCTATCTTTGGGTACCAATGACCCACAGCACTTGCAAATACCAAGGAGAACATGTCTTGGTAAATACATACAAGTCCATTTGCTCTGCAACAAACATTTAGTGGTGAGAACATTGTCCATTAATTCAAATGTATTGATCTGAGGGTTTTCTTTTAGACACAGATGAAATTATAACTAAATCTCCATGAGCAGCTGGGAAGGACTGTGGAGTAATGTCAAGAAATGGGTGAGAAAACAGAGGACACACAGTGGGACATATTTATAGAAGGTGAGAAACTGATA
Source organism: Kryptolebias marmoratus (assembly GCF_001649575.2). Classification (NCBI taxonomy): domain Eukaryota; kingdom Metazoa; phylum Chordata; class Actinopteri; order Cyprinodontiformes; family Rivulidae; genus Kryptolebias; species Kryptolebias marmoratus. The sequence continues at coordinate 21,673,068 of NC_051451.1, read as the reverse complement.
CTGAGAGTGTGCAGCAGAAGGCAGAGAGACAGAGATGGAGTGGGCAGGGCTTTAAGTATGAGAGAACAACAGCACGCCTTGCTGGTGGGACAGAGATCGAGGGGGGAGTCGGATGAAAGGGAAGAGGAAAGTGTGTGCTTAAGTGCCTGTGAGTGTGTGAGAGTATGAAATCAGAGTCCAAATGCAAGAGTGTGATCAGGGAGAGAGATGCTGCGAGAGGATGAGGTCTAACAGGGTGAGGCAGCAGCGAGAGGCGCTGAGTGTGGGTGTGTGTGGGGGGAGTAGTAGTGTGTGTGAACAGAGGGATGCAGTCATGGCTCTGTGAGAGGGAGCAGCACAGCAACCGTAACCATGCTGAGCCCCAAGATAAAACAGGCACGCCGGGGTAAGCACAATCCCTCCTCCCTATTCTCCATTTTCTCTCTCGTTTCTTTCTTTTTTTTCTTTCTTTCACTCGCTGTGTCCGCAGGGCTCCATCTGTCCTGGTGTCTTTGTAACATCATCAGCTGTTTGTGCTCTAATTGATAAAGGCATCAAGCAGGTGTATTAGTGCTATGGTAGAGTAAAATCTGCACACCAATGTCTGTTATCTGCAATTTTTTGTTTTTTATTTTTTACATTTTTTTGCAGGATCTGAATTATCTGAGCCCTCAGTTCTTTTTTTCCACCGGTGAGAGTTAACACACTCTACTATAGGGTGATGTAATCCGTCATTTCTCCAGCAAATGATTCAATCAATTCCAAGCAAATTTGATTGTGCAGGAGATGGGCTGTAGTAAAACATGGCTGCAGGGGAGATTATTCTGCCCTCAGTAGTGCTCTGCATCCTGTGCTGGCTGTGGGTTTCAGCAGGTGAAAGACTCTAAAGGGGTTGAACCCATGACTCTTCGCTCCTCCAAATCACAACAGCTGACTGTCAAACATAGTTCCTCTAATGCAGGGTAAAATCCATGTGTGGGCACTAGAGTTGGGAGATGAACATGTGCCTCTCACATGACTGTTTTAAGGATGGATGTGAAAGCTGTAAATCAGAGGAGCAGATCCTGCCACTGAGGTTATTGTGATGCAGAGCAGAAATACTTGGTGTTGTCTTCAATGCAGTTTGTTCCACTAGCATTAGCTTTTTCAGGTGGACTGGCTGACATTTGTTGCCTTGCATAAGGGTGTGTCCACGTGATTGATGCTTTTAAAGGTTTTTTCCTAAGGGATCCTGATCTATTTCACATTGACTGATAGCAAAAAACTGACTATTCTTCAAGAGGTCAGACATTTGTATCTTCAGGCAGGACTTTAGCTTTTTTTTTTTTCTCCCATGGCTGTTGTTGGCTTGCTCTTGACCCGCTTTAAAAAATGATCATAAAAGATGATGGGAAAGTGAAGTGCATCTGCTTTCTCCTTCAGCTGGAAAGTGCAGCAGCCACTTCAGTTTTCTTGCCACGTCTTGCAGGCTTGCCATCTCTCATTTGCTGTAATGGTATTCTCCTTTGATTAGATTCCCAGCTCTGCTCTCCTCTGACCCTTTTACGCATCATCATCATCATCATCATCCTGGGCAAATTCAAGCAGCATCATCAAGCTGGATAAGGTTTCTGAAACTCAGATATTGGGTGCAGATCTCAAACCGGCCAGGTTCTATTGTGCCTGAAGAAAATGATATTAGTGAAACTGAGGTGTTTTATGTGTCTCAAATATCTGGATAGTTTTCATAAATCCAATTGTTGAGTGAGCAATGAAAGTTTATTCCATCAAATTCAAGTGCTCCAAACAGTAAAAAAGTTATGATCTTAAAATATTTTTATGGTTTCAGACAGTATATGCTGATTATTAAACAGATTATTAGTATGTGGATTTTAATTAATGACAGTCTAATGCAATAATAGTTTCAGTTATAGTGTTATTTAATTTCTAGAATGATTTATGCTGAAAGACTGAAGTAACAATGAAGGACTTTACTAGAGTGCTTAATGCTGCTACACTTTTTTCTTTTTTTTAAATTCTTTTAAAGAAAAAATCAAATTTTTCTTAATTTAATGTAACAGTTTTGGATCATTTGGATAGTAAATTAACATTAAAAAAATGCTGCTGTATAAGAAAGTTAAGTAATGGCAGCTTTATTGTCCTTGGGGGAAAATATAGAGACAATAAAAGAAATACCATAAAATAAAAACACACTTGTCAAGATCGGGACTGAAATGGACAAGAATTGCAAACTAGCATGAAGAGTTTCAGGTGAAACTAAAATAATTATTTAAAGAAAACCAAAATATTGGCATGACAGCAAAACATGAAGAAGGCGAAAAGGAGAACCAGACAGTGCAGAGGAGCAACAATGAACCAGCAGAGATGAGATGCGGTGGAACAGACTACATGGGGTGGGGCTGATGAGAAAGTTGAACACAGGTGACTGCAAACCAGGAACAGGTGTAGATGGGTGTGCTTCAACAACTTGATTTAGAAAAATATATAATTTTAGTGTAAATATTGCACTTATCATGACAGCGATCCATTCTAAACTTAAGATTTATTACATCAGTTTTTAAATACTATGCATTTTTATCAAACTACTTTTAATTAAATGATATTGCCATATTACTTAAATGTAGTAGTAGTACTTCCTCTTTATGAGTAGACGGTGAGAGATCACAGAGTTTTGATGTTCATGGAGCTGAAATATTGTATGACTGCTGTGCAGACAAAATGCTCTCTGTTCATGGTCTCTATTACTGAACAGCTTACTGCTCTCAGCAGTTTCAAAAGCTCCCTCATAGATCATCTGCTTCACTACTTCTCAGAAGATTTGTGAGGACTGACTATTTGGCAGATAAATCCAGCTGAAGCAGTTTAAATTTACACTTGTGCTCTGTGTGTATTAACTTCAGTTTCTTAATAGCATTGTTTATCATTAAATGTATTTATTTTCAGAAAAACCCTGGCTACCTTATTTATCCTTGTGGCTACAACAGTCTTTCCTGAAATCTCTCTCTCCCTGATGAATATTCATCATGTTTCTGAATTAACCTTACTGCAGGCGAATTTCTGGATGCATTTCATGCCAGAATTAAGAACTGCATTAAACTCAGAAAGTCGCCACTGAATTGTGGGTTGGGTTTTTAAAAATCCATGATTAAATCAGTTAATTTGATTCAGATTCAGCCCACTTAGACGTTAATATGAAACAACATTTTGGATATACAATACTTTGAGCAGTTGATTCACCACTGATTAATACTGTGAACACAAATAGACTTTAGAGCAAAACGTGGGGATGCAATTTGTGCTTAGGATTGTACTTTGTTCTTTGTACACTAATAGTGCGGAAATTTGGTTCCTCCTTTAGATTTCCTGTCTTCATAATAAAGATGTGGTTGTGTCTGCTATAAATATAGACCTCCTCCTGCTTCTGCTGCCAGCATACAGTATTGTTAATGACTGCTCTATGTGCTTTATACTCTTCCACGTTCCCTGCAATCATGACTCTGCAAATGAAGGACATCCAGAAAAGGGAGGAATAGAAGTCCAGTGAGAGAGAGAGAGGATAAGCAAGAGCAGGAGAAACTGGGAAAGCAGGGGAAAGAAAAAATGAAAAGAGAGATTTCTGTCCAGCTCCTTACTGATACCTTCCCTGCTGTCCTCAGCAGAATGCAGGATGCAATTAACAGGGAAAAAAAGATGCCATTGATTCTTCCCTCACCCACTGTCTTGTGTTTATCTCTCTCCTCTGCTCCCCAAAGATCATTACATTGTCACTGCTTTTGCTCTATAGCTTTGGCATATAGATGCTAATATATAATCCATACTTGTAATCACTCTGTAGCCAGGAAAGCATAACATGGTCCAAAGCAAATGTGCTCCATCTATACCAGTGAAATTGTATGTGTGCCTTTAACTATCTGAAACAAAACATGTTAACAATAAAATGCACCAAAATGAACTCTATAAATAAAAAAAATAATAAAATTAAAATGGGTTTGCTACATTATGAAGGCGTTGCCACAGAAGACTTCTATTAATACTGATTGTGTATACTCGTATTAATTGAATATTACCAGTTATCTTTTTGTAATCATATCTAAACAGCAGAGAAAGACAATTTCATTTTCATTTTTATGTAACTATATTATTTTATCTCTCCCTCTATGCTTATTGTATTCTTCAAGCAGTTTTTCCTCACTCTACCTCAATGTTTGTGTCCATGTAGCACGATCCAAGAGCATGGTGCTTGGAGAGTTGTCTAGACTCTCCAGGCCCTGCTCTCCTCAGGATCAGGAGAAACCACTGAAGGTGGGCTGGCTCAAGAGGCAGCGAAGCATCATGAAAAACTGGCAGCTGCGTTGGTTCGTTCTCAGGACCGAAGCTTTGTACTTCTACAAAGACCAGGATGAAAGCAAGGCGCAGGTGAGCTGACCTGACATACAGGGAACACATAAAGCTGCAATATTTGGATTCACTGACTCACTAATAACATGGTAGCACGCTGTCCTTTACCTCTGCTGCATGAGCTTAGCAGTTGACTTTTGATCCTATCTTTGCTAGAGGCATTGTAAATGTACATCCAGAACCATCAGAGGAATTAGATGAGGAGATGTTTCCCTGAGTCATCCCTCTGTTGGACAGTTGCCCAGAGACAAGAGTACTCACAACTCTGTGATGTTTAAAATGCTCCACACGTCCAAGTCCAGAAACCCTGCTTGTCTGTCAGTCTGTTCCACACCTTTTTCTTGTCTCCTACAGGGTTGCATTCCTCTACAGGGCAGTCAGGTCAACGAGGTGCCTGCCAATCAGGATGAGCCTGGTCGTCACCTGTTTGAAATTGTTCCAGGTGAGTTGGCATTGTGACAACTTTGTTGTGTAAGGAGATTATCCTTTGTTTGAGTGATACTGGTGATCTGTTCACCGCTGAATATCAACCGGAAAAAATAAACAAATCACCGGGGCATTTTTTTAAAAATAAATTCTATTTCTGCTAAATCCAAGGTTGTGATGTTTTTCTATTACGGTATTTTGGATTTTGAGAGAAATTGACAGGATGATGTAAGTTTACTTACCATCATCAAGGTTTAAGCATTCACTTGTTTCTTTGAAACATTTACTTAGTAATAAAAAACACACATTTGTTGCAAAACTTTAAAATTATTTTTGATTTTGATTTTCAGGATTGAGAGCTAAAGTACTGTGGAAATGTCTGTGCTTTTAATGGAGGATTTTGTTTTTCTTTTTAATTGTTATGAATAGTTTTTATGCTTGTATACATTATTGTCAGGTATTAATTTTCAATGATTGAATGTCTTTTTGAAGATTCAGTATTTAATTGTTTTATGCATCATATTCCCTTTATTTTCATCCTTCTACCTTCTTTTTCCACTCAACGCTACTGGTTTAAGTCCATTTAAGAATAGCACCAAAATGAGTTTTGATCATCTTAAAAGACCAGATGTTCATTTTCAATAATTCTCTTTAGGATGTAGATGAAAAAGCTGTAGGTTGTCTGAATAAAAAGGCTACTTAAACAAACACAAATGTCAAACAGCCTAAAACATTTATTGTATTAAATGCTGCAGTTACTTATGCATACTTTCTCTTCTATTTCAACATATGAAATTGGAGTTCAGAATTTCACATTGCAGGCTTAATTTGTTGGTAAAATAACAAGGTGAAAAGCCTCAGAGGAAACAATCCTGGACAGTAAAAAGCAGCTGAGTGAGAGGCATGGTGCAGTTGCTGCTGTCTCCAGGGAACACTGTTCTTTCTGGGTTGTTTCTCTCACAGACAACACACTATGCACCACAGCGCAGGGCATAAAAATGAATACAGGTACTGATATTTAGCCCATGAGCCACCAGGCCCCCTTACAAAAAGCAATTTCAAAGAAATCTGCTTTGGACTGCACAATATGTGAGAGTGTATATGCTATTTTCCATGAATTTGTTTCATTCTCCTTCTAAAATTGGATAGTCTCTTAAAGACATGTTCACAAAGTTACATGAAGAGAGAGAATTTCAAATACTTCAAAGGTCTGATGAAATAAGCCAAATGTCAAACTTAAATGTCAAACAGAGCTGTCTCCTGCTGACTGCACTCAGAGGAAGGGAAAACAGAGCTGCATGGTTGTGTCTTTGTACTTTACAGGGGTCCTTGGGTTAATGACGTTATTGAAAAAACTGATACTGGTTTATGTTTACAGATGATACATTAGTTCTGCAGTTACTGCTGCAAAGTAATTTGCAAAAACAGCATCTGTTGTTTGTATGATTCTGCATGTTTAAATAGCTACAAGATGTGGTGGTCATTTTACCTTATTGATCCGGAAAGTAATGAAATAGGGCTGTGTTTTCAGGGGGAGCTGGAGAAAAGGATCGAACCGGCGTAAGCCATGAATCATTCCTCCTGATGGCCAACTCACAGAGTGACATGGAAGAATGGGTCAGAGCCATACGAAGAGCTATTTGGACTCCACTCGGTGGAGGTGTGTAGCTTTAATCATAAATGCAGACAGACATATATACTTAGACCTATTTAGATGATGTAAGGATATGTAATCCTACTGAATATTGACGTCTTTGTGGCTTTATATTTTCTGTGCTGTGTGGATGCAGGCATCTTTGGACAGCATTTAGAGGAGACAATGTCATATGAGGCGCAGTGTGGCCCCCAGCGAGCGGTCCCTGTGCTGGTCGAACAGTGTGTCTGCTTCATACGTCAACATGGACTCAAGGAGGAGGGTCTTTTCAGGGCGCCTGGACAGACTAATCATGTTCGAGAACTGCAGGATGCCTTTGACCGTGGCGAGAAGCCAGTCTTTGACAGGTGAAGCAGCAGGAGGAGACGTTTTAAGTATAGCAGCATGGAAAACCATTACATGTATGGGATATTATTCTAATATCTGCACCGCCTTTCTGTTACAGTTCCACTGATGTCCACACAGTGGCATCACTGCTAAAGCTGTACATACGAGAGCTGCCAGAGCCTATAATCCCTTTCTCCAAATACACACAGTTTATCTCTTGTGCTCAGCTTCTTACCAAGGATAAAGAAATGGTAATTGTTTCTTTTCAGTGTTTTACTGATATATTGTATAATCTTATATTGGAATTTAACTTCTATTTATTTATTTATTTTGTTAAAGGGCATCATGGAACTAAGCAAACAAGTGAAATCCCTTCCTCTAGTCAACTACAACCTCCTTAAATACATCTGCAAGTAAGTAACTTGTGTCTTGCAGTTTATTCTTTGAATCATCAGCCTTTTGTGTGACTGTGACAGGCTTCATTGTTGTTGCCTTTGTATTAGCTGCTTCATAATTGATGATTGTCAGCATCAGAGAAATGACGTTCATTACACCCACATTATTAACATCAGAGGAAGTGACATCACTGGCTTGACATGTCTACTCTGCCTTCTGCAGACTTAGTCTCCGTCTCCTAATCTGAGCCCACACATTAGCCGCAATCATGACTCAGCCCTTCTTTTCAAGAAACAAAATCTTACTGAATTAAAAGAATCAGATTTTGAAAAGTTCTGCTTTTGGTTCTGTCCGCTCAGGTTTCTGGATGAGGTTCAGTCTCACTCCAGTGACAATAAGATGAGTGTTCAGAACCTGGCGACTGTGTTTGGACCTAACATCCTTCGGCCAAGAGTGGAGGACCCTGTTACAATGATGGAAGGTTGGAAATCCTGCTAATTTTTACAGCTCTATTTTTTTTTTCAAACCAATATTAGACATCTTAATCATGTGCATATTTGTGCAGGAAGTTCCCAGGTCCAGCACCTGATGACAGTGCTGATCAGTGAACACTATCGACTTTACCCAAATGAGGAACCCCAAACTATAAACAAGATTCCTCTAAACCAACAGGACATTCAGCGATGCAAAGTGGAATGGCTTTCACAGGAACAAACTGACCCTCCATGTTCAACAGATGAAAGCTCTAAAACCCCTAAAGAAAATCTCCAATCTTCTACTCCTTCCGCAGATGATAAGCTGACTACATCAGGTCCTATTTCATCCGATAAGGCTGAAAACAGTCAGAATAAAGACAAAGATAAAACCAAGAGCAATGAGAAAGTGGATGGAAAAACTGATGGAGAAAGTGAAATAGCCACTAGCCCTAGCAAACAATCTAAAGCCCTTCCTTCGTGGAGGTGCTCCTTCAAGGGCACTGCAGCCTCCGGGGGGCCAAGGGGGAAAATAGGGGGCTCGGCCGGGGATGTGTCAGCAGCTGGCGGGAGCAACTGGCTGATGAATGGCCTGTCGTCCCTCCGAGCTCACAGACGCACCACCTCATCTTGTGAAAAGGTGAAAGACTCTACTTTATCTCTAAAGGATTCAGCCCTTTCTCTTAAAGAAACCGGTCTTCCACTTAAGGACTTGCAGAGAGACTCTGACGAAGAATCCTCCCGACCGTCTCTGTCTCACAGAGTCCTCCACCAGTCCCACAGACTGTCTGCCTATGACAATGTTGCACCCTCCAGCCTAAGCCTGCCTGCTGACACCTCGTCCATCTGGACACCCTTCGAGATCTCGTTGTCGGACACAGAGGGAAGTGATAAATTAGAACAAGTGACCGATAGAACAAATACTTTAGATCACAATGCAAGTGGCAATGAGGAGGATGTTGCAGAAACAAATGAAGATTTCAAAAAAAAGTTTACCCAACTCAAGCAGGAGCTGAAAAAACAGAAGATAAACTATGAAACCTGCATCCACAAGTAAGATTGAACCATTTCCCCCCCTTTATATAGTTAATCAAAATCAACATAAAATGTATTAAATAACCTTTTCTTCTTTTTTTTGAGGTTTGAGGAGTCCTGCTCTAAGTACCAGTCCCAGATAAACCGCCTTGAAGAGGAGCTGGATCAGGAGAAGAAGAAGTTTCAAATGCTAGAGATTCGACTCAGGAACTCGGAGCGGGCTCATCAAGATGCAGAAAATCGGAACATTCTCCTCCAGAAAGAGATGGAGGAATTCTTCAAGACACTTGGCGATCTGACTACAGGAACACCACGGGCCAACTAGAACAGACCGGACTGCCTTCATCTGGTCCTGGAGGAGCTCACTTATCAGGAAGACCAACCAGGCCCAAAGCCTTTAAGAACAAATACCTCTAGTGCAGTGAAAAATGCCATCTTCTTCTATTGTCCTGTGCCTCCTACTGAGTAGCACTGGTGCCAAACAAGAACTCCTCTGGACCAAGAACTTCTCAGCTTGTCATTCCAAAAACTTTCTTACTATAATACTCCATTAGATTAAATTATTTACTTCCTAAATTGCTTCCTGAAAGACCAGTAAAAGCCTTATGCATCAAGTGTTGTATTTTAAAGTCACACAATTTTAAAGTTAGCTAATAAATGACAGTAAAATGTGAGACATTGAAATTCAACTCTTTCAGTAATAAAGCTGGAGGCTTCAACTCCAATAGTAGAGCTAATAACTGATCTGTTAGGGATTTCTGATTGTGATTTCAGACTCAGAAGCTAAAAGTCTCAAAACTTGCCTCTAAAATACACCATGCAAGTTTGATGTTTTGCTGACAATGTTTGACTAAACCTTAAGAAGACTGTAGGATCATCCCAGTGGTGCTGAATGGCTTTTATATTTCTTCAAAATGGACCTGCATTCATGCTCAGAAAAAAAAGTCTTGCCAAGTCTTTTCTATTGGTTCTGTTTTTTGTTTTTGTTTTGTTTTTTGAGAGGAGTAGGTGGGTGAACCATAAAATAGGAATTTACAGCAGCCTGTTGAGATGTAATGAAGAAAATGGTTACAAAGTGCATTCAGGGAGTTTTGGGACTGCCTAGCCATGAAAAGAACAAGTGGCAAACACCCGTCTTTTGATCCTCGGAAACTATCCATGCATCAGTAAAATGTACAGCTCAATCTCTGATTACACTAATCCATAGACTATACAATATTTTAAAAAATGTAGATAAACAGTATCTCTAAATAAGATGTATAAATAATTAATGCCTTCTAGCTTAAAATAAATAACAGAAAATAAGAACATCATTTTTGTATTTGTGTCATATGATTTGTTCAATGTCACTGGTTCTTTAAAAATGTATGCCTGAATGATTAAAGTGTGCGTGTCTGAAGTAGAAATATATAATGCCATAAAGAGGACTGAAAATAACTGAACTGAACAAAGACATTTCACTTAAATATCATTATTATTATTATTATCAGACAGATGTGAATAATGTCTGACAGAATATGCAATAAAAGATAAAGTGACTAATTTAAACATATCTGGTGACAGTCTCCAATCACAAGTGCTCATTCTAGCCAGCAGGGTGGCCTGTATTTGTTCTTTGCAGCACTAACCGACTCTTTACAAGTTAACGTTTCATTTCACTTACATTCACCCTGTTCTTGCTCATTCAACTAACGTTCACCTACAAATTACATCTAAGTCAGTAAACAAGTTAAATTCTAATCATTTTACAGTATGTTACAGTAAAAAAACAATTAAAAAGTATTTCAGAAAAAACAAACCATCGTCAGATGCACACAATCAGACAAACTTGAAAAAGAAAAAAAATATTTTATATTATTACATCAAAGGGCTGCTTTCTTCAAGAAAAATAGGTAACAATTTCAAAATAAAAAGCATCAGTTCGCATTCCTGCCCAAAGTGAAATATGCTATAATCTACTGTTGGACGGAATTGGTAAACATTCATTAAAAGTCAAAGAAATTTACATAAAACCAAAAATATACATTACAGAATGCTGCGTTTATAACAGTATTTGACTTTTTAGCTATAGCTAAAAAACTAACAGATAAAGTACACTCAATTTCCTTTCTTTCATCTCATATATCACAGTTTCACACCAAAGCATCCTCTGATTCTTTGCAGCAAAAATACAAGAATTATAATACAATTTCAAACCACAATAATTTACAGCAGCAAAGGAGGTTGACATAAAAACAAACTGTACAGTAAAATCGCAGCTCTACAAACTAACATTAGTTCCACTTGCCTAAATCTTCTCCCATCACATATACTGATGAGGAAGTTTTTTTTTTTTTTTGTTTCTTTCTTTTTTTCATTTAGTTTTGTTTTTTTTAAGCATGTAGATGTGTGCTTGTGTGAATGTGTAGTTATCTGCAGCAGGCCAGAGCACCCAGGGAGGTGTGGCTGTCTAAGCTACTGTCTGTTTCAGAGCCCATAGCGGGGTCGCTGATGGGATCGGTGGGCTCCGTGGACATGGACGAAACATCATTGGCCGAAGAGGAGGAGGAGGAGGAAGAGGAGGAGGACGCAGGCTGAGGAGGGCTGTCGATCACTGCTGCACCTGTGCTGAGAAAAACAGGTTAAAGCATAGGTTTTATTGGAAACATAAATGCTGCCTTTTTGATGAGTTCAGATTATATCAGTAATGTCTAGGATCAGACTGGGACAGTTTCCATAACCAATGAATTACAAATAAGTATTTCCATTAGCCATGTTAAAAATGACAGCCTACAAGAATTAGTGCAGGTGCATGCTCACACTAAAGCTTTACATTCACTTTGTTAAAGCCAAGAAACTCCACTAAAAACCTGGGAGTCAAAGACGTGAACAGTTTTAAACCTACCACCTGGCTTGTTTGTGTTTTTTGAAGCAAAATATTTATGCGAACCACAAAATGTAAAAAAAACAAAAAAACAAAACACTTTAATTATGAGTGATATTTGATTGGTTGTGTCAAGAAAAAAAACACGAAAGCTATGCTTAAAGTGTTTCCTCAACCTCACTTCACTGTACACGTCTAATTAAAAATAAATAAATAAAATCACAAAAATATAAAGTCTACACTAATGAAATGCTGTAAAAACAAAACAAAAATGTGCATTCCTCAGCACAACTGTGCAGCCCTGCTTAACTCAGCTGCAACAAAGACTGACGAGACAAAATTCTGCTCCTTCTGGAAGAGCTGGACGTTTAGGTTGCACAGAGTGAAAACAACATGACAGGTGAGGTAAAGAGGAAAATATTTTAGGCAAGAAAATAGATGCAGCATAAAATATAGGTATAGAAGCAACTGGCATATTACTAATTAGTGACCAAGGCTGAGTGTCTACTGTAGATAATTTTACAAGCCAGTCAGAGAAGAATTTTACCTAGGACAAGCTCCATTCAGTAAATGTGAACTTATTTACATGTTATTATATATTTTTTGCAAACTATATTTTTGTGAGAGCATTACTATCTAAGGGTTTTCTGAATAATCTCAGAAATATGTCTCAAAAATTATAGCAAGAAATGTAAAAGGCATGTGACTGTTCCTTCAGATCTGTAAGCAAAAAGCACAAGAGCCGGTGTCAGAAATAAGAATTTATACTTTTGAAATCTAAAGAACATCATCATAAATTTTTAATTAGTAAAAAAAATGAATTTTCATAATAAAAAGCTGCTTCTAAAGTAAAATGTTTTATATTATAATTAGACTGATTAAGATGAAAAAGCTGCTAAAAGAGAATATTGCAGGAAGAATGGAAAACCTGGAATCTTGATGTTTAGTTTAATATTAATATATTTAAACAGCAAGAATTCTGTTGCATTCTTGAAATATTAGACCTCCTTAATTAATATATTTCAATGGATATACATGTATTCACATTGAATTTTTTTAAATACTGAAATATGCTAAAGACACTTTATTTATGTGAAACCTTTCAGAATTTTGCCTTGATTTTTACTATAATTTTACAAATCACATTTTTATAATCAATTGTATAAATTGTGAAGTCAGAGAGCTTACTGCAAAGTCACAATCATTATTCCTGTATTTTTCAGTTCCAAAGTAATGGTTAAAACCTTTTGAACCATTTATGATGACATTTACAAGCCTACATTGAACACAAATACTTGGCATGCATCCCTGACAAACAAAAATACTCTATTTTCCTGCAATCTAACATTTTTACTTCTTCTTTTCCAATTGAAGTCATAGAGAGTACTCACCTAAAGGAGACGGTTGGCCTCTTATCACTCCATTTTTTGTTCGTTCCTCCCACTCGCTCACTTCTTTATAAATTAGCTCTAGGAGGGGAAAAAAACAGCAAAAGGTTAAGTACAGCTGAGGACACAGAGAGGAGTCATCGATGCGTGCCTTATAGAGTGTCATTTACTTTTCTGTATAGCTGGGATGGATTGCATACTGAACAGTCCAAACAGCATCATGTTTCTAATTTAGGCTGGCTGTGCTGCCTTGACCCTTCTAAAAATGAGTGAGGGGTCATTATCACCTGACAGGGGTTGGGATGAGCTCATCTTGCTGCACAAATGAAAGTGATATTTACTCATAATCATACTGTAAGTCTCTTCTGTGCTCAACAGAATCATATCCCCCTCAGAGGGAAATTATTTATTTATTTAAGTCAAATAACATCTGTAAATGACTGGGAATGTTAATGTTTTCTTTTTTTTGTTTGTTTTTTACAAAGATTTAAAATCATACACCACCATAAAAGGCGGGTGATCGTGTAATTGCCTGTGTGAGTGTCTCTCCTAGCAAACTGATTGATTTTTACAGTCAACTAGACCCAAGATGGTCTCTGCAGCTAACTGACCATAGAAAACACAACAATAGGTATAACTCAGGCAGTTCTATACATGTTGAGTTATAATTTGGTGTGGTAGTAGTTGAAAGTCATTCCCAACACAAACTTTGAGCACCAACAAATTACATAAGATTTCAATCTTGTCTGTCTGTTAGCAAAATATCTTATGAACCACTGGATGCCTTTTAATGAAACTCTCGGAAAGTAATCACTGGATGTACATCTACAAATGAATAACGTTTGTAGTCAACCCAATTCAAGATGGCTGCCACAGCTGATAAACCTTTGCAAATTGAAAAATGACTGTAACTTGATAAATTTTACAGATATTACGCTAAACTTTTGTGTGGTAGTAGCTGCTAGTTATCCCCATCATAACCTCCGAGAACTAAAAGATCACACAAGAGCTTTAATTAAAACTACGGCATGCAAGGCAGAGAGCAGAATGAGTTCCTTCAACAAATGCTAGATTCATTTTTTGTGGTTTAACTGTAAAAATAAGTCAACAGTGATACAGCAGAAATTGTAAACATTACATTAGGTGTTTGTTAAATATATCAGTAGGGAAAAGAGAAATAAAAACTTGATACTTTCAAGCCATAGTTCATTCTTGTTCTGCAAAGTAAACTTGATTATTAGTAAATACATTTAAGCTGACATTGGCAGGCAAACTGAGTGTAGTGGAGTTGAGCGTGCCGTCTAACCTTTCCACTCCTCCACTGTGTGCTCTCTCTCATCCAGCTGTTTGTCTGAGAACTTTGGAGGAGGCTGAAAAAGGACAAGACTTGAATGACACCCTGATGCTTCAAAATAAATGCTAACTTCTTATTTCAAATAATGTAACTTACTGCTTCCACTTCAGCTGGATCATACCAAACATTAATGTAAGGGTGCTGCAGGGCTTCATCTACAGAAATGCGCTTGGATGCATCAATCACCAACATCTTGGATAAAAGATCTCTGGCTTGGCTCGCTATGGGGAGAAACAACAAGCAGATGAGAAACAACGCCCTTCATCATGTGACCAAAAATGATAAATTCTGGTCCTGATCAAACCTTTCAGTTTGTTGTGATCAGAGTCGGCAGGGAAGAGCACATCTGGGAAGAGTTTCTCAAAGCTGTACCCAGCGTACCGCGGCCTGTTCTCCACATACGTTCTTACTGAGTGATTCAGCTTCATTAGAAAATCCTGAGACGGAGTGCCGAGCTGCTCAATTACCTTGTTCCACTGGTCGATATCTGGAGTAGAAATGTTCAAGGAAAGAACCTCACACAAACACAGACACACACTGATACTGTAACACGCCATAAGGGCAGCGTGACATTTAGCTTTCTTTGAGGTCGACACACAATCAGCTCTCTTCAGCTCCACACACACATAAACTCACACAGACTTCTAAATCAAACGCTCTACAGTAGCAATGTTTGTGCACCCTTTTGCACTTTTATGCTAATACAATTAAGATTTAAGGTCAAGACATCATTAAAATCATCATCTGCTCTTAACCAAATCTCAAAATTGAAGTGAGCAGCAAAATGTTACACTGCATGTCTTTTTAGTCATTTTACACAAATATACCGTAAGTGCTATTGATCAGGAATTTGCTGCTGATTTCTTTTAAATACTGACTGAGATCAGTACTTTAACTTGGCTGGTTTAGTTTTAATTCAGACTATTTGTATTTTGTCTGGATTTTTTTTAAATTACTTTTGCACTTTAGCTTAGTTTTTTATAAAACAAACCAAAACAACAATAGTTAAACATATGTTACATGTTGCTGTTTACCTGAGGTACTATTGACCTCATTTTAGACTTTTAGACAGCACCAGTAAAATCAGTTTTTAATTTAAATTTTTTTAATTTTTATTAATTATTAGTATGTATGCATTTAGACATGCATGTTCTCTGGTATTCATCAAAGCTGCTGCAGCACCCTCCACACCCTTACTTCCCACAACCTTGATACCTTTGCTACAGTTTTGTTGACATTTCCTAATGAAATGACCATGTATAACATTTTTATATTTTTGCCTAATAGTTTTATTTGCTACTTTTTAGCAAGACTTGGGGTTGTATGAAACCTTGAGTTTTTCTATTTTAAAATTTAGGCAGAAAAATAGATTAAAGGGTTCACAGACAAAACTGTACAAAAATTTCAATAAAACAAAGTAAAATAAAAACATCACAAAATAACAACTATACTCTTGCTAGAAAATGTCTTGGATGGGTGCAGCAGAGCAAGCATGTAGGTCATGGAGGATGTGATGGGTGGAACAGCAGAGAGACAGAGGAAAGTCTCAGGATGGTGGCAGATCTCTTCATTATGAAATGATGAAGGTTGATCAATGAGAGGGAAGGATACGATCAGTGCCGGGGAACAACACACTCCCCCTGATCATCTCAGCAACTATGCAGCCCACTGACCATACATCCACTGGAGGTGGATGTTATGAAGACAGAGCAGTGGACACACAAACAAATGGTGAAGAAAGGGGAAGAAAAAAAGAAAAAAATAATTGAGAGGAATGCAAACAGAATGGCCAAGGTGTGATGATGAAAATGGAGACCGTGCAACAACAAGCGAACTGCATTCAAGAGAGACAAAGAGAGTACTGCTGAGCAGATAATAACAATAACTCTGCATCCAAAGGAAAATACACAGCCAATTACTGCCCAGCAGGTTTCAATAACAACATGCTGCAGTACACTAGCATTTCCACACAGCCTGGAACAAAACATGTCCACAAACAAACCTGGGAAAACATTTACAGAATCCCAAAAGCCATAATGATTAAACAAGAGGACGTATTTCACAGACAGAAGGATACAGTCCCTTCCTGGGAAGAGGATTTTATGGCGAACCATTTCTGCCAGAATGCAGCCCACAGACCATATGTCCACTATTGAAGTGGAACACAATCAAAAAAAAAAGCTAATAAGATGTCATAAATGCAAAAGAACCATTAGTTACATTTGAGAGTCCTGTTCGGGAAAATTTTCCTATCACTAATTATAATTGTATACAACAGGCACGGCTTAGTGAGTGTTACCAGCAAGATTTATCTTCAACTGCCTGAATACAAGTAATAACAGATGTCATAAAAAATCCTAGAAAGAGTTTCATAGTTAATTTTTGTATGAAGTAAAAATCAACTGTGACTTCCATAACTCACCATTAGCTTGGTAGCCCATACCCAGAATAACTTCAGGCGCTCTGTAGTAGCGTGTAACCACATACGGTGTCATCAGGAGGCCCGTGGCAGCTGTCCGAGCCAGGCCGAAGTCCAAAATCTTCAGTGTACAATCGGACTTGACAACTATATTACTGGGCTTTAGGTCCTACAGAAACAAAAGTCAGAAAGCAATTTTATTTTTTGTCAATATGCAATATTGATTTTGACATTCAAGTAAAAGGTCTGTCACCACTATTTTAAACCAAAATGAACAACAGAATACAAACTATTGACCGGCTTACTTGTTTGTAAAAGTCAGAAGATAATTGAGCTCATAATATGAGCTAATGCCCAGGAGTTTCCCTGTCTGCATTTCTGTGCAGTAAAGATTTGCCCGTTAATAGTTTTTCCACATATCCAAACCAATCAATTGGCATTTAATAATATTGATTTTTGTTTCCATTAGCGTTTGAGTGGTTCTTTACTTAACAAAGAATAATGTTCTTTTGACAGTATAATGAGCCTTTGTTTTATATGTTTTGTACAGAACTAATTGGAACTGATTTCTATAGCAGTGATGAGGATTTGGTGCCATGATGCTGTTTGCATTTAGACACACACTTCTGATAGAAACAATGCAGATGAAAATCCAATTTTCAAATGATCAGTGTTGTTTCTTGTTTGCCCATTAACAATATTAGACAAGAAATTAACCAAGAAAAGTAGGTAAGCAAGAGAGACATTGTAATTTATGGTGGATATGGATCATTTCCTTTCAAATTGTGAAAAATTGGCATTGGCCTTGGTTGAGGGTGAGCTCTCCAAGTGCCCTTCTAGTTACTGATCCATATGGGGAAATGATACATTCACCTGCCATAGTCAATTTAAAGGTTAGCAGCCTGTATCAGCTGATGTCAGCTTCATAAAAAGCTGCAACAAATTCTGGGCTTTATTTTTCCAAGGGCATTTTACTCAAAGCTTGCTCTGAGTTTAAGTTTCAAACACACAAATGTTTTAACTTTATCCATGTGCAAAAAAACATAATACACAATAGATGATATTTCAAGCCATGTTTTCTGAAGGGTTTGTATTTTCCTAACACCGTGTCAGTTGACTGTTTGCCCTCACACTTCGGTGTCACGTGTCGCAGCAGGTTTAACAGTTCGGGACTTCACACTTTAGGATATTAGCCTGGCGTTGGAGTGTGTGATCAGGGCCAGCTACTGCTTACCCTGTGGATGATGCCAGCAGAGTGGAGGTGTTTGATACCACACAACATCTGATAGAGCAGATAGGACAGCCTCTCGTGGTCCAGCTCCATTTGAATGACCTGGCACAGGTTGGCATCCATCAGCTCCATCACCAAGTATCTGACATAACAGAGACAGTTCAGTGTTCTGGACAGGTTTTGTTTTTAGCAACACACAAGATGGAGTCGAATTTCATTTGGAGCTCGAAATATTTCTATTTACTTACACATCTTGGAACTCTTCTAATGATTTTTGTGGAGTAAATACATTTAATAGGCCAATAATCTGTAGATAAAAATAAAAACAATAGTTAATCAAAATTGTGTAGTTTTTTTAATATAATAAATCTAAACACAGATTTTAGCATACAAATAATATTCTGCATTTCTAAAATAATATGTCTCCCCCTTGTGAAATGTAATGCATCTGAAAATAGCCGCACACTTACATTTTTGTGATTGACACATTTCATTAGGACTAGCTCTCTGTACGCCCTCTTGGCATGGGTCTGATTCTGAAAAGGTCGACTCAGCTTCTTGATGGCAACATTTTGTTCAAGGATTTGATCGTAGGCGGAGCTAAAGAGTAAAGCAAATTAGTTTTAAGCACAGTCAGAAATGTGATTCAAGTGCAGCCAGAAAGGTAGAAAATTTACAGGTGTTGTGGTGATTCATTTCAGTTTTGTCACTAACAGGAGGTGGCGTAAAAATATTTGTTGATTCTCGGAAATGTTCCAGTGACGTGCAGGAAGAATATGACCCATATTTCAGCTGTTAGCTGAAAATGGATAAGGCTGGAAAAAATACATAAAA
Source organism: Kryptolebias marmoratus (assembly GCF_001649575.2). NCBI lineage: Eukaryota > Metazoa > Chordata > Actinopteri > Cyprinodontiformes > Rivulidae > Kryptolebias > Kryptolebias marmoratus. The sequence goes on along the minus strand of NC_051451.1, from coordinate 21,654,291 downwards.
CACTCACCAGACGATTCCCTGCGCTCCCGAACCGATGGGTCTTAGATTCTGGTATCGCTTCAGTACTGTGAATGTTGAATCCCCAACATCTAGACTGTAGAAGTCTTTGTCTCTCTTGTTTCTGTTCATGGCAAATTCTTCGATTAATACTTTCTGTGCATCCAAAAATGTCCTCTGTCAAGAAGAAGGAGAGAAAAAAAACATTTCAATAATTTTGCATTAGACCAGAGAGGCAAATACAAAAAAAAAAAAAGGAAACGCTGATGAAAATGCATCCAAGAAAACAGATTAGGAAGTGGAAAAAAACAAAAAAACACTGCTGCATTTCACACTTGAGCACTGCAGTTTCTTAACTCAGCAACTCTGCAAACACACATAGGTGAAGGATTAGATGTCATCCTTCGAGATGGCAGAACAGCAGGCAAATTGTATGTCTACACACCATCATATGAAACACAACTCCAGGAGAGAGTCAGCCACTCTGGAAAACTAATCTCGGTGATAATTCCTCTGAGTTTGGATCAAAGCCCAGAACTCCCGCTCGGTTCTACAAGCACATTTTAACTAACAAGTAACTGCGAAGCCACCTAAAGGAGATTGAACAACTGTTTCACTTTAAAATAAATATAAATGTCTTTTTTCTTCAATTTTTTTTTTTTGGGGTTCCTTACACAAACAGAACGACAACCCTCCCCATCCATCCACGCTCCGGACACAGACTCCATATGAGGGATATAATCGCCAGAATGAAGTGAGTCAGCTCCCCTTCTGTTCCGCCGACGTCACAAAGACGTCCATAACATCCACCTCCTTCGCAGAATGAAAATAGAAATGCTGCTTTTTTTGTTTGTTTTTTTAAATTGCACACCAGAAGGCAAATGACAGTGTAGTTACTGTGACATGCTCATGCTTTTGTTTATTTCTTAATAATGGCTGTCAATAAAGATAATTAAGGTTAGGTAAATGAAGGGGATATTGTAGGATGCCACTGCACAGTTTTAATATTAATGAGCATTCTATGGTCTGTATTGATGCATAGGACTGTTTGCTGCTTCAACAAATTCTCCTGAAATTAACGATACATTTTTAAATTTAAATAAATTTAGAATATGCTTCTAAGTTGTTCTTGCTGTTTTTATCTTTTAATCTTGAATTCTTATTGTTATGTGATGCTGAAGTGTTCCAAACATTGTTTAACTGTGTCTGTACAACAACAAATAAACGTATCTCATCTTATTCACTTTTAGATTGATTTTAATGTCAGCTGCAGAATTTGAGAGGAACACCACCACATTAGTAAGAACGGTCTGTGAATTTTGGCTCATCAAAACAGAAATTAAGAATGCATTTCTTTGTTTTGGCAAAACTCTTACTGTCTTGGCTTCCAAAATGCAAACTTAGATTAAAGGATAATTTAGTTCCTAGCAACAGTGGTTACCTTGTATTACACCAATGCCCCCCAAAAGATGCTAAAGACTGCATAGCATCCTATCACTATGTGTCTTCAAAATATTAATAGAAAATACAATAGATCAACAAAACAGCAATAAAATCAAATTTTACAGGGAAAACAGCATTTAATGCATCACCTATCAGTTTATGAAATACAAATCTCGAGCAGGCATATTCATCAGTAGTTTAAATACTTGTCACAGCCTTTCTTGTCATGTGCACAACCCGATTGTGATACATCCAGAGCAGAAATGGCAGCTGACAGATAGAGGGCAAGAAACAAATAGGAAATTGTTTCTCTGCGTCTCTATAGCAGCCATCAGCCCGTCATTATCCGCCTCTCCTGCATCACCTTGACCACACGACCTCTCCGGCTCGTCCTGTTGGAGGCGGCTGCAGGTGAAACGACTGAATGCAGCAGAAAGCAGCCATGCAGGCGGAACTGATCTGATGCAGCCAGATTAGTCTAAACCATCCGGCCGGCCGGACGCACACTGACTGCACAAGAGAGGACATTATTCCTGCGATCATGGCACCAGGATCGTGATTTGACAGGGGCGGTCTGTCTCTTCTGCCCGATCCGAACCCTGCGTGGATGTATGACTATAAAACGATATAATCAGTATTTTTTGGGGGGGAAGGGGGGTATAGGAGGTTAGTGAAGCAGCGTGCACTCAGCGATTTCCACGACCCTCCCCCACGGCCAAACAATGAGCGCGTCTGAGGAGCTATAAGGTGCGATCCCCCCCCATCATCATCTTACCTCTCTCATCAAACCAACAAGCGATCAGAGGTCCGATCAGCGGTGGTAAAACGTCCCGGGGTCGACTGGCTGTTTGTTTATGCTGCCGCTGAAAGATGATTTATCCCGTTGTGCGGCTTAAAAATACGTGACCTCACCAAACTCATTGCCTACGTCTCCATCTGGCTGCTACTGACAGGCCAGAACGCGCAGTGCGCACGGGGCATGCGTCCCAGACAGAGACACACCCACCGCCTCCATCCTTCTTCCCTTCCTTCCGCCTCAGTGTCCAAAGAAAAAAAAAGGATTTGGTCCACTTCCGTTTGCACATTTCATGTTATTTTCTCCTCCATGTCTGCATACATGGAAGTTTGCAGGGTTCGTTTCTTATTTTTTGAGTTCCGGTTTTTAATTATGTGACGTTTATTCCCTGGCTGTGTCGCACTATTTTGATCAAAACAGTGAAGAAAGGAGAGTCAGATGGCATGGATCACTGCACCCAGGTCAAAAGCGTTTTTCTGGAGAAAATAAAAATATAGGCCTATACATAATTCACTGGAAACTCACTCATGTCCTTGTCAGAAATGCCGGTCAATGTCCACAAATGTCCACCCATGAATATTTCTCTTTCTTTCTCTCTCTCTTTTCTGTTTTGGGTAAGCAAAACTGGAAATATATTTGAGTAGGAAAAAATAATTGGAGAACAGATTTGTTACTGTTGGCACTTTTTTAAGAGTATGTTGAGAGCAAGAATGATACTGGAATTTCAGTATTATTCTAAAATGGATGTTTTTGAAAATGTGTGGGAATATAAAGGCCTTCTTTTTTCTCTAAATAATTCAGAACTTTAAAAAAAATACAAATGTATTGATTTAGCATTTTGTAAACATAGACAATTATTAGCTGAAAAAATAACTATCTGAAAATATTTCTTTTTTTCTTTATCCATCCATCCATCCATCTTCTACTGCTTATCTGTGGTCGGGTCACAGAGGCAGCAGGTCCAGGAGAGAAACCCAGACATCCCTCTCCCTAACATCACTCTCAGCTCCTCCTGGGGGATCCCAAGGTGTTCCCAGACCACAGAGGATACATAATCCCTCCAGTGAGTTCTGGGTCTGCCCTGAGGTCTCCTCCCAGTGGGACATGCCTGGAAAACCTCCAAAAGGAGGCGTCCAGGATGCATCCTGATCAGATGACTGAACCACCTCAACTGACTCCTTTCAATGCAAAGGAGAAGCGGCTCTACTCCACTACTATGACTTTCTTAACTACACAACCTGTATGTCTGATGGATTGTGGCTGCTTTTTCAGTACAGTCATTGTAACTGACCATGACAGTATTATACTGTGTGTGCTTAAAAAAATAGCTTAATGACCATGATGACAAAAGAACAAGCCCCAGGTCTAAAAATAAACTCTCTGTGGCAGATAAACAATATCTGAAGATCATGTTTTTTGGAAACGAGAATAAAATTGGTCAAAAACCAGAAGCAGACCTAGAACTTGCATCACTTGATAAACAATTATGACAAGTTTCCAGTTTATTGCTCTTTGGGAATCACCTTGTCAGTGCTAAAATACTATTTTGTATGGTCAAACTGTGTTATTTTTATAGATTCAAGTAAAGAAACTTGAGTATTTTTGATAATAAAGTACCCAAAATCCAGTTTAAGATTATTTCTTTGCCAGATTATCTGTTATGTGTTGACACAACACTGGTTCTTTTCATCAGGGCCACCACTAAGGGGGGGCCAGGGGGGGACTATGGCCACCCCTATAAATTTTCTAACCCCACCTCACATAATAAATATGGTAGAATTGGATTAAGTGTAGAATCTCAGACAGAAGACGTTCAGGTGGAACTATAGGAGTGAATCTGCTGCTGAACATGAAAGAAAAGAGAAAGATCGAGTGAGGCAGCTGTCAAGAGTAAATATCTGGGATCAAGCAGAGTGGCGGAGCACCATAAAGACAGAGCTTGGGATTCAAACAACTGCAGCTTTTGCAAAATTTCTGCTAGACCGGTAAGTTTAATGTTTGACCCATTTCATTCAGCTCTTTTCATAGGTTAACAAACACCTGGTAGTTGGTGGCCTGTCCCAAATTTTGCTTACAAATGTTTCATTTAAGAACATATTAACCATTGATATGAGAAAAATATTGTGCAGATTTTGTTTATTGCTTTATTATTATTTTGGTTAGGTCCTTGTGACTTTGCTATGAGTACCTTTAAAATATTACAAGAAAGTATAGTACTGTAAGTTTTAGTCAAAATGTTTCATACAGAAAATAAATGCCTGTTTCACCCAGAACTGTCATTTTCTGTACAGGCTATATAGCAGACGGTCAATAACGTTACAGTTTCAGTTAGTTTGAAGGTTGGTGTGTTTCTAAATGAATTATTTTCATTATCAGAGTTATATTTGTCACATTCTAGCTGTTTTGATCCCAGATGATAACACCTGGGATCATTTCTGCAGGAGTCTGCAGGAGTGTACAGCTTAGATAACGTGAGGGCACCATCTAGAGCTCATGCATCAGTCCTATACGCTACAACAGCGCACACCGTGCCATGCTCTGCGCATGTGACTCTGAAAAACAGTGCCAAGGAGGACATTCAGTAAAACTGCGTTAACTTAGCGCTGAGCGCCGTAAATTTTCCCTACTCGCACCTCACAGCCCAGGATCTATTTTTTCTTCTTGTTGTTTTTTTTTTCCTCCTAACCCTCCGTGCCTGCGCAGATACCCCGGGGCCTGCAGGGAGCAGCTGAGCGCAGCGGCATGGACAAACGTCCCAGCACCGACTTCCGCCGCAAGACACAGAGCTACTACAGCTTCTTACCCCCTGTTCGAAGAGAGCCCGCAGTGTGATGATCATCGTCGGGGAGCAGCCCTTCAGCAGCAGCAGAGGTAGCAGCAGGATCGTTTGTCCTTCCCAGGTTTCTCTGTAGCAGCAAGCAGCGCACCTAACCCGGGGATCCACCGCACTTTTGGGCGTCAGGCGGATTTAGTTAAATCGGTGTAGCTGATCTCATGCCACGCGCTATTGGTGGCTCTGACCTGTCGCTGTCAAACCTCCATGTTAATCCAATCAAGTGTTTAAAGGCGAGAAGCTAAGAATAGCGTCGATTCACTGTAACCATAAAAAAAGGGAAAAGTTTCAGATCTTCAGATTGTGAGAAGGGAAACGGAGCAAATGATTCGGGCACCATGTACAGTTCATGTCATTGATGGATCACCTGCCAGAAGCGAGCAGCGTTTACTGCGAGGACATCACAGCAGCACTGCGATGATCACAGAGATTACTTTGGATCTGTGCTGGGAGATCTGAGCAGAACCAGACCGATAACACAGGTTACATATGCTGCCAGGTAATTTCCTACGCGCCTCATCGCCTTCGACTCACTGTTTTTGCTCATAGTTCGCCCAGTTCCTGTGGATGTGTTTATATTTAGATTGTTTTGTTCTGTTGCTTAACTGGAGATTTGAGATGAAATGAGATAGGCCCGTGCTCAGTTTTCACAGGACTGCAAATAATATTAAAACAACAGCACGACAGAGCCTTTCTAAACTAAAAACATTTGTATGACAAGAGAGGAGATGCTTGAGGCTGCTTACATAAACTGTTGTAGCAGTTTTGCATCATGGGCTTTTATTGTCACCTTGTCAGAAAGAAGTATGAGACCTATATAGGAGGCATGTTGTCCTAATTTACCCAGAATACACAAACTTTTTCTGCCTGCCTTTACATCATCATCTTTTTTTAGAGATTAAAATATTTTCTAATAGTTAATTAGTTGCATGTTCCAAACATGGTGAACTGGAAAATGTTTGAGTCACTCAAACATACAGATATGATTTTTGCAGTTTCTGAATCATTTGTGACTATCACATCGGGGGTGTCAGGTTATTATTTGAAAGAAAAATGTGTCACCTTAGATAGGTTTGAACTGGAATGATTTTTTTTAGTGCTCATTTATAAGAAATAGAGAGACAACAGAGGTCACACTTGGTCATAACATCCAAAGTTTTATAGACAAGACAGCTTCTTCTCACGTTTTTTTAATATAAATTCTGCAGCGCACAGTTTTCCTGTCAGCATATGAGATAAATGGCTTTGCATCTTTAAAAATCATGGCCTGGTTTTTGTAAACAGACCACTCTATGAGGAAGCACAGCTGCTGAAGTTTTGTTCAGGACTGGGTGGGTGCATGGGAGCACCTGGCATGCTTCCTACTTCCTTCTTCGATTACTTCCACGTCATAACAAAACAGTGTTATGCAGGCAAGATTTTACATTTCTCTTTATTGCTATCACTATGTATGATTGCAGTTTGATTAGTGATGTGCATATTTGTTTTATTTGTCCTCATGTGTAATCTTAAGCCTTGGAGGAGTTTAGTTTAGGAGAGGGATTATTTCCATCCGAATGTACTTGTATCAGAAGGAGCAAGCCTATTATATAGGTCTGAAAGATTCAGATCAACACATATCTCATCTAGGTTTCACAAACTACAGCAGGAAGTTTGACTTAATTTGAGTTCCTGCATGTTTGCATTTATGTTTTTCATTCTCATCTTTTCTCAGGCTGTTCAAACTTCACAGTGTTGTGGTCACTTGTGCCCTTTTTTGACAAATTTAAAAAATCCTAATCTCAGATTTTGCAATTATAAAATAAATGATCTGTGTGCATTTATAAAGTTTATACATATACTATCAACTTGAGTTAAATAGCTTTTTTTTCCAGCTCAAACACATTCATCACTACGATACTTTTCAATGTTAGGTTCTTATCTATTTACCTACTTAAATCCAGTTAGGGACTTTTGAACATTTCTAATTTCCTATCTTCAGGTGCATGTCTTGAAGAAAAACTAAATGGCTGAATTTTGATTTGCCCCTTTGTGTGTTTTGTGTTTCCTGTGAGCATTTCCAGGTGTGTGTGTGGAATGTGGGCAGAATGAGCAGCACATTTGTCACATTAGCTGAAGTCCTGGAGGCTCGAGGGGGACCTCTTCTGGAGGAGGAGGTCTGGTCCCTGCTGCTGGGTGCTGCAGAGTGTTTAATGGATGTCTCTTATAAGGGTAAAGCATTCCTGATTGCCCCCATCATTGCTGACTCACACACTGTTTTAATGCTGCGACAATTACATATTTTTAGAGTTCTCTTGCCATCTTTTAGTTTCACTCGGAGAGACTTTACTATGGAACAGTTGTAACATCATTGTGCACATTAAATTATATGGATTTCTCTCGTTTTTTCAGGTCACAACAATATGTGCAATATCATAAGCCCCACCTCCTTGCTGCTGTCAGCCACTGGTACCTTAGCATTTAAGAACTGTGGCCTATCAGATGAGGTATCTGCCTTTGCTGCTCCAGAGATGCTGCAGGACCGTGCCGGCTCAACAAAACCTGCCACAGATAGGGTCAGTCAATGGGTCCTAATACCTTAAGTAAAAGATAATGTTAATGACAAGCTTCTAGTAACAATATTTTAGCTCATATGGCTTCTTTTTATTGGGAACCTTCCATACGACAGAGAGCTGAATTGATTATCTAGTCAGTGCTGTCATAAACTGATGTCTTTTTCCTGTGAGTGCAAAATCTCAGAACATCAGGAACTGAAGGTCAACTAAAGCCTAAACACACCATCTAGTGGCTAAAATAGGCAGCCTTAGTTTTGAAAAATAAGGTTTAAAATTACCAACTAAATTACAGTTATGGGTAAAATAAATTATGATATGCCAAACTTATGATTAGGTTTAAGTAATATTCTCTCACACTAGCTTTAAAGACAACAAAACAACAACAATGATATTTAAACCCCAAATATACAGAAATTTGAGAATGTCACTGAATGGAGAAACAAAATTCTCTAAAATCATTAAGACAAGTACTGATTATACAGAAAGATTGCAGTTCCTATGAATAGATTAAAAATATGATAAAAACGGCTCAAAACAATAAAAATACGTGTGACTACCAAGATAAATGAAATGATGTAAACATATTTTAAAAAACCTGACTGATTAAAGTCTGTAAGTTGTTGTTCCTTTTTAGTGAGCAACTTAAAATCTCAATACTAAACTGAGACTGAAACACCTGCAAGAAATCTTTTCTTCACAGGAGAAGCTTAGTGTCAGATATTTGGTAAAACTCAGCAAAACTTTCAAAGAACATTTGGATCATTTATGTGTTATAATTTTTAATGCAAACATTAGCATTTCCACATGCACATTCAACTAATATTCTAAAAAATGTCAGGTCTGCATGCAAAATGATGAACTTACACAACTCTAAACTTTAATAACCTCAGATATTTGCAGATAATTGAAATTATTTTAGACGGACAAAGAACAGTACAATCTGTTTCAAATACATCACATCTAATTTTCTTGTTTTCTTGTTTGGTTCATACAGTAAGGAAAGTAACTGTAATTTGTGTAATAATTCAGTCTACATATTTTTGGGGGGGAGGATTAGCTTGATCTTTCAGTCTACAATATTAGATTTATGATAGTTTTTTGGTGATATGTATTGTCACATCTCTTTAGCATACCTCCATACTTGAAACACTTTTCCCACAAATATACTATAGCTGTAACTATATAAAATAATTGAAAGAGAATATAATGCATATTGTTTGTCCAACAAATGTTATTAAGAGTAAACAGTTTTATTTCAGAATTAGCTCTCTGTGTTTTAGTCTGCCAGTTTGTTCTCAAGCAGTTCATTTTGTCACACAGATGCTGGTGTATTCACTGGGAATGACTCTCTACTGGTCAGTTGATTTCCAACTACCTCCAAATCAGGTGGGAGCACCTGAAAATAGACCCCAAGCAATGTTTTAGTACCCCAGACCCCCACCTCAGCCATTTAAATTTATTTTTCTCTCTCATCGTCAGCCAGTCCAGTTGAGTGACCATCTGAACAGCCTCCTCCTCAGCATGTGTGAGGACCTGGCTCACCGCAGGCTAAATCTCATCTCCATCCTGGAAGCCTGCGAATCCCAACACAAAGCCTCCACCCTGATGCCCCCTGCCAAAGTCATTAAACAACTTGTGGAGGAGGTTTTTCATGAATCAGTGAGTCGTAGATATCTACCGACAGCATGTTCCTCCCTGTTGGCATTAGAGCTTCTCTGCAGACCGTGTTATACAGTATGTGTCAAAAATTAAAGCTGAATCACATCTGCATTATGACAAACATCAAATCAAATTGGAACGGTTGTGAACAGCAGCTTGTTTTCTCTCTCTGTCTTTCAGATGGACCATAGTTCTCTGCCAGACAGCAACATCCCTCTGAGTGGCAGGAGCCAGATGATCAGGGAGAGACTTCATAGTGAGCATGAATGCTAAATACACTGGAGTAGATTTTCAGTCATGACAATCCAAATTGATTAAATAAAAGGCAACACTTTTTTCTTGAAAAAAGAAAAGAATAGAAAAAAAGAAACAAAAGAAGTCTAGTTGAAGTCAAAGTTCTCATGAACAATCTGTGACTGGAAATACAAATCAGATCAAAATTATCGAATGAGAAAAAAAACCTCTGAGCTCAAATCCTTAAAATGTATTTACATGCCCTTTTGTATCCGTCTTGGGTGAGTTATTGCAAGTGGTCAGCTCTGACTGAGAGCATTCACACTTGGCAGTTAAATGTGTACCCCAAAACATGTTTAGATCCGATGTCAGTTCCCTACTCTGTATGAAGATACAGACACAGCCACACCATACAGTGAACAACAAACGAGACATCAGTAGGTCTGTAAAAAGTAATATACATTAAGGCATCTGAACTATATAAATTTGACATTAATGTGGTTCAGAGCTATTTTAATCACTTTTTTATTTTTTTGATAGGCTTAATAAAATAATAAACTCAACATGGGAGAAATATAATAACATGATTAAAAGTGCTCATTGAAATCTGTAAAATCAAGCAAAAAAGGATGTCCTGAACTTTATGAAATGCTGCAGTTTGAAAGAGTTTACTTCAGTAGTTTTCTGAATATAGTGGGTTGCAATTATCAAATACAGGCATGCACTCAGTGTAAACAAAGCATAATTTGCTTAACAAATCTGAGCATAAATATGTACCAGTACATCAAAATTGCTAAACTTCTCTAACCCAAACAGCTCTGTTATGGACCTAGTCTGGACTTTAGTTTAGGTGTTCTGAGTGAAAACATTTTTAATACACATTTAGGCTGTTCACTCCAATATTTAGAACTATTCTGATGGAATCTGATACCTTAAGACAGATTGAAATACCAGGTCTGAACAGGGTTTTATGTTTGCATTAGGCTATCAAGATTTAAACCAGTATAACTGATTTAGTTATAAGTTTAATAAAATCAACTCCATCTATGATTCTGAGATGTTTGACAAAAAAAAGCTAAACCTGAAATATTTGTTCTAAAAAAGTCACTGATTTGCTGTCTATTCTCACAACTAAATTTAGTAATTATCATCTACATATTTACAGATAGAAGTTTCCATCATCTTTATTTTGACTCAAGACATTATAGAGGTCAACAGGATTAAAATCTTAACCTAAAGCAAGCCCAGGATTAAGCTGCAGTGAGAGCCAATAATCAGGTACAGAGAGAGGAGGATGCTCCAGGCTAAACCCGTCCAAACATCTCAGAGTCTTAGAGGAGCACAGAATGACGGAAATGAAACCTCTTTCTGTCATTTTTCATCTCCCACCTGTCTGACAGGAAAAAGAGGGCCATTATCAGACTTCAGTGAAGGAAGTGCTGAGGGAAGAAGGTACTCAACGGACTCTGATTCAAAATCAGGTACACACAGGACGAAAAGAAATATCACGAGTCGACTGCAAGTTTGTTGTCTATTTCCAATAAATGTTTGGCTTGTGTGTGTATATAACTCTTGAAATACAAGCAGAATTTTCACCAATATTTTTCAGCCATAACATCTATCTGTATTGAAGTAATACAGTTTTTTTTCCTTTGGTGTAGGGAGTTTACCTCAAAGACCTTGGAGACAAAGACCACGAAGCTCTCCCACAATGTTATACCAGTCTTCATTAGAGAGGCATGTACCTCCATGACATTGTAACATAAATAAATTTATGCCCTCCTCATTTTTCCCTCCCTTATCAGCTGTGATGACTTTGAAAGGAAATGACATTGTTTGACTTTCCAACTTGTCCGCACAGCTTTTACTCAACCTGTCCGTTCTTTCTGTGCCACGCCACCATCAGACTCCCTCGCAGGGCGCATCGCAGGGACAGCAACTGCAGCTGGCTTGGTAGGAGCCCCCACCACGACTTCTCTCCCAAGACATCAGGCAGATCCCACAGTCCGTCCATCACCTTTAGTGAGTCCTCACTCAGCCTGAGCCAGAGAAAAGCTAAGGTAAGATCAGGAGCTATTTCACGTGTGCTCAGTGACCCGGATATTTATTGCCCACCAGTAAAAGACGGGGGATAATGGGAGATTTTTTGTATCTTTGTATGAACATGAATGTGTTTGTGTTATTATCTAACTGTCTGTCTGCAAAATATCTCATAAACCATTGGACAGGTTTGAATAAACTCAAAAAATCATCATTGGATGTTCATCTATGTATTTAATACAGATGAAAGGCAGACTAAAATAAGCAAAGCTTTTGGAGACAAGAAAACATTTAAATGTTCAGTTGCAAAAAAAAATTTTTACAGAAAATTTCTTTTTTTTTCCAGGTGTTGGGTCCTGAGTTCATCAGAATGCCAGATGAGCAGCAAATTCTGCTTGAGCTTCCAGGATCTATTGTGGTAAATTATTGATTTCAAGTCATTTTCCTTCTTTTTTCTATCTGCTCCCAATCAATGTCTGTTTTTTCACTATACTTGTATTTGTTTTTCTTGCATGTTGAACTGTCTGTTTGTGTTATTGCACGCTCCTCTTAGTGTGTCTCTTGTTGTTTTATATGCATGCATATCTCTGTGTTTGCACACCACAGTCCAGAAAGGGCCATTCAAGTTTGTCTCAGAGAGAAGTGACTGTAGTGATGGCTAACGGACAGTGCGTGGTTGTTCGCTGTGACATTAAATCCAGAGCGAGAGATGTGTTTGACATGGTGGTGGCTCACGCAAACTTGGTGGAGCACTTTTACTTTGGTCTTTCCTTCTTAGATGGTAAGAGGACATGCTGTGTGGGACTTCATTTGTTTTGACTTCACCACAGTTTAAAAAAACATTCCAAATCAAAATTTGTTTGCATGGTTATCTAGTGATAGTATTAGTTAGGAAAAACTGACTTTAAAACGGGTTTTTTATTACATTTTTGCAGATGATGAATATTTCTTTTTGGATCACGAAACCAAAATCTCCAAAGTTGCTCCGGACAGTTGGAAAAAAGGGCAGATGTTCTCCTTTTTGGTGTATCTTCGGGTCAAATTTTTTGTTGATGATATCACTTTTGTTCTGTAAGTGCAGCTTTGGTCTGGTGATTTACTTGTACTCTGTGCAGTAAAATCCATTTTACATATGGATCACCTGTGGAGGCTTTTGTGTTAATCTATTTGTTTTTATTTCCCCACCGTGTAGACACAGACTGACTCGTCACCAGTATTACTTACAGCTTCGTAAGGATATCATCGAAGACAGACTTTACTGTAACGAGGAGACAGGCTTATTCCTGGCTGCTCTCGCACTGCAGGCTGAGTTTGGTGATTACATGCCGGAGGTATACGAAAGATATTCACATTTTATATTTCAAAATCACCATCATGTGTCAGTGGGCACTACGACAACATGCTTGATTGCGTTTTTGTTTATCCAGTTGTACGGTAAGGACTATTACCAGCCAGAGCATTATGTGTCAAAGAGGATGTTGGAGAAGCTTGCCCTTCCCAGTATCAGGGAGGAGTTGCCAAGACTACATGCAAGCCATGCACATTTACTGCCAGAAGAGGCAGAAACTGAGTTCCTAAAGGTAATCAAACATCCAAACAAAAAAGCGTTGCATACCAAGATTTATGTAGTTTTCACATTAAGCTTCATCTTGCAAACTCATACAATTGTGTGAAGTTTGTCTTGGTACTTCTGGTTACTTTTAATGATTGTTAATTAAACAGCTGTGCATTGTGTAGGAGTTGAAACACATGGCTATTTTATAAAATGTAATGCATATGTTCCTTCACAGTTAATCTTAAAAATGTGTGCCCTTCAGATTGTCCAGCAGTTACCTGAGTACGGGGTGATGTTCCACCGTGTGGGGAGAGAGAAAAGGCCACTGATTGGAGAGTTAGTTTTGGGAGTCTGTGCCAAAGGGATCATCGTGTACGAGACAAAGAACCACATGCGAACTGTCACCAGGCGCTTCTTATGGAGGGAAACAGATTCCATATCCACTGGGGTAAAACAAAATCATTTATTTTTATTTGTCATTAAGTAATTTGTGAAAGAGCCAATAAAATCTAATAATTTACAAATCATTTAAAGTTGGGACAGGGTTATGTCTACTGTTGTGTTGCAAAACCATTTATTTTAACATTTTTTCTTTAGGAACCAAGGAGGCCAAATGCTGTGTTTTTATTTATGTCAACTTCTCATCTGTTCAAGGTCTTTTTTGCAGTTTGTTAAGTTGTTGTGTTTTGTAATGCTCAAAATAGGCTCATGGCAGTTTTTTAGTAGGTGATTTGTTTAAAAAACTGAGTTGTAGTTCAGCAAGAACAGCGTTATGCCTTCACAAATGTATAAGTTACTCATGATGAATGCTGGGTTGTAAACTGTTAACTTGTAACAATTCAGATGGTTCCTCTTCTGTTTAGCTTGGAGGAGATTTTGGTTTTAAAATAAGGGACATTAAAAATTTGTTTTCAGCCTGGTTCTTTATGATGGAGATTTAGATTCTTTAATTTTAGATTCTTTAATTCCTTTTATATTGTTATTATTATTATTTGCTGAATTGCCCATAAAGCCTTTCAGAGTGGTAAGAGTCCCTCCTCACCTTTACTTTTAAGTTTCTCTTGAGCTCTCTTTTTATAGCCAATTATTTTTCTCGACCTGTTAGTTGTGCTGTGGTCCATCGGGTGTTTTTGTTGCACTATACAACATGGAGCATATTATATCTGTTTTATTTTAATTAGATGTAATGTTGAAGATGATTTGTATGTAATTAGCTTCTGTTTCTGTTGTTATATTTTCATCAGAATCCCAGATTTTTAGGAAATAGGGTTTTGTTGGTTATTTACCACTGAAGATCAGAGTAAATGCCTATTACTTTCTGTCTGTCTTTCAGCGACGTAAATTGGTTATAGAATGTGGTGGGCCCAGTGGGAAAAAGCACAGCTTTGTGACAGAAAGCTCAAAAATAGCCCAGTACCTCCTGAACCTCTGCTCAGCTCAGCACAAGTTTCACAGCGAGATGACGTCACGACAGCTTAACCACACCATGATACCTGGTGAGAAAACTTGGTTCGACATCGATGACATGTTGAAGAAGAACATGAACAATGACACAACTTTTCTTTGTTTCTCCAGATGAAAGCATCTCTGCCTACAGAGCTCGAAATATGAGCCTGAAGCGAATTTCTTGCTCAGAGGGGATGTTGAACCATGTAGGTTTGACACCTGGTCACCCAGACTCCCTCTCCAAGTCTTGCGACGACCTTACTGCCAAACTGGAAGCTCGACTTCGCCAACAGAGAGAGATGAGGAGGGAGATGAGCAGAGACCTGAACAAAGAGCTGCCTGAAACAAGAGACCTCAGGGACATGAAGGAGCAACAGTGTTGGAGGTAGCGCCTGAGTGATGATGATAATGATGATAAGATTAATCTTCTTATCAGCGAAACATTGGGATGTAACTTAATGTAACCTTGCAAATGTGTTGTAGCACTCCAGAGACTATTCCCAGAAGGCTGTCCAGTGTCTCACTACAGAAACAAGACTCTGACGCCTCATCATCCTTAAGAGGTGACCATATTTAACTCATACATGACGACACAGGACAATCACAGGGCAGATTAATAATAAATCAAGTGTTTTAGTTTGAATCCCCCATGTCATATAAGCAATTACCTTTAATGAGTTTTTAAACGTATTTTGTAGAGTGGCTTATCTGTCTTCCAGTTAATTTTTTTTTGTTTGTCTTTCTCTAGTTGATACACCAACGCGGACCCCACCAGAGAGGGAAATAGTTTGTGTGACGTTGAAGAAAGATTCCAAACTGGGTTTTGGTGAGTTCATTTAGATGCACTCAGTGTGAGTTTAATGTAATGTTAAAAAGCTAGAATGCCTCTTAGTGGAACTTAACCTTATTCAGGAGACATTCAGCTTCACATTCTGTCCGGCTGTGTTGCAGGGTTTGTGATAGTGGGAGAGGACAATACAGGAAAACTTGACCTTGGGATCTTCATTGCATCTATTGTGCCTGATGGACCTGCAGATAAAGATGGAAGAATCAAACCTGGTAGGAAGCATGGAAACTGGAGCTGGAAGCATCTGCCTCACTGTTTCTATGCATGCATATCAAAATCATTTCATTGCCAGAGATGGAGGCTACATTATAACAACCAAGTATTTTGTGATGACTTGGTGAATTTCCAGGTGGACGCCTCATCTCTCTAAACAAAACTAGTTTGGAAGGAGTGACATTCAGTGATGCTGCTGCCATCTTACAGAACAGCCCTGAAGAGGTGGAGCTCATTGTGTCCCAGCCTAAACGTAAGAGCTGCTTTATGGTTCCTCCTTTCTGTTCATGTCCCCCTGCTAGATCATTACTTTGTGTACTGGTGATAAATACAGCCTCCATAAACGGTTTGTGATGACTGTTTTCCTGTCAGATTCGCTGAAGGACAGACAGGGTTCTTTAAGTCAAAGTACTCTCGGTTTGTCACTGGAGAGGAGCTTTGGGTCGCAGACCACCCTGAGTGGCACGGAGTTCCGTCCACTCATAGAGGAGCTGGAGGAGGCCATCACACTGTCCAACATGGCAACCCCAAAACAGAACAGGAGGCTTCACATTCCTGTGGTTCGAATACATGATGCTCAGGTAGGAACCTGTGTTCCACTGACAGTCATTCAGTCAGAGAATCAGTTAGTATCAGGTCAACCAGAACTGATTCTTAAACTGATTAAGATCTCAGATTGATGGGATACAGCTTGTCGTCATCATCCTCTTGCATTACAAAGAACCCTCTGTCATTTTGTAAGCGTCAGGTTATTTTTCCACTTTTATAAAGTTTTTTGTCACTCTGTGTTTGTTTAAATGCTGCCAGGGATTTGTTTACTCAACATAGCAATTCTTTGCAAATATCCATTGTTTTAACCTGTAGTTGGATACATTATTTTTCTCATATATTTGTTTGTTTAGTTATTTATTTAACATATGAATCAAAGCATTGGGAAATGAGTTCGAAAATAAATTAATTTCCTTGAGTTTGGAAATAAAAAAAATTGTGAATGTAGGGAAATTAAATACCTGGTAAGCAAAAGGAGACTGTGCATTAAATACCAGCCCTAAAGGCAGTAAATAAGTCAAATGTACAGCAAATGCATAAAAAAGACATTGAAAGTAAAATGTCTGTATTGCCAAAATTTGCACACTTACAGAAAATTAAAATAACAATATTGTATTGTTTAAATAATTTTACATAAAAAATGACTTTGTAAACATAAATGTCAATCATTTTAAAATCAGGTAAACTTATAAAATAAAATAATTTAAAAAATTTTAATAAACTTTTAGCTGATTTACTGTTCAACATCACTGTAATCATAGTTCATAAATTATTAACCTATTTTAGTTTTGATGCTTTAAATGACACAGATGTTATAAAAGGACAAACAGCCGTTCCTGTACTTTGCGTATACCTTATTATCATTCAATTTGTATGGAGTAATTATAAATATACTCACAAGAAAATTACTTTTGAGCTCTGTCTAAACACAAATGCTAAAACATTTTGTTTCTTCTGCATCTTTACTTGCAGATGTTCACCGCACACTCTCCTTCTTATCAGTTTAGAGTAAAAAGTGTTGTTTGTTTTCTCTTCTTGCCCTTTATTTAGGATGTCTGTCCAAAGTCTCCATCCATCTTCAGCCTTAAAACAGGAGAGCGTTTTAGTGTGGAGTTGAAGAAAAGCAGTGGTAGCCTTGGAATGAGTGTTGCTGTGAGTGACTTTGTTTCTTTTTACTTAAGAGTTTCTACCTTGTATTTTCTCTCTGTAAGAAATAGGTTCTTTTTTTACTTTTTACAGCAGTTTTAAGTAAAGGGACCAGTGCTTTAGGTCATGTTGACAAATCACATGGTTAGGAAGCCTTAGTGACATCACTGCCCTACTACCAATTTAGAGGACTTAAAGGTAAAGGCCTATAAGTAGCAGACTAGACAACATTGAAACTCTGATCCCTGCATGCTGAATGAGTGTGAATACTTTAGAATCGTTTGAGCTCTGTGACACTGATTAATTAAGTTTTTGCAATTTTTGCTTCCATAAGGGTGGGATAAACACTCGTGTGCAGAATGGAGGCATTTACATCAAGAGTCTGGTGCCTGGAGGTGCTGCTGAACAGGACGGGCGCATTCAGATCGGTAATTTCACCAATATGTTGTCTAAAATTATTACTATTAAAGAAAGCACATCAGACTGTAATTCTGTAATGGTTTTAATTGTTCATATTTTAAATGAAAAACAATTCTTTAATATCATTTACATAATGCCCAAGAGTTCTGATGAATGGATTGTATCAAAGGTTTTCACTTAGTTCAAGATTCAGTTCTATTTTTTTCCTACTTGAGACGACGCATAATTTTCAACATTATTAAAAGAAAGAAAAACATTTTGGTCATGTTGCTTTGTTAGAATTTCCTTGAATTTATACATTGTAAGATTAATGGTTATTTTTGAGGTTGGATTTTGTTTCCTGCTTGGATGAAAGCGCACCACTGTGTCTGCATGCTTCATGTTTCAATGAGCAGGAACGATTTTCAGATTTGTTGTCAAGCCCATCAACCAACACTCTCCCAAACCATTTACATGTTGATGTTGCTAATTATGATGAGCTTTGTGTTTGTGCATATGACAGGTGACAGACTGCTGGAAGTTGATGGCTCGAACCTGAGGGGAGTGACTCACCAGCAGGCTGTTGAGTGCCTGAAGAGGACTGGGGAGGTATATGCAAAAAAAATGCATACACATACACATTTACACATGTTAAAACGCAATGAAATGCACTGATGTTCTCATTTGTTGTCCATTCAGAAAAAAACACTTTAAACTACATATTTTCATGTAAAATATCTATTTATTTTGTAAGATTTAATGCTTCAGGTCCTTTCTTCTGCTTTTTTTTCTATTTTTATTCTTATATTACTTATTTATTTCAGTTATCTAAGCTTTGAAGTACAACAAAAAGCCGACATTGCACATTATTCTCTGCATCTGTCATGATGTACTTTACACATTTAAAGGGAATTTATGAGTGTCTATCGATTTTCCAAAGGTGGTGAACCTGCTGCTGGAAAGGGAGCCCACAGTAGTCATGGAGCCCAGACCCGACTCACCCCGCCCCCCCTTGATCCACAGTTCATCATACACACAGCCCCCAAGGACTGAAGTCTCCATGGAAACGACCTTGAGTGGTCGAGCCAAGGACTACAGCTTTGTAACGAATGGTGAGAGGAAAGAGGAACGGGCACATACAGTCAAAAAAGGCAGGCCGTGTTATGCAGACATACACACATGCACACACACACACCTACACACATATAGGGCCCAGAGGTGAATGTGACTCATCTGACAGCTACATTGTGGTCGCTGTCAGAGTCATCCAGGACTGATGCTGCCTCAGTCCCTCGAGACAAAACGCATTGAGACCTTGAAGCTGCCTGTTTGCTGGCCGAGTTCAGTTAAAAGGACACTTCCTTACCTTTATATCTTTACCAAGCTTCTCTATTTTTGTCAAAAGAATTATTTAAAAAGTATGGGGCAAAATGCAAAAATTAATTCTCAAGAGTTTGCAAAATCAAAGATCTAAATTTTCTAATACCTGAAATTAGTGCATGTGTTTTAATCACAAGTTACTAAATTCCAGCACATTAAACAGATTCAAGATTAAACAAGGCATGTTTAATCCTCCGAAATTCTCTTTTGCCTCCTCTCTCTCCTAGAAAATACCCATGAAGTGGTTCTGAAGAAGAGCTTGTCTGGCCTCGGCTTCAGCTTCTACATTTCACAGCTGTGCTCAGGGGCTGACCGAGGCAGCGTGGTCCGCATCAAACGTCTGTTTCCGGGTCAGCCGGCTCAAGAAAGTGGCCTGCTGCGAGAGGGGGACGTCATTTTGTCTGTCAACAAAGAGCGAGTGAAAGACCTGTCCTACCAGGTTGAGTTTGCATAGTTTAACTCATAACTGTGTGTGTTGTGTCACTGTTTTAGTCTCTCAGTTGAAATGTGGACATAAATTTAGATGTGCAATGTTTAAAAACCAGCAATATTTTCATGATAATATTAATACAATCTAATTCACTTGTTGGTTAAAATGAATGGGCTGGATAGTGGATTAGCAACACCAGTGGCCCTGTTCTTTTAGGATCTTGAACGCGTCACAGGTTCACTAATTCTTTAATCTTGTATTGCTGAAAATAGCACTCTAGTTGTGTCACACTGTTAGTGTTCTTTAATCTTTTCTGCACTGCCAATGATCTACAGCACAATGGCATTATCATCCCTGCTTTTAAATCTTTGATATTTATAATGTGTGGATTATGAGCCTGTTTGAAGTAGTACTCATTACCCTTTTCTGTTTTGTCTCAGAGGGTTTTGTTTCTCTTACGTGGGGCCCCGTCTGAAGTTCATCTGTTGATCTGCCGACCTTCTCCGGGAGTACTTTATGATGTAGATGATAACACACTGGTAAGATAACAACTAAAAGATGTATAAGTCTCAAGGCAGGCAGATTTTCAGAATGACTGGCCTACCTTTTCTCTGACTCTGTAGAGTCCTGCACCTCTGCGTGAGATTCGATCCAGATCTCTAGACATCCGACTCGGAGAGGACTATAGCCAACTCCTTAAGTCTCCAAATGAAGTCAACGTATGTGCGCTGATGGTGCCCCCCACTAAAGAAGAGAATCTGACCAACATAGCGGAGAATACTCCAGAACCCACAGCTTCGCCACCCCCAGAGAGACAAAGGAGTCCAGAGGGCGAAGCGCAGACCCATGAGAGTTTTCCATCTCCTCCTCGCACACCCCCCTCACCAACATCACCCACATCCCCTCCGTCACCAGTCTCACCAGCCTCACCTGCATCGCCAGCATCACCCGCCTCACCCATGTCTGCTTCTCCACCAGCTTCAGCAGAGCCGCAACCAGCTGCTGAGAAACCAGAGGAAGGAGAAACTCAGAGGAGGGAAAAGGAAGGAGAAGAGGAGGCTGCTGCGACACTGAGCGCAGCTGTGATGCTTATGGATGTTTACCCTAAAACCGCCTCTAAACCTGTATATACCAGGTGTTCTATAACACACACACACACACTAGAAAAATATTACATACTAAACATTTGTTTATTATTCTTTCACTGTTCACCTAAATAATACTGTGCAAAAGTCTTGAGTCAGCCACCCTATCAAATTCCAAAAAAGAAAATGTTAAAAAGACCTTCAGGAACCTTGGAAAAATATTGATTAAAAACATTTTAAAACACTACAAGAAGATCTGCATCATTAAAAATAAAATATAAAGTAATTTTTAAAACATTGATGCATTTTAAGTTTTTGGACTGCCATACTAAAGATTGAAAAGTGAAATGTTAATTAAACTACTCTACGTACAATATTTTGTTTGTTTTTTGCAGTGGAGTTAGAGAGGAGGCAGATGGAAGTGTGACCTACTGCCTTATGGGAAATGGACTGACGATTGTGGCAGATGAAGAATACCTGACTATCAGCTCCACTCTGGAGGCCCCTGTCAGCCCACCATCCAACAACACACCAACAACCAACCTAGAAGCTCTTGACTCTCAAACCTCCAACAGCTTTCAGGCTCCCAACCTCAACCCTCACGTCCCCACCACCACCGTCTCATCCCGTAACTTCTCATCAGACACCCCAACCACTTGCTCGTTGACCCACCCGTCTCAGCCGCTCACAACACAACCACCGAAAAACAAGCACCACCCGATCCAGCAGGGGCTTCTTCCAAGTCACTACAAAGCCATGTCCAAGAACAAGCGGCCTAGTGTGCCTCCCCCTCAACCTCCACCAGTAACCCCCATCACAGCCCAGGTTATCTCCTCAGTGCCTCCATGTGCTGGTGCACCCGCTCCAACGCTGCCAACCTCAGTGCTGCCCTCACCTGCCCAGATGCCACCACAGCTGAGAAAAGAACTGGAGAGGAAACTAAGGGAGTACGATGATGATGACGATGACGATTTGGACGAAGAGGAAAAAGAGAGTCGGAGAAAGGCAAGTTAGTTTTTTTTAATTTTGGGGTCAGTTTTTTCAACTTTATGCGAAAAAAAAAAAAGACTTCAGCGGAGCTTTGCTTGTCTCCCTGTTTGACAGCAAGTTATAACAGTATCAAAAAAAATTAGGTGAAATGTTTGCGTTGAGCAAAAGAAACAGTTGTTAGAACTTTGAAAGAGACGATGATACAGATGAAGGCAGCACGTCAAATCAAAGGAATATTCATTCATCCATCCATCCATCCAGCCGTACATCCAGCCATCCATACATACATCCACACATCCAGCCATCCATACATACATACATCTTCTATACCTGCTTGATCCTGTGCAGGATTATGAAGAGTTGTTGTTTATCTCCAGCTGTCACTGGGCTATAGTATATGTTTTTGTTTTGTTTGTTTGTTTTTGCGGTGATATTAGTAATAGTAGTAACTTGATAATCAGTTGTATGCGTCTGAACTTGTAATCAGAAGTTGTTATTTTCTTTTACTTTTGAAATAAGGTGGATATACATATGTGTTGTTTCTACTTGACAGGGTAGGATTAAAGAGTTTGAGCTTACTGTGGTTCTGACCAAGTCCAGGAGTGGAAGCTTTGGGTTCACCATCACTCGAAGCAAACTGGACAATTGCTACTACATACAGGACATTCTGGACAACCCAGCCAGGGCAGATGGACGACTCAGGGCTGGAGACAGGCTCATCACTGTACGCACCAAAACACATGCCTGAACATTTTTGTCAAAAGTCCTTCTGGTTAATGGATGTGTGCCCTTTCTGATGCTCTGTCATGCTCTGTCATGTTCTGTCAGGTGAATGGGCATGACGTTACCAGCGTGGCAGACGATGTTGCCATGACAATTCTCAGGTCATCTCCGAGAAGACTGAGTATGACACTCGGCAGAGCGGTCAGTAACCTTGTGGCTCCACCTCCCTGTGACAGTCTACCTGATGTCGTTCTCCACAAGACGCCCTCAGGACAACTGGGTGGGACCTTGATCTTATTTCATTTTAAACACACTTGTGACATGAAATCAGTTTTATTCAAATGTGTCTTTGTGTGCGTCCCTCGCTAGGAATAAAGCTGACAGGTGGTATTGGCAGCAAATGGCAGGGCATCTATTGTTTGGAGGTGGTGCCAGGCTCCCCGGCCAGCGAGGAAGGCAGCGTCCAACCCAATGACAAGATCCTGTACATCTGTGGCAGGTGCACCCTGGGAATGACCTTAGAAGATGCAGTCAAAGCCTGTGAGATCGCTCCTCGTAAGGTTAAACTAAAAATTATCAGGTATTTATCCTTTTTGTCTGGAAAGGTAAATAGACACTAATGTTCTTTTTGTATTTTGAATTTCTCAATGACTCAGTTTTTTTGTTTTTTAATTTGTCACAGAGAAGACCACCCAGTTACTCCTAGGGCTAAGTGGAATGGTAAGTTTTAAATACTTTAATTGGCTAACATATCCATATACAAGATCATTTGGTTGTTATGCATTGATGGACAGCCTGGAAACTAGATATGTTTGTGCTGACCTGAACAGCGACAATTAGAGCTCAATCATTACCAGAAAACTTAAGCATTCTGGGAAGCAAGGTAATGACTTGTCTGTGCATGTTGTTGCAGAAGAATAGTTTTCTTCTTTTTTCCAAGAAGCTTTCTTTCAACAGGCCTCTTTGACTGGAAAAAGGACAAGAAGTTTTTTGCTCGATTTGAAGAGTCTGCCTCCCCTGAGAGAAAGTCGTCTGCTGAAAATAGTGAGTTTTTTTATTTTATTCTCATTTTACCTCCTTCAAAATGTATGTATTGACATCATAAATGGGTTCTCTTCGCTCCTTTACTTATGGTTCCTTTGTCCATGCAAAGTCAGGGTCCTATGCTGACAGAAAGGTCTCTCTTTGCTATTATGTGTGTGTGTGAGAGAGAGAGAAAGAGAGAGAGAGATCTCAGTGCTGACAGACAGATCCTGGGCTCTTGCTGTAAGATTAATAATTAGCAAGCCTCTGGCCCTCCACTGGTGTATTAGACTGCAAAGCCAAAGGCATCACGCACACACTCGTTAGGACCCATACAGGCGGTGGTCTATAGAGCAGGAAGCTCAGTTGCCTGGCGACAGGACATAGAGCATTAAAGGACAGGGCACAGGGGTCGCTCTAAAAAGATCAGCCTTGTTCATCTGTCCTAGAGAAGACACATCCATCAACACTTCTTTTGAAAATGGGCGAAGAGGTGCAAGGTTGGTGTGTGTTTTACTGTTTTACTGGCTGAAAATGATCAGACTGATGAGTTCCGGTGGGATGTTCCAGCCAAACTCAAACCACTTTCACTTATTTAGCTTTTACTGCCTTTATTGCTATTTCCAGAAAACATGATTAGAAGTGATGTATAAGAATTTTTGTCTATGTGTTGACTTGATTTATAATTTTATTGTTTTTCAGCTGAAGCAGTGTGTAGGACTCCTGGGAGGTTCAGATGTCTCTCTCTCAGCCAAGAACAGGATGTAAGTTTCTGAACACTTTCAGTTTTGTCACCACGGTCACTTTTCTAAAACATGCACTTCTTTAATTTTTTTTTTTTTTTGAAACCTCGATTGAGAAATAAAAAAGCTCTGAAACATGAGTCTACTCCATAACAGTCTGCAAGTGCATTCTCTTCTAGAAGTTACTGTCAGCAGTATTGTCAACATATATGTCCCTGTAGAGTTGTATCATGCAAGTGGAATTCAAAAAACCAGAAGGCGGAGGTCTTGGCTTTGCTTTGGTTGGTGGAACTAATGGCAGCATGCTCAGAGTGAGGGATATCTGCTCTGGTGGACTAGCCGAGCAGGACGGCCGTCTGAAAGTGGGGGATATTCTTTTAGAGGTAATTGGCAATCAAATGTTATTACAGGTTTTGGGGTTTTTTTTTTAGTTTTTTTGCAACAGTGATTAACTGATTCTCAATGTTTTCATACCAGGTGAATGGTGTGATTGTGTCTGGGTTGAGCCACAGTAAGGTGGTGGATATTCTGCGTAAAGCTGAGGGAACGGTCCAGCTCACCATCTGCAGAGACATTTTGCCCCTGAAATATTCTGAGTCTCCCACCCCCCCGAACATGTCTGTTTATACGGAAGCTATTTTAGCGGAGCAGCCTGCTCACATGTCCAGCCGTGATACCTGTTCCACACCTGATGGCATGCTGAATAGACCAGTTGAGCATCCTCCTGGTAAGATATCCATAAACATTTTATATTCATATCATATGCTCTTGCAAAAACACAAAATCCTTTAAATTGTTAGTCTGGGCAAGATGAAACAAACCACAAATGCAATATTGTGTTATTAGGCAGCATTTTGAATTTTGATAAAAGTTTGCATGTATTCAGAGCTACAATTGCTATTTTAGAGGCGCCCTCAGATCCTGCGGTTAATGAAACAGAAGTTATCCTTACCCCACCACCTCCTCCACCTCACAGAGTGACTGTTGTGAGAGATAAGACTTCGACAGAAGAGGTAGCACACTTTTTAACTACAGCGCCATAATTTGACATAGCTATTTGTTTAAATTAGATCATGCTCCATGACTCTTTACTAACATCCACTAACATATTGCTCCTCCTGTCTGTTGCTTTCTCTGGCTGCTTGTCTGTGGGGACAGGAGAGTTGTAATAACACCCCCTCTCATCAAGCTTGCTGCCCATCCCTCAATGTCACTGACATGTTGCATGGAGCCACTGACAGGTATTAACATCTTGAACTTGTCTCCTCCTGTAATGTCTCTGTTTCCTCTCCTCTTTCCCTTCTCCACCACCTTCTTCTGCTTCCTCCAATTGTTTGGTATGCTGGAGTTCGACTTTTAACCACAGGGAGGCAGCAGAGAGCAAATAATGACATCTAGTTCTCTAAAAAACAATACTGTCGGGTGCTGATGTTTGTATTCTGGATATATATAGTGTTTGATTTTGTTTTGTTTTTTTAGTTTATAAAACAATTTTTCTTGGTATAGTTTAGTGACTAAGAATAGTTTGTTAAAATGTACTGAATTTACATTTAGCTGTATTTAAATAGAAGACATACTGTCATCAATATTAAAGTCTGGTAACATTTTTTACCAGGAATGTTTTAGCATCCTGTGAAAAAGTCACAATTTAAGAAAGCTCAGCATTGTGTAAAATTAGGTTTCTCTGCTAAGAAGTAAAATAAAAAATGGTTTGGTGTCACAGTTTCTCCTTCTGGTTTTCTCAGAAAACAAATTGTGACCAAACTTTTGGACCAGTCCTGCAAAGATGTCCGGAAAACCCAGTCAGATGGTTGGAGCAGCGAGGAAGATGACGACGTATTTGATGCAACAAGTCAGGAAGTGTCCTCTCCCCAAACAGGTGCTTATAGTCATCTTTCTTTACCGTTTTTTTTATGTGTCCGAGCAAAACTTCTATTTAGAGGAAAAATACAAGTCAAGATGCTCTGTTCCTCAGGACCGCCGCTAGTATCGGAGGAGGAGCTGGCCAGTTTAGCGCTCATTACTCCCCCCAGGACCAGTCAGTATTCAGGCTTCAGGGTCAAAGCTCTCATACAGATTCTGCAGCATCAACTGGACCAGCAGGAACTGATCAAAGAATTCATGGTGAGTGTGTGCTGCAGACAAAACTGGGTCAGATACAGATTTATCAAAAGTTGTCTTCAGAATTTCCCATTCACCCTATACCTAACTGTCCTGCATTAGTCTCCACATCAGAACTATACAGATGAGGTTAATAAATGTAAAATATACAAACACAGAGAGGCTATTTCATTGTTCCTCAGGGATATATTTGGTTTAGAACAGCAGTTCAAAGAACATAATGTAAGAACACAAGACACAAGATATTAGTAGCAACCTGCCCAAATTCAACCACAGAAATGTATTTGTTTAAAGATTCCATTGGAGTATCAGTAGTAATAAATAAATAAATAAATATGATACAGCACTAGAGTTTGGTTGATTGATTAAGTGTATTTATTGCATTTGGAACAAATTAAAATTTATATCTATTGCACTTTACACTTATAGCTTATACTGTACCTCTGACCAGACAGATGAGAGAGGAGCAGATTCTCTCATAAAAGATGGTACTGATGACTAAAATCGACCTCCTTATTACTTGTCTTTTACAAAGTTTTGGCAAAGACATTTGCTGTTGGCCAGTTGTCATCTTGCCATTTTCACAATAAACTATATAGAATTTTTGTTACCATATCAAGAGTCAAGACAAAGGGTCAAGTCTGTGTGAACTAGGGGTGTAGACGGTGCTCCAACACTCCCTGATGAAAAAGGACATGCAAAAACATAGTAAAAGGATGACTAAAAATAAAGTCAAAACTAATTTCATTATTGCTATATATGTTTAAATACCAGTAATATTTCCAGATTTATTTTTAAAGTCTGTATTTGTCTCACCCATTTTTACACATGCTCACAACCCCCAACTAAAACACATTCCCATGTTATGCAAAGGGTTAATATAGCCACAACACACAATCTGTAAAACCTGACATTCTTATTTTGCTGAGTTTACTGTTGTTTGTTGCAGGCTCTGGAGCATCTGAAGCCTTCTGACAACTGTTTGGTGGGAAAAGCTCCTGAGAACAGAGATAAGAACCGCTACAGAGACATCCTACCCTGTAAGACTTTTACTTTTCATGGAAGGGCTTTTTTCTATTTTCGTTATGTTGAGGGGAGGTTAAAGATTGCATGGATTAGATGCTCAGAGACTTTGCATTTAGAAGACAGCATGTTGATGCTTTTCATTTAATTAGTTAAAGCTGACTGTACAATTTTACTGAAGAAAGTGAATATGTTTATTTACGGCGCCTAAGTAAATTGTGCACAAAGAGTCAATAATTCACTGGTGCTTCACTTGCAGTATAATTTTCCCTCACCCTGCCAAGTATGTGACCATGATGATCCGTGCAATTATCCAGGATTTATATCTTTAATAAATGAAGGAGGAAATGATTCAACAAGCTGCATATTCGTTAGAAATTACAGGGAGGCGATGCAAAAAGATTAGATGAAATGAAAAACCTCCTTTGTGTTTGTGCGTGTTATTCTCTCAGAAATGACCCCAGGAATCTTCCTAATGTAAACCCAGCTGCCAGACACACAAAGCGCATGTGTGACATGTACAGAAGTGTTTTCTTCTCAAACCCTCGCAGTGTGTGGGGGTCAGAGGGGTCAGAGTTAAGACGAATGAGTGTGATAAAAAGAAAAGTGACCCCCAGTGGAATTATTACCACAGAACTCACCATATGCCTTGCAGCTTGTTACAAATGCTGTCTGCTTTAGGTTTTTGGGGTTTTTTGGAGGGGGGAGTAGCTTATTGTTCTAATGGAGAGTTTTTTTTTAAAGATGAGTATATTTCCAGTTTTGTGGCATTTGTTTGATCTCAGTCAATATTTGACTGTTTTCCTGATTGTTTCTAGTCAACATCTTTCTCCTCCTAAGCTATCTGCTGATCTGTTGGTATAAGGACGCTGACAGATGTAACTTTATGATGGCCTGGCGCCAAAAGGCCAAAGGCTGGTGCTAATGCAATTTGAGTGTGCTTGTGTGTCATGTTAGCAAAATATCTCATGAACCGCTTGATGATAGTAATCATTGGACAAACATGTAGTTCTGATTAATTTGGGGGTCAACCTATTTCAAGATGGCTGACACAGCTAATCAGTTTAGTAAACACAAAAATGGCTATAAGTCAGTCAGTTTTACAAATATTCAGCTAAAGTTTGGTCTTGCTTAAAACTTTGACATTAACTGTTCAAGTTTATCCTGTTTGCCTGTTAGCAAAATATCTCATGAACCACTGGATGGATTTTATTGAAACTATTTTCAAGATTTGATCGAAAAGGCTAAATATCTAGTTTTCAGGATAAGATTATCTTATATTAAAATTTTGATATGAAAGGCAGTGGGCGATATTCATTACTTCACAGAACATTAGGTCATTAATATAAATTATAAATTTAGGTAACGTTTTTTTCACACTTTAAATACACATTAATTTGAACAATCTTTGTGGGTTTTTATTCCTCCTGCAGATGACGAAACGCGTGTAGCCATCGGAGAGAACCAAGAGTACATCAATGCAAGTTACATCCGCATGCAAGCCGGAGCCACGGAGCTCTTCTACATCTCCTGCCAGGGGCCCCTGCCAACCACGGTTCAGGCCTTCTGGCAGATGATCTGGGAAAACAAATCCAACGTCATTTCTATGATGACCCAAGAAGTAGAACGGGGAAGAATCAAATGTCACAAGTATTGGCCAGAAAAGCTGGATGCACCTTTGAACATTGACAGGTACCAGCTTCACCTGGAGAATCAGCAGTTCCTGGAATACTTTCACATAAAGGTCATCCGCATGGTGGAAACAGAGGTAAAAAGAAAATTAACAAAAAGAACAATATTTGTTGTTGAATTATGAACTTTATTTGATTGAAAACTACAACTGATTGTTCCAGACTGGTGAGACCCACTTTGTTCATCACCTGAAGTTCACACACTGGCCCGACCACGGCGTGCCACACTGCTCAGAGCAGCTGGTTCGATTCATCCGCTACATGAGGGCCGTGCACCACAAGGGGCCGATCACTGTTCACTGCAGCGCTGGCATCGGACGGACAGGGGTCCTCATCTGTACCGACGTCATCCTTAAACTTATTGAAGATGACTTGCCTGTAAGTGGAAACCTGTTTTTTATTTTCATTTAAAAGTCAATATTTTGTCCTAATTCTGTAGTTGTAATGTTAGTACCTAAGATTAAAATATCCCAACAGTAGGACAACAACTATGACCATCAGTTTTTGTCCACACAGAATAAATCCGCCTAAAGCTGATCATTCTCTTGCATAATTTGGTTCATAAATCAATATTTGAAAAAATATTGGCCCAACTGCAGAAGTATTTTGTGTTTTCTGCTCATGTGCAAATGATTGCATCCTGTAATGGATGTAAACACAGCATCATTTATTAGCAGCACAAGTGTAGACTGTTAGTTGTCACTAAAATAATTCCTAAGATGTGGTCTTTGACTCAGATCAAATAAGATCACTGGGTCGTTTGTTATAAGCAAATTTCTATTTTCACATACAGTAAATGTCAAAGAACTTTAATCTTATGTTGAACTACATTTGGATGTTTTATTATTTTTATAGTATAAGGTCGCAAGACAGCATTCTTATGATCTTAAGACAGACTTGTGATAAAGCCTAACAAGTCAAAAATAATTGTGAAAACGTTTCAAGCTTACCAAACAGATGCTTTTATTTCTGCATGATATCACAATATCCTCACCATTTGATGATGTTATACTATTTTGCCCTCAGAGTCGAGGCAGGTAAAAATGTGAATGAAGACATGTCAGCAATAAAATTTGAGCAAAGCAGAAAATCAGAAAATAAGAACAGGAATAATAACATTCTGCTGCACAAACGGTTGAAGCAACAGGTAATGCATGTGTTCTCTTTGTGAGAGGTTGTCTCAGATTCATCCCACTAAATGAAGTACGCACACAGAGTTGGTGTTCTGATGATGTTTTCTTGTGACTTTCCAAATAAATTTATACAAATAGAGAATTTCCTCTTGTAGATAATTTCTTGTCTCCTGTTATGAAACATCTGTGCATCGTCCACAGGATTTTTCACAACCATGTCAAATGCAAAATTAAATCTAGTTAAAGTTGAGTCAGTCTGCTGTACACAGGAGGGAGAATGTGATGCAAGAAAGTTCTGTCTGAAAACTGCTGTGCTCTTTGAAAAGAAGCAAGTGGAAAGCAACATATACCTGCACACTTACTAAGTCTTCCACGTGCATTAAATGCACTGCTCGGTTTGCTGCTATGTTCTGTTATTCTCTCAGCATCCAGACATTTTATTGGGTGGCTGTGTGAAAATGTCTGGAACAAGTCAACAAGCAAACGCTGCAGACGTTCGCCTGCCCTCCTCATCGTCTTTAGGACATTTCATGGCTGCAGCACATGTGTAAAAACAGTTCTTGTTCATTTGTTTTGTGTATTGAAAATAAATGGAACCCGAGCTCGCAGTCACGCCTTAGTTGTTCCTAACAACTATCTGTCTGTCTTCAGATTAATGTGAGCGACATTGTGAAGGAGATGAGACTTCAGCGGCACGGGATGATTCAAACCAAGGTGAGTGCAGACAGAGCGGGTAAAAATGAAAGTTTAAGGTTTTTAAAACTAAATAAATAAAAGCTGGACATGTTTTTTTTTTTTTTTGTCCCTTTCATTCCAGGAACAGTATCTCTTCTGCTACAAAGTCTGGTTGGAGGTTTTACAGGGAATTTTACAGCTTCAAGGCAACCAGTGGCAACCAGAAAGTCCCAGAGACCACAAAGTAGTTTGAATGTTTCAGGGTCCAGCTCAGCTGCAGGAATCTGTAAAGCCCAGACAGCGTATGCTCAACAGTTTGTCACAGCAGAGTGATTCACAATTGAAACCTTTACCTTTGATGGTTGCTCCTTTAATCAGCTATAAAATCTGTTCATGTCTATTTTGCTACTATGAAAACTTTAATTTTTTTTTTGTGTCTCTTGTCTGCGTATGTCTTCTTGGTGCTTTAATTGTATCAGCTTAGATCACCGAGGTTATTTTGCCTTTCAGGTTTTAGTCAAATGCCTTCTGTTTAGTTTTTTTTTGTGTTTCTTTTAACTTGATTTATTATTTTCCTTATCATTTAAAATTCAGATTTCATTTATTTAACTCTTTTTTTTTACAGTGTGGAATGCAAAATCTGGTTACCTTTAGATCTTTTATTAACCAAAAGTGTCATGAAGGTGTAAAATCATCAAACCAAAGTTAGTGTTTGTTTGTCACATTAATGAGTAGCATCTGATTAAGCAATATGTTTTTGTTTTATTTAAGTGCATTTGTACCCAAGAGAAGGGGGCATTCGCTGTTAATTTTTATTTCATCATGTCGGGAAATGAAAAGAATCAAGTGCCTTGGAAAGACACACCCCACTGGCTCAACAATAAACCAGTAGTTGTAAGCAGTAGGGGGCAAAAAGCAAGAAACTGATTCAACAGCAACTGATGGTGGTTTGAATGTAAAGTTTTCAGTCTGTTCGGGGTCTGAGGCGAACATCTGGTTTCTCCAAACCCAGCAGGATTGCATCGCGTCTGCTGTGAGACACACGCTTCCCGTTGTTTTGATTTGTAGGTTCATTTTATACAAACCGCCATCATGATCATAGGGTTCAAGATGTAAATCCAAATACTATACTCTGATACAGATAAAGAATGATTCCTCGTAACAAATGTTTAACTAAAGGAATAAATTTTTCAATTCACTTTTACTAAAATTTGGACATGTTACCACAAAGTATCCAGATTTCTTTTGTAAACTGTACAAAACCAAATACAATCTAATGTAAAATGATCGATTGCTAGGCTTTTCAGTACAATTTACTAAACAATACCATCCTTTATCTGTATTCAACAGCTATTTTAATACAAACTCAGACAAAAATGCAAAAAAATATCACAACGTTTACAGAACTCCACCTCCACAGTCACAGATCAAAGTTGATTTATGGCTCATGGTTTGAACCTCAACTTTGGATGTCACTGCTTATGAGCTTTGTTCATTCAACTGCTAACAAACACACACACACACACACACACACACACACACACACCAGCTCCTTATTGCATGCAGACTTAAAAAGTACAGACATCCAAGCCTGCAGTTTGATCGAATTACTTGAACTTGATGAAAATATGGAATGTAACAAAGCAACTCTTTCCACGTGAAGGAGGATCAGAATGTCTTTTTTTCTTACCTGAGAACATTTTCCAAAGTGTTTGGAGCATGCTGGGTAGAATATGCTGTACTGTACTTTTGCCGTGTGGGTGGCTGTGCAGCGCTATCAGCCTCTGTGATGTGTATGTAACATCTCCTCACTCAGTGCTGGTTATCTGGTGTCCAGCAAAAGCTAACCCTCAGTTTTGTGCAACTTCTCCTTAAGATCCTGCTGATAAAACTTTCAGCCTCACATCTCGGAAACAATGAGGAAAAAAAAGCCCATTTTGCATTCATATGTGAAAATGCATCTTGTACAGTCAAAGCGAGTGCTTATGCAAAAAGCATTGTGAAATGTTGTAACCCTTAATTGCACAACTGCTTATTTATGCTAAATTAAAATCTTGTCACTGTTACCAGCCACTATGTAACCAATAACTGATGTAATACCTCTCTCTTTAATTAAAATCTATTCTGAAACTTGTTTGCGTGTTATAAAACACACTTTTACCCTCAACTCTTAACACACACACCATAACTCAAGTTAAACAACAGAACAAGAGCAGTGGAGTGGGTTTTCCCCCAACGGCACACAGAGAACAGAAGAGCCGGGGGCGGCCCTAAATCTAATTCCACTGCACCCCCTCTCCACTTTTACTGCAGGGTATACTCCCTCTTGGGTTTTACTGCAGGGTAAATAAGCTGGTCTCACAGGGGCCTTTTGTGACAGCATGGAAACCCCTGGAAACACACGCCGTGCTCTGCGCACACATAAACCTGAAGCTGGGGAAGCAACGGAGCTGATTTACTTGCTCACTTTTCTTTAGGTCCAGTCCCTCTGCCCTTGTACACTGTTTCTACCAGCCCACTCCCCAATCCCCCATCCGCTTACCCTACTTCCTTCTCACTCTCCTTGCTCAGACCTTGTTATTGCGGTAAGTTACTGCAAGAACAACAGCAGCTCAAGTTATTCCAGGGCCATTCCCATTAGTAGAAATATGATTTTATTAAACAGATGACTTTTAAGTCCAAAAGAAAGTCAGAATTACTGCCTGACTCAAATATGATAAAAGAAGGGAGAAAGATTTCTGTAAATCAGCTGCACCGAAGAGTCAGAGTTAAATATTTTCTACGTAATGTGTAATAATATTAGGAAGAGCTGGGGAGACAGTTGTTGGTAAAATCATTACCAGAAGACAAGTCAGAGGAAGTGATTTAAAGGTCAGAGAAACTTGTAGAAATGAGAGCTAATATGGTCAGTAAATCTTTGCTCTCTGTTGGGATCACAGATATAAAGTTGTTTCTTTTGCTGTGTTACCAGGAAACCAACTTCTGTGCTGCACAATCTTGTCAGACAGCATCCCCTCCTAATTCTGATCCCTTTTCCTTTGTTGCTTCACTGCCTCCTGTCAAATTTGACCTATTCTTTACGAGCCTTTTTAAAACCCTTGAAAATATGTCGAACTATTGTGTTACTGATGCAGCTTCAACTTTCTACTCACTGGTGAATTATAAAACACACAGGCCTGTGCGTAAAACAGAGGTGGGCCTTGAGAACATTCACACAATAAAACAATGTTTTTAAAAAGTTATTTTCCCAAAAGTCCTACATTTTAGCCCGAGGAACATGTTGGCATCTGAGAATAATTTCATATGAACTTTTATTAGAGTAAAATAAGGTTAAAAGTCACAATAAATCCGCTGAGAGGAATTGTAGTTGAAGACATTTAGTGTGATCAAAAGCATGAACATGTCTTTTGCAGATGTATAGTTTTTGCTATGAAAAAATACAAACTGTTTATTAGTGCTTTATTATTAGGAATAAGTAGACTTTATTTTAAAAAAAGACATTTATCTATTTATTATACACATCCTTTCATTAGCATTTATAGAATAAAATGGTTTTTTTGTTGTTGCCATTGCTGAAATCTTCTGTGTTGTGTTTCATACAACATAGTTTCCACTGAAGTCTCTGCCTGCTGCAGTGATGCAGGGATACGTGTTCATTATTTTGCTGAGAGCAGAGTGAAAGTCAGTAAACGCACTCTGAAAGAGCCAAAAACATTTTCCTGACTTTTTGCTTCGTATCTGTGGTACTCAGTGGACATTGGCCTAAGACACTGGATCTGGAGCTGTCTTTATTATCCTATCACACTGAGTTTAAACAATAAAATAAATGGGCTCTGATGTGTTTTTCGGTGTTGTTGTTGACCATGCCCTATGGTAAGCCGACCCCTCAGACTCCTCTGCGATGACAGCTGTCTGACACACACACAGAAAGCCTTTTATTCACTCTTTGACCAGAAACCCACTTTTGTGGCTCTCCAGTCTTTCAAAAAAACATGTTTTTGTTAAAGAAAGTGGAGTGTGATGACGGTCTTGGATGTTCAAGCGCAATTATCTTACACTGGGTTTTTTGTTTTGATCTGCAAGTTTGGGTCTTGAATTTCAACTATTGATGCTTTGAGAAACTTTTTCCTCTTAATTTTGAAAACAAATAACTGACGAGCCTAATCATTGCAATGTTGATGCTCATGTTTCTGACGTCAATTTGAACATTTTGTGACCTGCAAATCATTCTGACAAGAAAATTTCAAAACGTGGCAAAAAAAAGTGTTTCAGCTTCTTGATGTGTACATTTCAAGCAAATTGTTTTTGGATGAAAGGAAAAGTTCAGTGTCGAGTAACAAAGTAAGGGCCCCTGTTAAAACACTAATTATGTTTTTTTCACACAGGTACATTAATAGCAAATAACAGTTTTCATTTGTCCCTCCTTTGGAGTTTTGGTCTTGGAGCTCTGAAATGCTAAGTACTGACAGAACAAAAAAAAAGCTTTTTCCATGATCACAGCATGCAACTCCTGCTAGAAGCCAGAAAAAATGAGCAATTGTCAGTTGGTATAAACTTTAGTTTTGCTGATAGAGCTTGCCAGAAAAAATAGTATATAAAAGTAAGCGCCATTAGAAATTAAATTAAATATATGGCTATTTTAAAGGCTACTTTAGCTATACATAAATTAACTTCAAATCAAGTGAAACATGGGTTTATAGCTTGAAGCTATTTGAATCAGTTCTTTCTTTAAGTTGCCTTTTAGCAGAGTTTGCCAAATGTGAATTTTAGCGTCATAATTGTTGGGTTATTAAATTCTGCAGGATGCTAAAAAAACTCCAAAGTGCTTCAATAAGGCCTCTTTGTTAACTGACTGGTCTGTGTCACTGAGTGGCAAGGACGATGCTCTCTTTGTCAAACTCCCTCCTGAATCACGTGCTACATCAGAGCAAGGTTGATTAACACCTGCTTTCTATTAGGTGACTTTCTCAAAACGGTTTAGAAAGACACAAAGAGAGGCTCATGCCTCGTCACGTCGAAGATGTTGCTAAATTAGAAAGCTATTAAACCAGAGGAGAGGACGCATGGCGACGTGAGGGGCATCGTTTGTCTTCATTTGAGCGGGCCTTCCGTGATCGTCTCCACAGGGCCGTCTAATTGAAAAAGGCCTTCAGAAATGCAATTGTTAGCAGCGATAATAATTTATTACTTTCAGCTTGTGGAGTCCTGAGAGTCATTTGTATTCATTAGTGTAAATTCAAATTATGTTTGCGATTAAAATGTGACTTTGACAGGCAGGGGGACCTCAGACAGAGACAGGCACTGATGAGACCTTTGCTCCGGGTCACTGCTTCCAGCATTCTCCTCTTGCTAAAAATGAGGTGAAGGAGCCTTTTTTGCCTCACCACCATCAATCTGTGTCTGATTCAAGTTGAGACGTTAGCTTTGATGGCCTCTGCTTAAAGCGTGTGTTTACGCTCTAAGTAGGCAAAATGAAACTACCATCTAAGAAATCAATCACAGGGAGAAACTGAGACCACTAACTAAAGAGGCATTCATATCTTTTCTCTTTTATTACGCTCATTATGAGGATTTGTGCAGGGTTTTGTTTGTCTTTCCTAAATAATATTGGCCACGCCTTTCTCCAAATGTCAAACAGTGATTTCTTTGACATCCAGAAGAAAATGGCAGTTAAATAGGTCAGTGTCACTGTGATGAACATCAACCATGGCGGATCAGGCTGGCTGCTCCTCCACTTGCCCGCCTGTCACAAACCACTGAACCAGGGGAGGCAAAGGAGCTGAGTGATCTTTTATTGAAACCCAGTAATTTACTGCAGCACAGGCCATCTCTGTGTAACATGCAGAACTTCATCAGATGTATGGTGGTCATGTTTTATTGACCTGACAGGTCTCTGGTGAGGATGTTCTGCAAAGGGTGACAAATCTGGAGCAAAGGATGATGGTTAAAAAGATGTTTGTGTTGGATTTGGAATGTCAAAAACAACCTAATAAGCAACAGAGGCAATTTAAGAACTGAGTCTACAAATAAACTGTACATGGATTCAGACCTGAATATCTCCATCTTGGTTTAGAACACACAAGTTTAGCCTTTGTAACTTTATGTGTCCCACACAAACAACTGAAAAGTTGTAAGACACAAAACCCCAGTGGTAGGAAGGTCATCTTCCAGCTGAAGGGTCAGAGGTTCAATTCCCATACTCTGAAGCATGCCGAAGTGTCCTAGTGCAAAACACTGCACCACCCCACTGCACTGTACTGCAAAATATGTTTTAAAGCGTTGTTCTCTGTTTTTAATAACTTAAACTTAAATAATCATATTATTGCAAATAGATATACTTGCAGATGTCTATATAAATATAAATACACAAACATGAAAAAATTAAGCTTTATTGAACACCTTTGTGAAAAAATAACTTTTTGTAAAACTGAATGATATTTAGGTTCCTTTGTATATATAACAGCCCTAAAAAATAGTCATGCGTGTTATGTGGAATTTAGTTGTGCAACATTTATTACTGTTGATGCTTTAAGTGTCAATAGGTCAGACTGAGTTTCTGACCTCACAACGACAAATTTAAAATGTCATCAAGATAGAAGCTGCAATGGTCTGCATTTTAACAAACCCTCAGAATCTGTGTGCTGCAAGGCCATCCGATGGGCCACAAAACAAACATGGGAAACACATAAACACACACGACTGTATAACTGTGGAAAATCACAGAGTTTCCTCCTGACCCTGTGCTGCACTTGACACGGAACAGGAGCACCGTCTCACATCAATGGAGCTTTTCTCTTCAGAGGAGGGAAACCTCACACACACACTCAGAGTGTGTGTATGGATACACACT
The DNA here is from genome assembly GCF_001649575.2 of Kryptolebias marmoratus. Classification (NCBI taxonomy): domain Eukaryota; kingdom Metazoa; phylum Chordata; class Actinopteri; order Cyprinodontiformes; family Rivulidae; genus Kryptolebias; species Kryptolebias marmoratus. The sequence goes on along the minus strand of NC_051451.1, from coordinate 21,616,712 downwards.
CCCAGGGCAACCTTGTTACATCCTCCCATGCTCCAGGACTGTGTACAGAACTTGGGAGAGAAGGTTTATCCTGGAGTTGAATGATATTTTTACACCTTTATGGCTCTCTTTCCTCACACACATAGACATGCCGGCACGTTCAAAAGTTAGAGGGCAAACTTGAGCCTCAAAAAAAGTTCACCGTCACATATTTGTAGAGAGTTATTGCTTTATCGATCTGGTTTATTGAATTGGTTTAATGTTATATTATTGGTCTTGACTGTTTACAGAGTTTAACAAGATTAGAACAATGACATTGCAAAAATGATCACCTCTTTCACCGTCAGACAGAACTCTTACTGTTCTCAGATCACCATAAAACTATTAAACCATGTAATAGTTGGAGTTTATAGTGGAGCCAAATCCAGGCTTAAGTCCAAAAACCAAAAGCAGCTGCAAAGTCAAAAAAGGTCAAGTACAAGTGATCATTCAGCAACTATGACTGATCACATCTAATTTGGTTGAGATTGATAGCAAGAATTTCCTTGACAGTTAAAGTGAAACAAGTCAAGGTTAATATGATGTACTTTAATCAACAACCCAAGGCCTATTTTATACAGTAAAAGCCACCAATTCATTCTAAATCCCCTAAAAATTACCTCACAAAGTTAGGAGCATGAGCGGATGAGTCTGCAGCTGGATCATTACATGCAAGAGACGTGTACTTAAATAAGTTCTAATGGCTCAAATAAACATGCAACTTCACGACAGAGTGTAAATTCAGCAGTGTGTGTTTACTGTTTCTCAGTACTTCATAACTCCTACTGGTTTACAAACAAAGCAAATGCGAAATATTTTTGTTCTTTCAATTCCTTCAGGTATTACCATTTGATTTCACCATATCTCTGCATGTTCCACAGCCTGAGCATTTTTTTATTATTATTTTTAACATTATTGAAAGCGAACATGAGTAACTTCATAAGTTATAGTAACCAAAAGCATGTTCAATACTCTCTGCTTCATAAGTATATATGCTGTTTGCACCATTCCCAGGATTTCTGGATAGCACCTTTAAGATCTTGCTTTTCACCAATCTGATAGCAGATGGGAACCTGTCCAGATTGTACCCGCCTCTTCCACAATGACCTCTGGAGATAAGCACCAGTTCTTCCACGACCCTTCCACGAAAAGTGGGTAAAGAAAACAGATAGATGGGGGATAACAATAGAGTAATTTTCTGTTGTATCTGAATGAGCGTGCTGGTGCTTTCTCGGAATCAATTGCGCCATTTGATCAAACCAAACATCAAGCATGTTTATGGAAGAAAGAGAAATAGACTGAATTTAAAAAGGGGTTTTATTTTAACTAATATGTTCGTAGCAATTTCACCTAAAACCAAATGCCAAGATGCATGTTAGCCATGTTGGTTTTTCTAACTTCCTAAAAGCGACTTTGTGTGCGCTGTAAGAATGGCAGTGGCTGGTGGTGATGGGGTAACAGGGGTCCCCGACAATGCCTGTCCCACTCCCTGCTGTTCCATCAGGGGACTAAACTACTAATGGCCCCCTAATGTACAAGTACCATTCTGTAGGAATTAGTCACACTTTCTTTTATTCTCTGGCACACACACACACACACACATACATGTATGTTCAAACACTCAGAGAGGCAAATCTATAAGGCATTAGTCACAGTTGCAGCGCTGCCAGCGGTTGGGTTGCAGATGAGGGCCAAGGCCAGGGCCTGGGGGTCTAAATTTTCTTGCATAAACAATGCATGTCAAAGAGGCCCATCAGAGGCATTCTTTTAGGAAGAGAAGATGTTGTTCAGAGCACAAAGGAAGGGACAGCAGGACTGAAGTGAAGACCAGTGAAGATAGAGATGTGTATATCAGAAAGAACAAGTTGCCACTATAAAGTATGTATGCTTTTATGAGTTTGTTGCTCGTTTAAGAGCTTTCGTTTAATATATGTACAGTGGACACACAGTTGGAAGGATAGTTTTGGTAGTTGTTAAAAAAAATCTAAAACACTTTAACTGTGAGGCCTTTTTGCATGCAGTGCTTTGCAGGAAAGCTTTGCAGTTTATTGTTAATTATTTGAGACAAGACCACAAGCAGTGAGCGGACAAAAGCTGTTTCTGTTCTCTGGGAATTTTTCGACAGTTAAACGTCTTAATTCTCATATAAAACATTCAGCATTCAATTTGCCATTTAAATGGGAAAAGGTGTGGATCGTTAATTCTCATTTAAAAGCATAATTTAACGGGGTTACGTGAGCAGTCAATATTCATTCATAGCAAAAAAGAACATTGTGTATTTTTGTTTTTATTTTACTTGTGGGTATGTGTAATATCTGAGTGCACGAGGGAGACCTCACACAAAACTCAACATTTTCCCACACACGTCGAGAAAACTGACAGTCAAAAACACATTGAAAAATTCTTAATCCTCCTCCTTCCTTCCACCCACAAACACGATCAATCAAATTTCTTTTTAATCCAGCTGAGAAAAAAAAACTTTTGAGTGGCTTAGAAGTTAGAAGAGCCCCTTAGAAAGAGAATCATCCAACTGGACAGGACACTTAAAATTCCTAATCACATTTTCACACTTTTTTATTTTTGTTGGAGTTTCTGTGATTTGATTTACATTGAAAAAGTTTATGTGTATCAACAGCTAACAAAGAGTGCTTAGACAGAAGCCTTTTATGGGCTTACTGAGAAACACTCTTATATTTTTATTTTACTTTTCGCCAACTATTACTAAGTTGTGACCTTCTAACAGTGACTAAAGGATATAAAGAGGCTTTTATTTATTCCATGGGGTTCTCCCATCATATTTAATTTTTCTTCTGAAAGAAAAAAAAGACTTTCTGGTCTGTATAGATACCTTTCTAATATAAATGAGGCCAACATATGAGCACATTCTAAGATTATTTTTTCATATTAATACTTGTCTTCATCAGAAAAGGTTGTGTATAGTTTGGTATTGTTGCAGCAGTGTTCAGTGAATATGTGTGTTTGTACGTGTGTGTTTATAAAAACAGTATTTTCTCAAATGGCTGGAAATTCTAACAACTTTGCACTGTCTGGAGGGGGATTCCGTGTAAAAACACCTCACCAGGGCTTTCCTCAACGTCATCTACCCTCACCCGTGCTGGCACCAAATGGGTAATAAATAGTGACATGCAAACATGAACAGGGAGTGAGGCATGCTTGGTTCGGCCTTTCTTTTTTTCTTGGACATAGACAAAAACATTGGCAGGAAGCTGATACTTTGTTTACAGTCATTCAACAAACTGATGCACTGAGCTTCACTTAAATAAGAGCCATAACTTAAACTTAAAGGGGATTTTCTCAAGCCATAACTTCAAAGTATATTCTCAGTCTCTTTAATGTAGTATGAGATTCACTTTTCACTCCATTTTGCATTCATCATTTCAGAGGTTTTTTTTGTCTCCAGTTGGTTGTAATGTTCATACCTGTGAAAATGCTGGACAAAGGGGAACAGTTTCCCCCATATGAGACATGTTTTCCACTGGTTTAGATGTTTTTGCTGTTTCACAGGTAAAGACCCCAGAGAGAACATGAGCTGGAAACTTAAACGAGAAAGCTTGTTTACTGAGCAAAAGGGAAGAAAAAAAAATGTGTAATGTGATTCAACATTATGCCAAAAATGTTGGTCTTAAAGGGTGCATATAAACCAGCAGAGAAAGTGCAAACATAAGATCTGATTCTGCAAGAGAAAAAAGGGTGAGATTAGTGATGATTGTTTCCTACATAAGGTAGTAAAGTTGGCGTCTGCAGCTTATTAATAACTGAGGCAATAGTGGATGTATTACAACAAATTTTTGTCTTTATTATTGTTCTTGTTTAAGGTTTTTTTTCTGAGCTTGGTTCCAGAAACTTTAAATGCAGAACAATATAAAACTTTGTGAAACATGTTCAGAAAATTTAATTAACAGAATGCCTAATTAGCAAAATAGGGACAAAACGAACAGAATACCTGAACAATAACTGAGAGCAAAGCAGGAGGATGAGTATGCTGGGAGGGGTGATTACTGAGTGAATGCAGCTGGGCTAACTAGCACAGACAGGACAGGTGAGTAATGAGCACAGGCCAAGGATGACTGGGGGAACAATGATGGGCAATGAAGAGAACTAAGTAAACATACTAAAGTCTGAAGATTATCTAAATCCTCAAGAAAAGGTATGACTAAAAAACACAAAAAACTCAAAACACAAACAGAAAAACCTCAGAATCACAACAGGATGATGTCACATCTGACAGCGATTACCTCCCAGTTCAAGTTTCTACCACATTACACTGTTACAATGATACCACAATACCACCACAGATGATGGCCTCATCAATCACATTCTCTTTGAACCCCCCCATACACACACACACACATTCATGGTATTATACAAGCTTTTCTTCATACAGCTCAGGCCTCTTTCAGCAAAGAGTTTATTATTCTTTTTCCTCTGACACATTATGAGCTCTTTTATCTTTGAATAATGTATTGTTGAAATCCATTTGTACATTTGGCTCAGAGACTGAGTTTATTTATCTTTCTTTTAGATGCTAAGATGACCCACACATGACATATGTCTGTCAAAATCCCAGTATGTTGCCTTTTTCTTTATCCTTATCCTCTTCAAAGAGGACAAACTGCTGCAGCCAGTTTCTCCCCTACTCCACTGCACTTACTCTACTTTTTATTTCTTTTTACAGTAGCCTTTTACTTGAGTGTTGTAATCATGTTGGGACAATAATGCAAAGCATTAGCACCAGACCAGGTCACTGATTGCTGTCTTGAGAACCTCTGTGTTCTCCGAGGCCTCTCTTTTCCCAGCTCCTCTCCCCTGAAGCACTGTGGGTGTGTTTTAGTGTGCTCAGCAGGCTGTCTCCTATCACAAAGCCCTCTTCTTCCACAATCTGAGGCTGCCAGCTGGTGAGAGTGGGCAAAGTGTGTATGAGTGTAGTAGAAAATGGACGTGCTGCCTTTATCCTCCCCAGCCTGCACCGCTGACCTAACTAGAAGAAAAAGAATTAAACACACCAGCTTGAAGAGAGATGTGAAGCACTTGAATCTCAGGGTAGAATAAATCAACAAGCTGCACTCATTAGACTCAACACTGCAGGTTTTTTGTTTTGTTTTTTACCTCCCCAGCAGGCGAGTAAAGGCTGATAAAACTCCTCACAGCAGACAAAAAAGAACATAAAACACAAAGACTGGAATAGAGTGTTGTCTTTGGGGTTTTAGGAATCCAAATTAACTGTGGGTCATGTCATGTGAGACTTAAGTGAAGCACGAAAAACAAAACGGATGAACTACATCACCTTTCTGGAGCAGTGGGCAATTCAACCATTCTCATGGGAACTTGAATGGTCCCAATGACCCACCCTTCCAAAAAAAAAAGCCTTTACAAGATGTTATGACTGTAGTGTGAAAACGAAGGACACAGTTTCTCGTTTTCTCAAGACCACATAACTGGGTGCTACACTCCCTGAGGACCTGGCTCAGCTGTATTCTGCAAAGGAAGCCATGACAACTGGTTGATGAGCATCAACCTCCAGTCCAGTCCAAAATCCTCAAAAGGCATCAGTGGCCACAAGAGCAATGCATCTGTCAGCTGTCATCTCCATTAAAGTCCCATTTCCTTCCTCCCAGGGATCGTGCAGCAGCCAGGTTTCAGAAAAAAAGATGCCGTGGAGCTCATCACACGCCCCTCTGATTATCTACAATAAGGATGTGATGCTGCAGAGATTGAGAGCTGCTTGATATGTGGTTTTGGCTCAAATGACAGCAAGAGACATATTTTTGATGATTCAGTGTCCAAAAACAATCAAATGACTTCTTTCAGAGCCACAAAAACTGCTGGTCCTCTGGCTTTTCACCAAACTCCGCTGAAACACATTTGACACTGATTATGGAGAAGTCACTGAATAATCTGACTATTTTTCCTAAATTATTCATAATTATAATAATTGGAAACCAAAATTAGTGTTGGTAAAAAACAACAATCTCTTCAGAATTTAAGTCATTTTTACATAGCAGCTTTCAAACATTTAAGTCAATAGTTCATTTTCTTCATGTAATTAAACTTTATCTTTGGTTACACTTGCATGTTATAACAAAATGGTTTTACCCAAACATTTAAAACTAAAAGAAATTTGTAGTGCTAGAAAGTATGTTGTTTCTCAACTTGTGAGTTCAAATGTTTAAAAAAATTTAAAAGAAAAAGTGGAAACAAGTGTTCCTTTTTTGCTTTTTTATATCATAAACAGACATTTGGAGCCATGTCACTGGGATGGACCCCCTGTATTCTGCATAAGCTGTTTGTTGTGGTTGCCCAAATTACAGAACAACACAATATGTTCATTTTCAAAGGCCGGCTAATGTCTACTATTAAAGTGGGCATTTAGTATATCAGTGCTATTTTAGGAACAAGCCAGGAAGCCACAATAACAGTGGTTTGTTGTTGCAAATAGAGGTTGAAATTAAGTCACTCTTTTGCGCTTCACCGAAACTATTTCAGTGAAATGGGGAGAGGCTGACTTACTGAGGTTGATTCGGATGGATAAGAAGGACCGATATGAATCCAGAGGACACGCTCAACTGGCTGAACAAAGAACTGGGGCCTTTTGACTCAGGAAGCATAGGGAAGCACTTCAGAGAGAGAGGACGCAGCTTGGCTACGGTTTCAGTTTTCTTTTCCCCAATCTATGATTATTCTTTTGAATTTCACCCCATCAAAACTGCGCTCAGACCTTCAGGCACCACACCAGTCCTCCGGGTCTGTCATTTGCATTTTAGAACTTATGGGAACGTGCATGAAGGTATCCAAATCAAGTCCTGTATTAAATCATTGCTCTGTGACTTCCCAGAGAAAGAAAATAATGACATAAATATCAACAGTTCAAATGATGTTCCTTAATATGATGAGCAATATAAAAGTGTTTGTACCTTTTGACTGGAAGGATAGCAGCAACCACAACTGCACTCATGCAAAGGATGGTTTTATTTAATGCTTATAAGCTAAAATAACACATTTATCATATTTTTGTGCATACACTGAGAAAAACCACGTGTTATCTTGTTGACTGTAGCATGTCTGATTCTCTCAACCAGCTGCTACTAACCATAATCCCTCTCTTTGAGAAAAGTGCTGGCCTTTCTCCTATTTGTCTTTTCCTCTCCAGGTTTGTGTTGGCAATGTGATGACTGAAGAGAAACACAATCTTGCCCAGAGTGCCTCAGTGTGCCGTTCATTCATCCATCACATCATGGCCTTTTTGAAAGCAGAGCTCATACAAACGATTAATGCTACTGAGCTGCGGCTCTGGATGCTGCCCGGTGTAAAAAGCTGCCTTGAGGGGCCGACCAGAGAGGTCACAAAGCACTTCCTATATCCTAACCTCACCCTTGTAGTGGAAACTACAGGCGAGCATCAAAGTAGAGTCAGCACAAGATAAAATGTGCTTCTTAAGGTTCTAAACCCCCTCAGAGCAATTTCTTTGCATCTGGATTTTACCTTTCAGTCTGGGAGCACAAAAAGCTGTGATTTCCTTCATACAACTGTGAAATTACTTTGGTTCTCAGTAGAGTTCAGAAGTTCATTTTTAGTTTATGATAGAATCATCCTTTATCAAATCAACAAATTAGATAGCCTTGCAAAAAAAATAAATGTGACCAGAAACTTGTTACCAAGCAGATTAATCATGTTTTCTACTTGAATATGAAGAGTTTGTCATTAAATCTTTCATCAAGTGGACAAATGAAATACAAAGTGGAGCAGCTTGGGGTCATGTTTGGTGTTCTCTTTGTTTCATAGGTGAAAAGCCTCATGCTACAACTTGATATGTCAAACTTTACAAACATAAGTTCATACATTGCTTCCAAACTACCATTGATGTGAATGATATATAAAGGTACTTGGATTAGGATAAAATAAAAAGACAAAGCAGCTTTGTCTCCTTTTGTTGTTCAAAATTGAAGCCACAATATCTGGTTTATGAGCATGTGGTGCCTACTTTCCCACACACAAATATGATGTTTATTCAGCATCAAATAACTAATTACAAGAACAATGAAAAATCATGAATAATTGAACATAGAATTACATAAACCAGATGTATTTTGGACAAATGTCCCATTTGTTTACATGGACATAAATTATTCTGCTGACAGCCTATTTCAGCTTTAACTTCTGCTTTAACTTATGTTCCTGTGTGCATGTCAGTGGATTTGAAGCAGAACATGTTCATATACACAGTGAATATATAAAAAATAATAATTGTCCTCATAAGCTGAATACCTTCGCCCTGCCATGCTGCATGGTTCATTAGGCTTCACAGCTGCTGTAATCAAGAAGCTTCAAACTAACGCAAACACTTCAGATTTTACGCTTTCAAAGATAACTTGTGATTTTATTCCAAATGGTTATGTTTTTGTCAAGAAAAATAGCTGTACATAGAATGAGGTTTTTTTTAGGTATGACAACTATGATGAACACTCCAGAGAAGTATGTTTTTCTCTTTCTCTCTCTGTTGGTCCAAAATAAGCAGATAATAGTAGACAAAGCTTCTCCACCTCCAGCATTATTTAGATATTTTTGTCCTGCATGGCTCCAGACCTCCAGCGTGTTGTGGCACTGAACTTCTGAGCTAAAAGGAGAGATGAGATAATCTGGCATTGGTGGAGGTCCACTGTGGAGAGTGTATTGTCCCTGATGAAGCTAATAGAGTCCAGTGATGCAGTCTGATCCCTGAACCTTGGCTCAGCTCCAGACCAGGCATACTGCTCCCGTCTCTTCACTTATCATCTCCCCTCTGCCTCTCCTGACTGTGACAGGAGGGCTTCCAGGAGCAGCTTTGATCACTGTCTGCCTGTCATTTAGCATTAGTCACCCTTGGGTAGGGGAGTCCTCTTTGGGTCAGCGATGGACCAGAGAAGAGCTGAATGGAAAGGCCCATGGCTGAGGAACAATCAGCTCTGTTTGGTGCAGCGGGCGCCTGGGTGTTAGCAGACATACTCTGGTGTGTGCCACATGTCTCACCCCTCACACTGTCACCAACCAATTTATGCTCCCCTTACAGCTTTATCTCCCCAATGTGGCCACACACCTCTGATGGTGAGATCATAGCTACTGCTGACACTTACATTTAGTCATTTCCTTATGATTTAAGTGATATTTAATGGGTTTTCCAGGGCAAAACTCAAATGATGACAACATACATTAACACCTATTGCATGTAAGAGTGAAACATAGAGATTCACTTAAAAAAATGGCTTATTTCCCATTCCGTTTGGATTACTGTACTGTATAGAATGGTTTGATTTTTTTTTTTTTCCTTTTTTTTGGCAGCCAAACATGACATCAGAGATCTCCTGTTTATATCTAATATATGTCTATGTCTCATTTTAAAAGGTTCAAAAGTACAAAAGGTGAAATGTGCAGACATGTCACTCTTGTTCAGAATTATACACTTTCAGCTGGAGTTCACAAAGTCTGATAAGAACTACTTTTCCAAACTTCAATGATTTAGATTCCTTCAGTTTGAATAGGAGGATTGTGAAGTCAGTTTGTGGTGAAATGAGAGGTTAAATATTACATATAATGTGAAGACCTCATGCTCCATGGCGAAGCCCTTGGAGTTGGTCACAAGAGCAATATTTGTGCACAGAGAAATATACTTACATGCTCACATTCAAAGTGTGCACATACGGTAAAACATTTGACACCAGTCCCCTGCTGCTCCCACTGTGTCAGGAGGAGAAGTCAATTTATTTCAGAAAAATGCCTTGTGATTCAGAATGTCTGAACCAGGACTGAGGTTTCACTTTACACATATTCCTGATGTAGTGTCTACCATATTTGAAAACACTCATAAATATTATTTATATTTTGGGCTTGTGATAATACAGACTGTGACCATTTATGATGAAATGATACAGGCTGCGATGAACGGTTAAAAATAGGGTCACATGATATTCGAGATTGTACATTTTAAGTCATCAAGCGTCTGAAACTCCAGCAGCCAGTGGTTTGTTTTAGAGGAGAAAAAACACAATTTGCTTCATGCTTCATTTCACCTTTAAACTGCTCATACTACATCCAGAAGTCACATGTGCATGTTTACTTTATTTACCTGACAGTTTAAGTTATATGATTACATTAATAAGTTTTTTTTTGTATCAAGTAATAATCAAGTACTTTGAAACTTGGTGAGTCTTGTTTCAAAGAAATAATCTTTATACAGAAATGTGAAGCTCATTTTACTTTGCTAACCAAAATCATCCAAAAAAATGCAAAAAAGGAATATTTCTTTGCAAAATCTTTTAGTTTTGCTGCACTGTATTTACCTCAATAATCAGAACCCAAAACTAATCAGAACAGTTATTATATTTTCTTCATTCAGACAAAGCAACAACAAGTCCACTGATATCTGTTGGATAGTATTTTTTGTGTGCCTAATTAAATAGGACAATAATGGATAGGCTTAAAGGGTATAATTTTCTGTGGGGCAACATTCACAATCTTATTTTGAGAATCTATCAGTTGAATATTTTTATTAAAAAACTTGAAACTAACTTGAATTTTGCAATAATTCAATAGAACTCAATAGAACTTCTACTTTATTCTTAGAGATTGCATTTTTATTTCCCACTGATTGCTGTATTTAGTTATATAGGATGCATTCAGCCATTAAGTCACAACCACAAAATGGACTGTACTGCTTCTTGTGCATTTCTACAGCATACACCAAAGAGAAAGGCATATCAGTTATCTCAAGCTCATTAACTAAAAGCTGACCTTTAAGCAAAGACAACCTGATTTATGTTTCTGTATGAGAATAAACAGAACAAAACCAAAACACCCATGATAAAAAAACTGCTTAGAAAAGTCAAAAATAAAATAAAAATATTTGCCAGAGAAACTATGATAAGTAAATGAAGTTTCACTTTCCTGTTTTAACAAAAAGTAAATACTTTCCTTTGTCTTCTAATCTAATAAAGAATAACTTTATTCATTTTAATTAAATTTGTTTTCCTGTGCCCACTGCTGCTCTGGCCTTGACCTCACAGCTGACTTGTGAAGACTGACACACTGTATGCTTAATCTGTCGGCTGCCCCACATGTAACCCCACCAGAGACAATAAATCCCACCGAATAAAGTCGTTTCTCCTTCTGTCAACATTTGCCAACTTTATGAAATATCAAACTGATTCAACATGACTTGGAAATAAAAAAGAAAACATATTTTTTTCCTTTCCAATTTGAGCTCACTTGATTTTCAGTAATCGGTCACTCACTGCTACTGGCCTTCTGACTTCCTGAAACCAGCTAACATGACATCACCCAAGCAACGGTCACATTCAATTAGAGCTCAAAGCGCAATGGGAGGCCTGAACCCCCACTACTGGGAAATATATCACAGTTATTATTCTGGAAGGAGAGTAAATTTATTGTGAAAAATATCAGACTTCGGTTCACTAAATGGCTGAGACAGAAGCAAATTAGAGCATAGGTCAATCTGACAGATCCATCAAGCTTTATGGACAGCCCCTGCCATCATATCCACAAAATGTATAAAATATTTGCTTTTTTAGAGTGTTGGCACTCTGGGGTAATATAATAGGCTTTTTATTTTTAGAAAGCTTTATGCAATTCAACGAGAGTTATTTTAAGAGAAACAAACCGCATGTAAATCTCAGCAGGACGCTGTGCTGAATGTGTGTGGGCATATCACGTTCTGGTAAAACATCAGTCAGCACAAGTGCACAACATCCAATAAAAGCAAAACCACCTCCTGCTCAGACCTCAGTGTAAAAAATAAATAAAGTTCAAATGAGAACGAAGTGACAAATAAGTGTCTTTTGAATTATCTTACAGTTAAAATACACAAACTCATTCCAAAGTGTCACATCTCTGTTTTCTCTCAGTATTTTGAAACCTGCTACAATTCCCATATCTGAAACTAAATCCTAAATTTTACGTGAAATTTGTATAAACAGAGCGCCGTCTGTCACAAAGGCCAAACGCCTCCTGTCGTTTTTGGACACAATCATCTTGCAAAGGCAAAGTCACTCGGGCTTTGTTGCAAAAATCCTAATAATTAAAGGATTTAGACAATCAATCTCCTGGTGTAATTTCCTCCCTTCTGGCTAAAGCCCAGTGGAGTTTCAGGAAAGCCTGCAGAGGTGAAGGTCATAGACCTACGGGGACGTGTTCAGGAAGTAGCAGCACACAGTGTTGGCTGTAATGAACATCATGGGTGTCAGAGTAAACAACACCACCAGTCACAGCTCAAATCACACTCTCCGTAGAATATTCTGCATTCCCACCTAACACCAACTTGCCTCAGTACTCAGTACTTTCTTCAATACACACTTTCTTCAGTGTGTATAAAAACGTTTAAATGGGGACTGTATGAATAAATATGACAAATTTTACCATATAAGTTATAAACCGCAAACTCAGAAGAACAGATTTTTATTAGTTGATGAATTTAATGAGATAATAATGTTTTTGTGAGAGACTCAAATTGGCCTTTGAGATATAAAAACAAAGACAGCATGTCAGGATCAGTTTGCAAGTATTTAAAACACAGACACACATTTGTATCTCTACCCCCCCCCCACNCCCTACCTCCCCATGACCAATCTGCCTGCCTGTCAAGTGGTTTGAGCCATGCTCAGAGAAAACAGTCAGCCTGTGAGATCTTAAACACAATATGTCTTTCTGTGCCTTGCCACGGGCTGTGTGGACAGAAATGAACCAAAGTGAATCTGAAGCAGTCAATTAAACATGAAACAATATTCCCACAGTGAGTTGCTGTTCTGTAGGTTTGTTTTGTTTCATGCAAAACGTCAAAATGTAACAGGAGGTGAAAGCATAAGAAAGTCCAGCTCCTTCTTTCAGTTTTTGTCATCTGGTCGACCAAGAGGTCACAATTTGCTCTCTGAATTTTCATTGCACGACCACCTGTGAGTTCAGAGAAATTTTATCAAAATTTAAGAGCCAGAGGAGACAGAAAAGCCCAAAATCACAAAACCATTTGTTGAGACAAATTAAGAGCAGAAAGGGAAATATTTGGTTAACTCGACGGCGAACGGTTGTCGGTTTTGGAGCAGTCCACAGCTGAAATAGGGGGGAACAGCCGGCCTTTTGTTTGTGGACAGAATGGTGCACTCAGTGGGGTCACTGTAGGGGGCTCAACATCACAGACACAAGGACACACAAACACACTCACACAAATACACACAACTGCTCACACACACTTACACAAAAACCATAACATTCCTCTGCTTCTATGAATGTTTTATTAACCATGTGAATGGGTCACAGAGTTACACCCCCAAGCATAACTACAGTCTCCATAGACACACACATTCATGCTCTTTCTCACACTCATAACAAGCAGAATGGACTCTCACGTAGTAGAATTCTTGGTCCTCAAACATTCCTCTTACTTGTGTCTGAATTTGGCTCAAAACCAGAAACAGGCAGCAGAGAATTAGTATTTCGAGTAGTTCTTACTGCTAAGCCAAAATATTCTTAGCTAAATGTCAGAATAGCTGGTGCTAACAGCTAGCTAGCACAAACTAATGTTATTTTAGGAACCTGAATATTGGTCTTGTGCAAACTAAAATTAGTAACAACCAGATAAATTAAATTCTTACAAGTTGTATTTATCGTCTCATCTTTATTACATCTTAAAGAAGAGGTCCAATCAGGTCTGAACCGGACCGCTTGGACAAGATTTTATCCAAAATTTAGTCAAACCAACCCAACTTTTCACCCAACAGCTTTATCCCTGCAACTGAGTTATTAAAATAACACAGCAGTTTTTAGTGTGTACAATAAATGCAATACAAAGGTTTCTTTTTGATGATTACAGAATTAAACACCAAAGATTAATTTATATACACAATTCCAAAACTCTTGATAGAATATGATTTAGGTATGCACAGACACTGATCTATAAACACTTTGTGTGAGATGTCAGATTTTAAAACAAAATCATTTTGCGAAGCACCACATACAAAATTTAAGGTTCTGTTCCAACACTTGACCAAAGCATGTTGCAAGGGTTATAGCAGAATCAATCAATTGTTAAATATTTTTGGGAAAACACGACCATTTACTTTCTTTCTCAAACTTGAAACGTTTCAAAAATGTCAAGAAATGATCTAAAATGCAAACATTTGTCTGACTGCAAAAAGTTGTTAACACATCAGTCACTTGAGGATAAGTAGGAAATAGCTGATCCATACCAAACTCCTGGTGCCCACACACAAACATGTAACAGACCCCTGCTGCTGCGCTCCAAAACCAGAAAGTCTCACCCAACACTACAAAGGTGTTAACCTAGGAGCATTTCCAGAACCATCACCCCTTGCACCACACACAGGCGTGTTAATTCCTCGTGCTCCTCCACACCCCCGCAGAGAGCAGAATACATCTCCTGTTTGGTTTGGACAGCCCTACGAGGGGACCTCCGTGTTGAACAAACTATAACACAGTGTGGCCCTGTAACACAGCCTGAGTAGTCAGATACAACAGGCTTCACAGTTCAGTGCTGCTGGAGAGATCAGTGAGTAGCATCAATCCCTCACACCTTTCACTGATAAACCACCCCAGAAGCCTTAAGTCAGTTCATATAAATGTGCAAGTTGTTCAGCAATTCACACTTATCTGATCATCAGCTTCACGTCATTTTCTGAAACATACTGCTGATTTGTCCTGGGTGTACCCCTCTCTCCTGTTTTTCAAGAAAAATTCCTGAAATAAGAAAAAGTAGCATTGTGAGGTCTGAACACTGCAAATGAAACTGAAGTATCATGATTATCAGTGTTTTGATTAGTCAAGGCCAGAGTGCCCCAGAGAAACCTGCTTGGAGTCAGAATGTCTACCAGTGTTATAAAAATATGCTCATCTGTGAAAACAACGCCTGTTTGAGAGTGAAATGTTTTGTTTTATTTCTGCCATAAAGAGAACTGGGAAATATAAGGGTTGTTGCTACTCTCTCAAGGAGAGACCCAGATTACAAGACTGTCCAAACCGTGTAATATCATAATATGATTGTACAAATAACTCTCCCAGCTTAGAGTTCTTTGTTTAGTTATGAAGTAAAATACACACAACATTTTTGGTGAGCAATGCTAGACTTGGATAGAGCTGATTTAAGTCCTTTTTCTGTCATCAAGGACCCAATTGGATTCAAAACAAAAAGTCGTTGAGCTTTTCCATTTAAATCCCCGAGGAGAGCGCCTACGGACAATAGAGCGTATTTCCAAGTACAGAATCCTTTTATAGTTATCTGATTCAAGACTGATTTTCCTTCATTCATCAGCGTTTCTTAAAGGAATGCATATCGCCTCCCTTAAAGGAGAGAGAAAGTAAACATTCACATTGGCCTTGCATGCCAAAAATTCAAACAAAAATCTTGTGCAAGAGTATGTGTTAGGAATGACTCGCAGCTACTACCACAACAAATCTTAGCACAATATTTGCAAAAAAACAGACACAGAGACAATAATAATGCAGAAGAGTAATCAATTATTACTGTGATCACTTTGCCTTTTTTATTTATGATAACTTGTCTTCTTCTTGCTTGAATTTGTTTAATGCAATCACCTCTCCAGAACTGTTTATATTGATCCTGATACTCTGATTTCAAACATCAGTTCAACTCCCTGTTCTTTTCTCTGACATGTTGCATTACACACATGTTAAATCTATTCAAAATATTGACCTATGAGTTCTTTTACATTTTTATCCTTTTTCAGAAGAAAACAACAAGGCAGTCTCATGTTTTATGGCTTGTTATAAGCAGAAAATAAAAGCTCATAGTTGGGCAACTACTTTTTAGTTCTTAAACATAATAACTTACAGAAAAACAATGACATCTTTTTTCGATATTGGACAGCCACAAGTCTTGATTTATTGTGTGGTCATTCTAAATCATTACTAGAGCTTTTACTTAATTTTCAAAGATGACACTCAACCAAGTAGAAATAAAGAATAGCTTATATTAAAAAAATAACCACAGCTGTTAATCATGGCTTGTTTTTCATCACAGTATAAGTCAACAGCATTTGGAAAACGGCAAAGCATTCATGTGTTTGTGTGTTATGACAAAACTATAAAGCATGCCACTTCAGTCGGCTACTTCCCTGTCACAAAAACATGTATGTACACACACATACCGGTACACACATCACAAACAACAGTGTTTTTCAAAGACATCTTGAAAGTAGTTCAGATTTAAGACCTGTCGCTGGTGTGGAAAACGGTGAAAAGGAGTATTCTGCAGGGCCCTTGGGGGCCTGAAAGCTACTAAGTAGCTCTCTCTGTGCGTTCATGCAGGCATGTGTCCATGCATGAGTGTGAGTGTACACACAGATGGAGTGTGTGTAGCAGCAGCAGAGAGAGTGACCCGAGAGGCCCAGCTAGTTACAGCCTCTCTGCTGGAGACCACCACTTTCACAAAACAAGCATTGTTGGCACAGAGCCTCGGACACCGGAGAAACACTGCATGCACACAAATATAGAAAAATACATACATGCCACAGACAAAAGCTTGCTACCCATGTCCTGTTTACCATGAATAAAGTCAAGTTCCTCAAAGAGTGTCAGACTTTCAGGGACAACCTCACACTGTACAAAATGTGTAGCCTTGGTCTAACAATAGCCCCTGGGTGGTTGGTCAGACTATTATTGTAGGTGTTTCTATGCTAATTATGTGTGACTGAGAGCATGTCAAAAGCAGTTACTGGAAATAATGTGGTGGGCTGGAAAATTTGAGATAGAATTACTTTGCCTGTAAAACCCCACAAAAAGTTTGTTGAGTTTTAACAAAGGTTTTGTCTAACCAATGCCAAGCAAAAGTGCTTGTTTTATGCTGCTCTACTGAATCAGCCTCCAAAACAACCCAATAAATATATAATGATGTTCATGAAAATCATCAGCATCAGAGAGAGAGAGAGAGAGGGAGGTCAGCATCATGACCTCCTCTTCAGCTCTGAGCTCTGCAGAGACCTCGTTGGCTAACTGCAGTGTACGTCAGCGACTCTCACCCCTCCACTATAACCCCCTCAAGCCTCTGGCGGTCACACAAGTGTGAAAGTAGCAGCCCCAACTGTTGCCCGGACCAACCCACTCAGCATCCACAGTCGGACAGAGAGGAGGGAGAGCGCGCACCAAGCACGAAGTGGGAGCAGAGGTGCACCATTTGCGCAGAGCCTTTCCGTGTGTGGATTGTTTTTGGCTTGTCTTTGAATAGTTTGGACCTTTTTTTGTTGTTGTTGTTGTTGTTTTGTTTTTAATTTTTTCCTGTTGAATTCATCAGCACTCTACTGATAGCATGATTTCCTCACACCTGTTCCTGCTGGCAGTTTTGAGCTGCATCCCGGCCGCTGCGTCGGTTGCCGTGGACAGGAGTTTCCTCCAACCCTCGCCGGATCCAAGTGACCTGGATGAAGACGTGGTCTACCAGCATATGCACAGACTGTACGAGAAATACAACAGGGGGGACCTCCTCAAAGAAGGAAACACTGTCAGGAGTTTCAAAGCCAGTCAAGGTGTGTGAATTTACGCGGACGTTTTATGTAAGAGCGCCCGAATGCGTAGAGCCAAAAATAAACAGATGCGCGGTCAGAAATGGCCCCCACCCCACCTCCCATATTCTCTCCATGAATGGTTATTAAAAGTGCAACCATCTGACGGGGCGGCACAGCTCGGCTTGACACTCCGAATAGGTGGGATTGTTCGGGATCAGTCTGAGAATGCACCGAAATGGTTTTAGGACGCAGCGGCGCCACTTGCCCGCGGAGTCTGATCAATTACCTCAGACTTGACGTGCACGAATGCATGTGACTCCCTGGAGAGCCACGCACAGTAAAACACAATACAGTAAAGCCTGGGTCGTGCATGATCTCAGTGTTCTGCTCGTTCCTGAAGGGCACGGCTGACTCCTGGATCCGAGAGGCTTAAAGCGCAGCGCGTTCCTCTCTGCCTGATGCTGCTTTTATTAACAAAACTCTCAGACATTTATATCCTACAGAGTTCTCAGATAGTATACTGTAACACGTGCGTCTTTTCACGGCAGAGGGTTGATGTAATCCTAGGAGAGATGTAAGAAACTTTCCACAACTGTGTTGAAACAGTTGATTATGTCTCTGTGTCTGAGCTCAAAGGGAAGCTTTAAGAGGTAAACATTTCCATATGCAGGCTGAATTTGAGGTAATGTATATCTCTTGAGTCAGTCTATACTTCCGCTGAGCTCTCATACAATGAACAATAACTCTGCTGTTGAAGTTCATGTTAATCATGAATATGCAGCTTTTTGCTCACTCCCCCCACACAGCCAGCCACCACCTCCCCAGCTAGATTCTGAGTCTGGTTCCTCTTAAGGGCACCTTCTGAAACCCTACCAAGACGCTGCTCAGTCTGCAACACAAGGAAAAGTATTTAAATGTCCCAGTTTTCAGGAAAGTTTAATCACAGATAAGTGCTTTTGGCTCAATATAATACCACTTTCTAAACACATTACCTTTTGAATTTGGCAAATTTCCTCTTTGGACATTTTATTGTAGAAGTTTGATCTAAAATGGCTGGTAAAAAGCGGGTCACCGAAAGCTCAAATAGCTGAGTTCAAACAAAGTTCAGTTTGTCACTGGATGCAAATGTATCTGTCTGTACATTTTAGTCTCAAAAGCCAAATAACAGCAAAATAATCATCACTTATTTTGGTTAATTTATTGCTGACAAAATCAGAACACAGAAGCAGAAGAAAGATGCAAAACTGTTTCCATGTGAGCCTTTTAAAAATATAACTTTATTGTTCACCTGTCTGACCGACACTGATTGCATGAATGTTTGTCTTTTCAGACTCTACTGACCACAGGACAGTGTACCGACTCAACCTTACAACCTTACAGGACTCCGAGGTCATCCTCTCTGCCACATTCCACTTCCTGCTTGATAAGCACACACATCCAAAACTGTGGTTCTGTAAACGTTTCAAGACCCCATCGTGTCGCTCCACAGCCATGCACCCTTCTCCGTCTATCAGCTTGCTACTTCGCTCCGTCTCTTCTGGGGCAGAGGTCAGATCTGGGTCAGAGGGGTCACTTCTGGGCAATGTGACCTTCTACCCCCACAGGAGAGGGGTGTGGCAGATGAAAGATGTGACCCAGGTCATTAAGGAAGCACGAGACAGGGGTCAGCTGCTGGTGTCAGTTGAAATGGACTTAGGGCAGCAGCACCACAAACACGCAGAAGAGATTCTTTCTGCTGATAGCATGCCCTACCTGTTACTGTATGCTGATGACCAAGCCTTAACAGAGCCGAACAGTGTGGCTGCAAGCCTTCAGAGATATGACCCCTTCAACGAGGGAGCACAACTCCTGCACAGACCTAACTCCTCAGCAAAGTTGAAAGGACGTGTGAGAAGGGAAGCCAATCTGCTCTCTGACCCCATTCAGAACAATGAGCTGCCTGAGGTTGAGTACAAGCCCAGTGGCTATAGGAAGGATGACCTGTGGGAAAGCCGCTGGTACCTTGCACTAAAACCCAAATTTAAATCCGAAATGAAAGAAAAAAAGCGAAAGAGTGTCGAGGAAGTCAAAGCTGTGACTCAACCTCAAGTTCTGAACGAAGCAGAAAGAACACCACGGCTGATCGAAAACGATGCTCTAACAGCTAAAAACCCTAAAGATAGTCACGCGCTCTTTGTCAGTGAGAGGAGAAAAAATGAGCAAAGGAGTGAAGGAAAGAAACACAAGGAGAGCACTAACACTCAGTCACCCATTCTGAGTTTTGACGAACAAACAATGCGGAAGGCCAGGAGGCGACAGTGGGGGAACAGCCATGACAGACGGTGCTCCAGGAGGAACCTTAGAGTGGATTTTGCAGATATTGGCTGGAGTGAGTGGATCATAGCTCCCAAGGCCTTTGATGCCTACTACTGTGCTGGGACATGTGGTTTCCCCATGCCACAGGTAGGAGAACAAACATGTAACATCTGCTAATTGTCTCAGTTAGTTTTTATGAATTTTTAAACATCTGTACACTAACATCGAGCGATATATTTCATTTGCATACATCTCCTCCAGGTGGTGAGGCCATCTAACCATGCGACCATCCAGAGCATCGTGCGAGCCGTCGGGATCATCCCTGGAATTCCTGAGCCCTGCTGTGTCCCAGAAAATATGAGTCCTCTGGCCGTGCTCTTCCAGGATGAATCCAGGAATCCAGTGCTTAAGGTTTATCCCAACATGTCCGTCCAGTCCTGCTCCTGCAGATAGGAAGGTGCTAATGAAAAAAAAGAGCGGGATTTTGTAGGAAAAACTGAAAACAGGACTTCAGTGAGATGGATATGTACGTTTGTTAAGTGGTTTCCTCATCCTGAGAAATAATGTGACTCTGTCCAGAAGTATTCCTTAAGGAACATGGGGCTGAAGAGAAATCACTTCTGTCCCTATTTCCCTGCAGCGGCAGGCTTAAGAGATAAATTGTCTGCTGTCTTTGTTGGCATGTCAAAGAAGTCCGGTAGTTTTTATGCTGTTTGAAACTATACTTAGCTGGGAAAAAGATTTAGGAGCTGTTATTCTTTTATTAACATAAAGTTTTTCAGACAGCTTGGAGTAAGATCATGTTTATTTGCAATCTTTAAATACAGAGACTGTAAATTCAAACCTTTTTAGAGGGCAGCTCATAAAACAGCACACACAAAAAAAGAAAATTGTGGTTTTTGCATACTGTTTACAACTGTACCTTCTTCATTGCACATGCAATGTTCATTTATTTGCAAAAGGTAAAATTAACAGCACATTCTTAATGTTTATTTTATAAAAAGGTTTCTGATAAATTTTAAAGAGCACCTAAAATTAATGTTACCAACTCTTTTTTTTATCCCTTTAAGAATGTTAGAATAAAATCATAACTATTTTTGTATTTTGAATGTGAAATTTGGTTTAAGAAAATTATAACTATAACTAGAATTTGTATGACTATATTAGATGAGACAGTTTTGTACATGTGTAATGTTTAAGTTATGAAAAGTTAGCCTCTTGGAATAAAAATGAAATTAAATCCAAAGTTCTTGTTTGAACATTAATGTTTTAAGCAATATCATTTTGTTTTGTGGGGTTTTTGGAAATTATTTAGGTTTCAATTTTCTGTCAAAACAATCCCAAAAGGGTACAACTGTTTCGACATTGCACAAAAGAAGGAAGGTTCCACCCAGAAATGGTTATAGATCCCCTCAAAGGCCCCTTCAACCCATTATTAGCCCACACCAAAGGCTCAGCTGTCCAGCAAATAATGAGACGGATGCGGCTGTGGATTCATGGCTGATGGAAGAAGCAGGCATTCACCAATCAGGATGTCAGCCACTTGAACTTCAAAACATGGTGACTTCCCCTTTTCTGCTCATTTAAAAGTGTTTTCCAGTGCATGGTTTTCCTCTCAATAGCCTCCTTCAACAGATGTGCACAGACAGATGATCTCAACCTCTTTAACTCCACTGCTTTTTGGCTTTTATGCTCAGTCTGAAGAAAGTGACACTTCCTAAACACTGAGTCAAACTGACAGTGAAATGATGGAGAAAACCATTCGATTATTAAATCCATTACTTTGGTGGCGCAGAGTTAGACATCTGTTTGCAACAATGAAGTGTTTTGAGGTGTGACATAACTGGAGAGAAATATGTGTCAAAGATGGAGATTTTTACTTTGGGAAAGGAACAAAAGGCTGAACCTCCATGTGCATGTACATTGTTAAATATACTTTTACTCAGGTTAGGGGCAGCAGATTGAAGCTCTAAGATAGGGAACAGATGGGGAGCAAATGAACTCCTTTTCATTCAGGGTGCATGTTGATAGAATCCATGTCATGCAGGTATTTCTGTCTTTCTGTGTGGAATTAGCTTGTTGCCCCTTGTCCCACTTTGGGTTTCTATTCCCTACCCCACCACAAAAAAAAAAACAAAAAATAAAATCATGTGTGTTTGATTGGTGAATTGGAAACTAACCAAAGGAGTCTCCACAAGGATGTACCCCAGCTCTCGCTCAATGACAGCTGGAGTTAATGAATGAACTAAAAGCCATTTAACTCAGAGGTAATGACTGGTTCCTGTTTCTTTTTTCATTTTACGGACAAATAGGCAATGGAGATGCAACAGGTGCTTCCGTGATATTTACTGATGAAAAACTGTATTGTGGGTTATAATGAGTAAGCAGGGAACAGATGGAAAGGCAGCACTGAATATTTACTGAGATATTCATTAGTTCATTTATGGATCTGTAATTGCTTTATTCATAAGTGGATCCTGACGACCATAGACCTGCAACATTTGCATTTTCTTTTACCTTTTTTGTGTTTAGATGCATATTAAAGAAACTCCTTTTTTCCACTTGAGCTCATCATGATCTACTTTTCAGTCTGACTGAATTATTTTCAGATAATTATTTATATTTTTACAAAAGGGTTTCAGTATTTATTGTTTTGATAAACAGTTAGTTCCTCCTTTGCTCCAATTACTCGTCAAAACCTTGTGTCCTTAAATTGTTATCTAAAACATCCGTGACCACAGTTTAACTAATGAAGTTATTTAAATTCAATTGGTGTTCCACACTATTACAGTTTATTTGTCTTTAATTGCAAAAATGTAGAAATCTGTTTAACCTTTGAAATAAAATGCTTTTGCTAAAGAATTCCAGATGGATCTATTTTGATTGATACTAATGAAATAATATTATCTTTTACCATTTATGATAAGTTTAATTACATGGGTTCTCTGCAAAACCAGAGCACATAGGAGACTTCATGAGACGTATTTACTGACAAAATATATAGATGTTTTACTGTATCAGGTAATGATGAGAAAATAATCTCTTAAAACATCAAATTTAACCAAGAACTGATCAGAAGTGAGAAGAATTCAGAACTTATGATTTAGTTTTATCCAATTGGAAATGTTCAACTACAAGCCAGCCATTTTATGAATGCACTATTTATAGTCCATCCATTTAAACTACGATGATGACTGCAATTTGAGTTATTATAAACCATGTTTACATTACGTCGCAGCTACAAAGAAGGCTGCCTCAACTGTAATGAAAACATCCACATTTATTTATTTTTCTCTCATTTTCGAACTGATCCCCTTTAAAGTCTGAACCCACAACCTGCCATTAGAAAGTGAACTCCGTGTCAACTGCAATCACACTCACAGGAGAGTTTTTTCAATGGTCTGTTCAAGCCGAGAAAACCACGGTAGTCTTGGCTCGAGCTAATGGCCCAATACGTTTAAAAGCCAACGTGAAATGAGGCAAGCAGGGGAACCAAGAACAATATTTGTTTTTCCACATGATGATGATGGTTCAATTAAAGGAGAGAAATGTAGCCATTATTAGAGAACAGAGGATTTTCTGTTTTCTGTTTCTCTCGTGATTATTGAGGTAAGAATGATAATAATTCTGTTCATCAGAATATATCTTTAATAGATTAATTCTAATCACGCATTCGTTTATAAGTGCCTGTGGTTCTTCTATTTAAAAATCATGTTCTGCTTTGAGAAAGTGTTTAAAAAATGTCCTGTGATTTCTTTTTTGTTTGTTTGTTTACTTTCATTTCAGCCAAAAAGAACATCGTAAGAATATTTTTAAACTGACTGAAGAATAATTATATTGCTGCTGTTTTGTGTTTTAACAGATTTTTACAGTTGTTTTTTATTCAGCCACAGTCACAAAGCATGCAAGTGATTATTTCCAACTGATAATAATTATCCATGATTACGTCTGATCTAGCTCATATTTCCAAGGAAAAGCATGACTCAACCCACAGATGGCTCCAACTGACTGATTATTTCAGTATGTTGACAAAATGACCAAGAGGATGAACTTAGTCAAACAGGTGTACATCAACTGTGTGTGTGTGTTTGTGTGAAAGAAAGGGGGCTTTCAGTACAGACTGATTAAACAGAATCTCAGCTTGTCTTTCCCATGATATTTACACCTTCTTCCTGCCTTACAGACTATTTATGCCCATCAGTCTGCAGCTGAATCTGAACCAGTAAAAAGCTGCCCAAGACTTAACTCCTTATTTAATAAATCTGAATGTAAAAATCACAAATTTAAACTTCTGTGGATTCCATCCAGGTCTGTAGATAAACAACAACTAAACTCCAGTTCCTAGAAGCAACTTTCCTGCAAAATGCAGATGTTTTTTCTGCTCCAACACACCTGATTCAAATGGTTTAATTACCTCCTCAACAGGCCACCAGGTTCTGCAAAAGTTGCTAATCATTCATTCATTTGAATCAGGTGTGATTGAAGCTGCAACATCTAAACCATGCAGGACAGTGGCTCCAAGCTGTAGGGACTTTGATATCTGTGAAGGTTTACTTTTTCAGTTGCAGCTTCAAATTTGTAAGTTATGCTTGTAGATTTTTTTTCATATAGCACACTGAAATATCGGCTCACCTCATGAATTATACATGCAATGTCTCTAATGTGTGTTTTTCCCACAAAGGTCACAACATACACTGTGATTGGTCGAACACAGCATTGCAGGTTTTCCCAAATTTCATGTTTAAATATGAAAATGAGGCAGCTGTCAAAGTAAACACTAATTTGTTTGAAATTCAGAACAAAAATCTAAACAGTTTGCGCAATTATATAAAGACAGTTTGGAATTTGTGGATAAATTGTGCTAAAATGTTGGTGTAAAAGTTTAGATGGTATTTCTTTAAACTATTTGAACAGAAAGCAAAAAAAGTCAGCCTTTTTATCATTGTTTCAAGGGGAAAATGTTCAAGAATTCAGGCTATGGATGATGCAAATTTCTCTGTTAAAACCTTCAGAATGAATCAGAGTGAATTCATTTTGGCTGAGAATTTTGCTGGTAAGATTTAAAGAGTTCATTCAGATGATGAATATCGCCTTGAAATTCTTACATCTAATGATTTCCACGGAGATGATCTGCATGAAAGTTGAAAGAAAAGAATTGCTTAAATGTGAGATTGGCTTATAAAATAAAAATTCACATAAGTGTTTTCTTTCTGTTCTAAAAATGAACTTTTTTGGCAGTAAATGAACTCAAAAGAAAGAACAAAACCTCCTGATCTTGGTATCAGACTATGGGGACAAAATACTCAACACACTATTTCACTTTCATAACTTTTGATTTTTAAACAAATGTGCAAGCAGACTCAATCCACACCTCCTGCACAAACCTCTGATTTGCAGGAGAAATAATTTACACAGGAGGAAAACAAAGTTATGTTTTGACAATCATGATCTATCCTAGAGATTTCTCTGTTTTTTTTCCCCCTCCTGAGTTCCATAAGGCACAAAAAAAATCTTCTGCTTAACATAACAGGGCTACAAGAAAGAAAAGAAAATGCAGTGAGATCTGGTTTGGCGAACCTCTGCCGTCATCTAGTGGACAAACCGTGATGGCTGACAAGTTGGTTATTTAACTACATTCATTAAAAATCTCTTAAGATTAAATTCGGGCGTCATTTGGAAAATAAATAAACGTGTTGCTCCTCTTTGCCCCTCCTTTAGTTATGAGAAGTCATGTGTCTGGACAGGTGGTGCCTCTCTCGGAAGTACTCGTGGCAGATCGGGCAGGTGAGCTTCTCCTCCCTCCTGCGCCTCACCTGAGATTCCGCCGCGAACTCCTTCTTGTGGTGGGAGCGCATGTGGAACACCAGGTCAGAGGTCATGCGGAAGGACAGGTTGCATTTGGCGCACCAGTTCTGCACCGAGACGCCGAACGAGGTGAAAGTCGGCGGAAGGACGGTGAGGGAAGATGTGGTTTGCAGCTGAGCGCCAAAGTTCCTGGACCAGTGCTCTGGTGCGTAATGGAAAGCGTTGCCTAATGGCACCGAGGAGCCTAACGCGTGCACGTCAGCGCTCAGGATGCTGGTCGCCATCAGATTGTTGTATCCCAGCACAGTCCTGCTGGTGAAGCCATCAGCCATCTCATCCACGCGGCTAGGGGGGGCTGTCAGAGCGCTGCTGAGGTGGGGCTGCGGCTCCACTGTGCCAGTTCTTTTACTCGGTTTACAAAAAGCGCTTTTCTGCTCGCCCTGGCTGCTTGACAGAACCACAGAAAATGCGCTGCTGCTGCTGCTCGAAAGCACACCAGACGCCTCCCCTGCCTCCAACCGCGTATCCTCCTCTCTGCCGTGTGTAAAAGTCCCCCCGACTTCCCCACCTTCAGCCAAATCAGCACTTCTGCGTCCCACATGAACCGCTTTGACCCTGTCAGCTTTCAGTTTCCCAGAGGAGGAGGAGTTTGCCGCCGCCTGCTCATGGCCCTTAACGGCTTGTGTAACATTTTCATCGTTGGAAATGTTGGTTTTCTCCAGCAGGACGCTTTTGCGCCACTTGGGGAGCAGGGTCTCCTCGCTTTTCCTCTTTCGGGGTGAACCCTCCGCGTCCTCGTCGGTGCCAGACATTTTGTGCTCCAAATCCCTGGCGATGTTGTGGAAATCTGTCACTCGGTGTTGCCGCTTGACTTCCACGCGCTTGTGCTCGTGGACCTCACGGCTCCATGTGTCGCATTTCGCCTGAGCGCACAGGAATCTGCAATGAGCCACGAAGGGGTTTTCATTTTTGAACACCTGGTGGCACCGTCCACATTTGAATTCTACAAGGGAGGGGAAAAAACGCACGATTTCATTAGTTTCTCTAACGTCCTTCTGGCATTTAAGTTGTGTCAGGGTGAATTTAAATTAGGTAAAAGCTCCGTCTCACCTTGTAGCCCTTTGGTCGTGTCTGTGAAGCCCAGCAGGTGAGACAGCTCCTGGTCGTACCACACCAGCAGCTCTTCCTCCGGCCGGATGTCCCGGGTGGTCCTCACATACAGCTGACCCGCCTTCAGAAAGGCCTCGGTGTTCTGCTCCTCTCCGTTGCGCGCAGCCTGCACGAGCCGCAGCCAGGACAGCACCAGAGCCGAGTTGCGCAAAGCCTCTGGGTCGACCTCAAAGCGTGAAAATCAAATTTTTATTTTAACAAATTCTTCTGTTATGTATTTCAGTGCAGGCTACACTTTTATTTGCTTTTCTATAAAAAATCTATACACGACCAATAGTTTCCTGACCTTTGACCTCAGGGCAGTAGCCTATATGACTCACCCTGAACATGTAGGATTTCGATGTCTTGTCGCAGCACTTCTGAGCTATGAAGGCGATGGTGTCGTAGAAAGTGTTTTGGAGCAAGCATGGACCGAAGCACGTGCCCGCAGGGATGCTGCGCGTCACCACCACGCTGGTGTTGAGGTCTGTTGGATGCTGGAGGAATTTACAGTCACCCGTCCACATGGACCGAGGCAGGGGAGAGTGGTCCATCGTGAGACTGGAAAAGGAACCAGAAACATCAGGTCTTTCAACGCAGAGCTAAAATACTGTCAAGCAAAATAGTATCTTATTGATTTTAATTCAACAAAAAATAAGTTTTAAGCCATATGTGAAAATTTTTTTATGTTAGAAAAAGATATGTTGAATAGAATTTCTTCTTTTAAAATAAAAGTGACAGACCCCACAGGGAAGTGGGCGCAGCCGGTGTTGGAGCTAAAATAATTTCTAACCTTCTTTGTCTCAGTTTTTCACTCGGTTACTCCTTTTGTCTCCGCATCTGGCGCGGAGTCCAACTGCCTCCTCTGTGCGCATAAGTTCAATACGATTTGATCATTTCGGAATAGCAATCAGGCATAGGTTGTAGCTGTTGTTTTTTTCCCCCCCTTTCTAAGATCAAGACGAAGCGAGGAAAATTTTGGGTCGTAAAATTAAATAAAATAAGTGGACAGGTGACGATTTTGTAAGAAAACGATGTGCCCAATTAGAAAAGATCAGCTTTCCTAAAGCGCTGGTTCTACATGGTATCCGTGTGAAGATGGGAAGGATGCTGCATGTGGACTCACCCGCCGGACATGGAGCAGGATGCTGGTTCCGCGGCAGCAGGTGCAGTGGACCTCAGAGACGAAGCTCTCTCCAAGACTTTCCTCTCCGTCTGAATCCTCCTGCGCACTGTCGCCTCTGTCCTCTCCCACCTCCACTTATCCCTCTCCTTACTGAGCAAACTCCAGCCCGGAGCGTGGCGCTCTGTGCGCGCTCTCGCTCGCGCACGCTTCAGATTCTCCTTTGTCATTATTCACAGCTCTTTGGGTGTGTGTGTGTGTGTGGTGGGGGTAATAGGGGACAAGTGATCATTTGAAATAAATTTAGACATTATTAGACCTTAATTTGCACCAAAAGAAAAAAGAAAAAAAACTAAAATGCTGTGGCATGCATGATGTGTAATAACATTTTATATAAAGTCACACTAAATCAGGAGCACAAAGCTGGAGTTTACAAATTGTCATCTTTTAATTAAACATTTAAAATTAACGTGAATTATTCCAACTTGTCTTGGTGTTTAGTCAACGAAACAGTCCACAAATTCTTCAGTTGGAAGACTGTTATCTCCAGTACACTCCTATATGTCCACTTTTTGTCTGTTTCTGTAAAATCAATACGTTAGCCTGCATCACCATCCCACCATGATGGAATGTGGCCAAGGAAAATTGAAGTAAAGTAGACTGCTATAACACGACATGAAGCTGGTGGTCTGGGCTTGCCGCTGGGAAAATGCATTATTCATGTCAGTATGTTTCTGCCTAATGAGCGTTTAATGGTTATTCTGCATCAAAGATTGGGTTTTGGATAAACATCCTTCTGGTTTCTGAGCCAAATTTGTATCATGAGAAAGTAAGAACTCCCGAAAAGCCTTGAAGGAGGACTCTTTGGGAATTTTCCAAATCAAATTATAACAGATGATTTTATTCACATCGGTGAAAAAACACCAGTCGTCGTTTTAATAAAATTAAACCAATTTGGTCAGCTGAGCGATCTACTGTGCAAAAGTTTGAAACCACCCCTGTTTATGTTTCTCTGTTTCCAAGGAGCCAGACTTTCTTGTGATGTATTAAAGTAGTCTTGATCAATATTTCTTTAAGATTTCTGAAAGTCTCAGAGTTTTTCTTTGGACTTTGGCTGCTTTCTGACTCAGTCATTCCAGTCCTTGTGTCTGACTCATTTCATGTGGGTGCTTTCAACAGAAAAGAGAGTGGGCACCTGGAGGACAGAGTTTTCAAGCCTAAAAGAAATATATCTACAGTAGATGAAATCTGAAAACCATAAAACCCAGCAAAGACCTGACACAGGTTCTGAGAAATGCTTTATCCTTTCTTTGGAATCAGCTCTTTGGTGCTAAAATGCTGCTTTTATATCTCAATTTTGTTATTTTTGTGTTTTTAATAGACATGGCTAAAAAAAGTGAACAAACTGTGTCTTTGCGAAAGGCTGCTGGTAACAAAGTGTCTTCAGATTCAATTTTAAATTACTTCTGTACTGAGCTTGTTTGGTATGTTGTGTTATGTGTCTTTTTGAGTTTAGAGGCTTTTTATGCTTGAATGATTAATAGGTCAGAGATAAATGGCTTAACATACAAAAATAACAACATAAACCCATCCTTTTCTCTTTTTTAAATGGTCAGGTACTAGACCAAAGTTTTAATTGTTAATTTTGTTAATTAGAAGTGTTTGAAGTATGTGCTGGGGATGACTCTCAGCTACTACCACACCAATATCTGAGCTCAGTATCTGTAAAATTGACTGAACTGTAGTCATTTTTGTTTTCTAAGGTGAGTTGTCTGTGGTGGTCATCTTGAATTGAGTTGAGTCCAAAAGTTGTAGATGTGCAAGATCCATTAGCCCTCTGTCTATATGTTGGGGATCAGTCTCAACTATGCCAACTTTTAGCTCAATTTCTGTAAAACTGACTGCATTGTTGACATTTTTGTGGAAGCCATGTTAAATGGAGTTGGCACCAGAATGATTACCTTCAGAGAGTTTCACTAAAATCCATGTAGATATTTTCATAACAGAATACACATTCAGACACACAGGCAAAAACATAATCTTCAGCATTTTGCCTTCTAGCTGCAGGCAATAACAAAACTCCAGAAATCATTGGATTCACTGTACATGATAATGATTCACCACACTTCAACTTTAATCAAAACTTTCATGTGAAAGATTCAAAATGGGCCTAATTAAGTGATTATGGACACAACATTAATTACTTATATATGATATATGAGCGGACTTTATAGACTTGTATGTTTCAGTTGAGAATGCAAGAATCCAAACTAAGTTATGAGGACCTTATCAAAACATTCTTCTGTTTATTTATCTATCTTTGCGTAACCCAATCACCAGCCAGGGAAATCTGAGCCCAATTTTTCATGAGTAGGTTCGTTTTGGGTTTTTTTTTTTCTTATGGAAAAACTGGGAACAGTGGAGTTTAGTATCTCTCCTCGGGTGTCGCTCCACTCCTTCATCCTGCCCTGCTTTCATGCTTTTTTTTTCTTTTTTTTTTCCCTCAGCTGAAAGAGAAGAGTTGAGCCAGACTTCAGCTGAGACCCTCTCCACACAAAGGAAGTCGAACAACAAAGCGGTTCTTGCGCACGGTCTGTGGAGAAACAGACGGTAAAAGAGACATGCGAAGATCTTTAGTCGCTGCAGCGTTGGATTAGTCTGCGGGATCCTGGAAAGATGGCGTGCACGCAGGCTCGCATGTTTCTCGCCTTTGCTCTGCTTGGAATTTTCTTCCTCCACGTCTCGGTGGCAGGGGAGCAACAGGAGGAGGAGGAGGAGGAGATGTCCTGTCAGGGAGCGTTTGACCTCTACTTTGTTCTGGACAAGTGAGTCTCTGATATTATTTATGGCATTGTTAGTTTCTGGTCGCTGCGCATTGCCATGCGACCGACAAGCTTGGAAACGCGGAGCGCATCAGTTGGACGTCCTGTTGTGGCCTAACGGGACTCCAGAGGGGGAAAAAAACGAGAACAAGACTCTACTTGTACGGATTAAAAAAAATAAATAAAAATAAAAAAAACACCTTAAGACCTATAATACAGCTAATAAACCTTAATCAAATCTGATTGGCTTTTGTACAGAAATAATAGTGTAAAAAAGTCCCATAATGACTTTATATAATTTATGTTTTATATATTTATTATAGTTCTAAACATCTTTGGTGTCAGTAGGAAGATTACGCAGGGCTGCATTTTTAAGTGTGAGGAATGTGGAGAATATTCTGGAGACTGCACTGGGTTTTTTTCTTTCTCTTTTTCTTCTTCTGGTTAAAAGTGGTGAGTCGAACAGACTCAGCTTTACCCACGGGATGTGGGCAGGGCGAGCAGGATAGAGTTTCAGCCTGATGACGCCTGCGGATACAGCTGCAGAAAGCTGCCTGCAGCGGGGCTGCAGCCGGGTCTACTGCCTTGATCCCATTCTTGAGACAGACAAAAGAAGGAAAAAAAGACCACCCTTTACTTCAAATCCTGCAGACAATTATGGCTGTTAATGTGTTGTGAGTCTTTTATAAGCAACCTATAAAAAAAAAGAAGAAAAACACTGGGATAACCAAGGCATAAAGCTATTGGACATAAAGCTGTTGCAGCTAAGGTTTTATTTGGCTCCTTGATCTGAAAATTCAAAAGAGTTTTCAAAAGAGTTTGGTTAAATATCTGAAGGCGAATCGGCTTATTTACTTGCTCTAATTAAAGGAGCACTGTTGTAGGATTTAGTGACATCTAGAGGCAAAGTTGCAGATTGTATCAAAATTATCTCCATCATGGCTTCACTCAGAAGAAAGAGACCAAGGAAAAAAAGGAAAAAACTAGCTTCAGTTTTATTGTTTGACTGCTCTGTTTTAGTCAAATGTTGAAATGTGGGGTTGCCACTAAAAGTAAACTTACTCTCAACATTTGTAGGTACAAAATGCTCATTTTTAGATGAGTCATTCTAACCTACATCATTATACTGTAATGAATACACAGTTATGATCATAATATCGTATACATTAGAACCCCCTGTGCACACAAACTAAAGCCACATTGTCTTTTTTTGTGGTAGTAATACATAATACAGCCCAGTACTTACAGTGTGTGCACCAGGTACCTATGATGAACATATGTGGCATATATAGGGAAACTTCATGGATACTTAGAGTACATTTCTAGTACATACTTGGTATGCACCTGGTACCTACAGGGGTATTTACAGGGGGATATCCAATACCTATGGGTTTTATACCTTGGTACTTACAGGGGTACTTTCAGGGTACATAACCAATACCGACGAGGTAGTACCTGGTACCTACAGGGTACCTATGTGGTCCTTACAAGGTACATACCCAATACCTTTACGGTATGTACTTGGTACATGCAGGATACCTACAGGAGTACTTACAGGGAACATACCAGTTACTTTCTGGGTACATAACTGGTACCTTTGGGGTACGCACAGGGGTACTTACAGGGTTCCTACAGAATACGTATCCTGTAAGTAGCAGGCAGTCTTATGTATTGCTACCTTTTTGGTTACAAGAATTTCCCAAGCATTTTTATTTTGACTTGATCTGAATCAGTGGAGGGTTGGCAAGACAACAAAACATCATCCAGTCAAATTTGTGTCACAATCATTGTAGTTGCTTATCTTACCTACATGCCTCTTTGCCGCCGAGATGTTAATTACCTGATTTCTGATAGTAAAACCACTCCTCAGCGGTTCAGTTTAATCACTTTTATTGCCTAAAACCTAATAGACTGTCTTGATTTATTTTGCAGTGCAGGAGAACGCCTCATTAGTTCATGTCACAACCTTAACAATGCTATAAAAAGATTTTTATTACCCAGCGAAGATATTTTTGTCATCATTTTGGTTCATGTTGGCCTGACATTCTCGAACTGTCTAAGATGTATAGCTGCTCAGACTTTATAATGAACTTTTTTGTAATTCTTTGGCTTGAGATGCAAGGTGAGATCATGCACGTGGGCAAAGAATAATGACATGTCGAGACATGATGAGAAAGGGGAAAAAAAACAAGGATAGAATCATAGAAAACACAAAAATGTGTGGTTGTGTTTGTTGATCTATTTGTGTACAAGAATAACAAGTTATAATGTAAAAAATTAAATATGATTGCATAGACTTTGTGGTGTGGAGTCAAACAAAACAGGAACATACGAAGGGAAAAGGTTTGAATGTCCTCAGTGGTACCGAGCAGGAACTGGTTGACACTTTGAGTGACATTTAACTTTGTTTCGACACGTTAGATGATCTTTCGGATGTCCGCATCAGCATCTGTCAGCCACTCTTTAGTCTTTACCCTTTGCTTCAAAAAGTTTAGGAGGAGCCTGGGGAGTGTGGCGTGTCACGCATGGCCAAGCCTCTGGTGCTCGTCGTGTTTGTTTGACTGTCTGGAGCAGCGAGTTTCAGCAGGCCTTCGGGAAGCAGCTGATCTTTCTCCTCAGATAGGACTCGGTCTGTGGCTGTTTTTCAGCTCTTAAATGCCATCCAGTGCATCATCACTGTTTGTCTTTCTCATATGTTTGAATCTGGCTTTGCAAGAGTCCCAAGAAGTTGTGTGTTATTTCCCCTGAAAGCATTAGAAAAATAAATGGCCACACCTTCTAAGCTCCATGTCTGACCTGCACTAAATGCCAAGTTGCATTTTTCTTTCGATCTGGTTGACCACAAATTGAATAATAAATGTTGCTGTGGTCAGGTCCTGAATACAGATTTGTTTTCACACTGAGGCCAAACACAAAGCCGCTCTGCCATCAGAATAAAAAAATTTAAAAAACAGAGCTCTAATTTCAGAGATTTTAAAACATTGACACTTATTTTATTCCCATGAACTCATTCTTGCTGGTAAGAGAAGTTCTACAGTTTTAGTAAGCAATTCGGTTCACTCACAAAGTCCAGATAAGGTTTAAATCAGATAAATAATATGCTAATTTATTCTATTTTTGGAAAGTAAAATAAGTAATAAAACAAAAAATTAAGTAACAGTATCTATTTTTTATATTGCAGACCTCAAACATCCTGAAAAAAAAGATTTATTTTTTTAAGACATTCTTGTAGTTTGCATGGCCTTATAATTGCCCACCACCATGAACGGCTGGCAAACATATAATTACCTTTGTCTCTGTGTTAATGTGTTTGTCTGTCTTTTAGCAAAATATCTCATAATCCAGTGGACATTTTAATGAAACTCTCAGGAAGGATTCATTAAATGTACGTCTGTAACTGATTAACCTTTGGAGTCAGCTCAACTCAAGATGGCTGCCACAACTA
This sequence comes from Kryptolebias marmoratus, assembly GCF_001649575.2. NCBI lineage: Eukaryota > Metazoa > Chordata > Actinopteri > Cyprinodontiformes > Rivulidae > Kryptolebias > Kryptolebias marmoratus. Next base: position 21,582,521 of record NC_051451.1, on the reverse strand, counting down.
ACTGACCTTAGAAAACACATCAACAGGTTGTAACTCAGTCATTTTACACACACTGAGCTAATATTTGGTTTGGTAGTAGCCGAGAATCATACCAACGAGTACTCTAAGCACTAGCAGATTGGCCAACATCTTGGTTTAAAACTTTGGCATGCAAGGCAGCAGTCGATATGCATTCCTTCAAGGAAAAGCTTCTCTTATTTAAATAGTAACAAACTACATTTTATTTGTAACGAGTTGACTTCCATTTTGTAGAAGTTAAGTAAATTTAGTAGAGTTACCTTTTTGCAAAGTCTGGTAACCATAATTTTAGCCATGTGCTTGAGTTTCAGTTTGATGAGCTGAAGTCATTCACACCTTTTATTTTTCTTGTCTGCTTGTTATCCAGCTATTTTTTTCCCTGCTTTTCCCTGCATGTCGATTGTATCTTTTAATTGCATACTAGAATAAACTGAGCGCTTGTTGAATGTTAGTAAATACAATCTTGGCATTAGGAGAAAGATGATTTCATCACTCTTGGTTCTCCTGGATTGTGGATTTTTATTAAGTACTGACTTCCAGAGAAGATGATAAACAGAGCAGGAAGTTTAAACAGACGATATAAAGGAGCCATCTTGAATCTAACAAGCTCTGACTTTTACTTTGCTTGACCCTGTAATGTTCAGACACAAAGCCCTGCCCCTTGAAAACTGACATTAAAGGTGTTTGACATTTCATCCTACCTCACACGCACACCCCACACACACCCACACACACCCACACACACCCACACACACACCACTCTCTGCTGAGTGTTGGTCCTGGGTTCTTCTGTTGTTCACGTCGCAGCCTTTTTTACTCTTGTGAAAACTCAACCTGTTGTTGGGCTGACCATGCTCAGTGGGACCATCTGTTCCTCCTCACAGTCTCTCTGTCTCACACACACACACACACACATACTTGGACTGTTCCGTGACTACATATAGTATACACACAGGCCAGCTGCTTTCTCCACGGTCCCTGCTAGAGGCAGACTGTTACATCTGTCCCTGTCTAACCTCAACCCTCTGGCCCAGCAGCAATTAGCCCCCATTAGCAGCCCCGTGGGAGTGGCTTTCATTAAGGAGACTGGCATGTTCGCAGCAGCGTGCAGTGGGCTAACTAGCAGCTGACAGGTTATAGTCTAAAGTAATGGAATGTGACCAAATGAGCAGAAACGCTCTCGATGAAGAAGAGATAAAGAACTTTACTAAAACTTATGTAATGTTTTTAGTTTTACTCTATTTGGATGTGTCCACACAATAAATTAAACTAATTTTTATATGAAAACTTAAAACCTTGTTCTTCACACTTGGATTTGGGATTTTATCTATTTTATTAATTCTCATGGTTTCCCTGTTTGTTCTGACTTTCAGATCTGGGAGCGTCAAGCATCACTGGAAAGAGATTTACAACTTTGTTGAACAGGTGGCACAAAAGTTTATTAGGTAAAAGCGGGACCACTCTTTCATGTTCGTGAATAATCTCTGTTTCCCGCCTTTATCTGTGTTAACATGAAAGTAACTTTGTTTCTGCAGCCCCATGCTGAGAATGTCCTTTATAGTCTTCTCCACACAAGGAAAAATCATCATGAAGCTGACTGAGAACAGGTAACAGCTACACCTTTATGTGTCCTCTGTTTGTCTTTTTTATGTACTGGCATCATGACATTTGCAGCCGTTATGGTTTTATAACCCTGAGGAACTAATTTTGACCTATTTAGTTGATAGAACTGCATAAAAATTGTATTCAGTGTTTAGCTGCCAACAAATATGAACAGTATCTAAGGTTGAGTGTGAGGCAGACTTTGTCTTAGGTCTGATATCAGCTCCTTCCTGAGACAGAAAGGTTTAGATCCAACTCAACTCTACCTTCTGTTTTGTTGTGCGTTCTTGAGAAAAATCAAGTCGTTTATCTGTTTACCTTTCAGGGAGGCCATAACTGAAGGCTTAAAGGCTCTAAACGATGTTATTCCTGGAGGAGATACGTATATGAACTTGGGCCTGGAGATGGTAAGGCTGAGTAAACAAAAACTCCTCACTATCCTCACTAAGGCAGAGAAATTTAGTCTTGAATTTATCTGCTAAGGTTTAATTCATGTTTTCAGCAGTAACCAGGACTCATTAGATAACTGAGGGGTGAGTCAACTCCTAAATGACTTGCTGCTTCTTAAAAAGCACTCACTGGCAAGAAATCTTGGAAAAAAAACACTAGTCAAAAAAAATGTGCTTATTTACAAGTTCATTGCTTTATTTTATGAACTTAAAAGAAAACCTTTTACTGTGGGGGGGAAGAAAGCAAATTATTTCTGCCCTTTTATGAACTGCCAATGCAAGATTTGTTACTTTCTTTCCGCAAAATGTTCCGTTTTAGTTCCTGTTTATTCAAAACTTCCCTCTTCTCATTAGGCCCATTTTGTTCAGATTTGTCAGAAAGCTTGAACTGCACAACAGATTTTCATTCTTCTTTTGAGGCATGCTTACTGCAGCCACGCAGGCATTACATAAATGTGTTACACAATAAGGTTTTCAAGAAAGTGTACAGAAGTCTGGATAACAACATATTTCAGTCAGTCCAGGGGCAGAACAAACCTTGGAGTATTGCATCAGAATTTGCCTCTTTGTTTATTTCATTTTTTCATTATTATTTCACTGGCAAAGATAGTCTAAGCCTTGCTCGTGTTTGAAACTGGAATAAATATTGTATGTTTTACTTGTATGTTAAATCATGCCTCTGTTGGGTACTTTATTGTCCTAAATGGGTTTTTTTAACCTTTACCAATGCCATCTTTGCTCTTGCAGGCTAATACACAGATACGTAAAGAAAACCACGGTAAGCTGAAAATCATGCACTTTTTATATTCCAGCATGTAATTTCAGAAAACCTAAATAACTGCGTTGTCTGCAGGAACCGCCAGTGTTATCATCGCTCTGACTGATGGAGAACTGAATGAGTGGCAGTTTGACTCAGCACAGCAAGAGGTAATGTCACACACTTATTGTACTCTGGTAGCTTGGCATCCCTGCAAAGCTAAAAGGCTGTAACTGATGTTGTTTTTTAGTATATTTGCCTTTAAGATGTGTGACTTAAATTTTGCAGGTCGTTTTCTTTTCAATTATTGAGATTATGTCAGACCCATCATAATCCAGGTGGTTGACTTTTCCTCTTAAAGGTAAATTTTCACCTGTCATGTGAAAACAACCAGTAATGTCAGCTGTCTTGGTCTGAGAACAACCAGTAATGATTTATGATCGTGTACAATTACTATCAATGGCTTACACTCTGCTCATGGTCCATTAGGAATTGTTTTGTGGTACTTTGCTGCAGGAAAAACAAACAATAAAAAACACTTGAGCACTTATTTGGTTATTTCTTTTGGCAGTGGATGAAGCTTTGTAGAACTGTAAAATTCCACATTTATATGCAGTGTTTTGAAGAGAACAAAAATCTTAAATCAAAGCAAGCTCTTTGTTTGCTTAACCTCCTAAGACCCAAACTCTTGCATGGCATGCATTTTTAATTTCTCTTTGCTGTTTGGGCTGATTAGGAGCTGATGTGAATCAAGGAATGCTAAGCAAACTGTGATGTCCATATATGTGGACTTCATGTCCTAGGAGGTTAAATAAGTAATGAGCCTTACAAACAACATAACCAAGTGTTAAAAGCTCACCAATTCTTGTGCAATAAAGAAAATTATTGCTTTTATTTTAGATAAACGTGGCTGAGAATTAACTTTTCTAAAGTATATTAAACAAATATGACTCACTATTTTAATTTATGCAACATCAGACCTAACATTCTTTTTTAACAGCTTGTATCTCTAGTATTTATAGGTATTTATAGAAAGAAAGACAGTATAAACTGCCAGTATTTCTCATTTTTGTTCTTTTCCTTCAGGCACAAAATGCCAGGTCTATGGGAGCTACTGTTTATTGTGTCGGGGTGAAAGATTTCAACCAGACCCAGGTAAGAGTTGTAGGAAAAGGAAATGTCACACATGCTCTATATAATATGTACAGTATTACATTCCTTTGTCTCTGTTTCTAGCTTGCAACTATTGCAGACACCATGGAACATGTGTTTCCTGTAATCGGAGGTTTCCAAGCCCTCAGGGGAATCATTGACTCGGTATGAGACACACACATGCAGAGTACCGCATGCACGTCATATAAATACTCGCCCACACAGAGAGACCAATTTAACCTTGTTGCTAAATTATATCCTTAGTGTTTTGTGTTGTTTGTGGCTCCTAGATCATCAAGAAGTCCTGCATCGAGATTTTGGCAGCAGAGCCGTCTAGCGTGTGCGCAGGAGGTAAGAGGTGTGAGGGCCGAGGGTTTTAGACAGCGACCAGTCATGTGTCAGTCATTTGAAGTGTAACATGACGTTGAGTAATTGCACGGACGCTCATGACCGAGGAGTGACAGAGAGCGTATTGTTAGACACGGCCAGGGGAAATTAGCATAGTCGCTTCAGCATAGCGTGAGTGCAGAAAAGAAAAAAAAAATTGAGGGGGGTGAGGGTGTCGGTCAGAGAAATTAGCCGTGAATCTTTAAGCATGGCTGCATCCCTGGCCTAGTTTGCCACATTGTGTATGCAAACTAGCCTTTTAGGTTGTTTAAAGCTGATCCTTTTCTTCTGCTTTCTGTGTGAAGTTTAAGGATGTTAAAGGTAATGCTGAGAGAAATCCTTTATGAGTAGACAGCAGGATATATGAGCTTTGACATGACCCTATTAGGGCTCACTTAGGAGAGTGCATTTGCAGGCCTGCTTCCAGGACAACTAATGGAGATTAGCTTCCATTATGGGATATGAAGGACAAGGAAAAGGATGTTAAAAGAGCAAATAAAGGGAGAAAATGATAAATGTGTCATTTAAAAACACGAGGATTCTAAAATATTTATATATATATATATGTTATTATCCAATTATAACTACAGTTCCTGCTTTTTTGCCAGAATTTGATCGTGTGTCAGTGGACACAAATATTCTCCAACAGCTTCATTTATTATTCGATTGATGAATCGCCTAATGGTCAGTGAACTAAGAGACCCGCTTTACCACGGATGGATTCTGGCCTAATTAGTGAAGATTGTACACACATGCTTACGGCGCACATTCATCTTTTGTTGTGACTTGGTGTTTATAAAATGTATAAAAATCCTGGTTTCACAGTGCAATACAGAAGAAAAAAGCATTTCTGCCTCATGTTTAGATTTATTGGACACTTATTATTGTAAGGCCATTTAAATTATAGGAACTGCTAATTACTTGTCAGCATTTAACAATTATTTGCTTTATTTTGAACAATAGAAATGTGAAAAAGATCCAACCTTCAATTTTTCTGTATTCACATTTTCAGTCTGAGATGCAGCTTATACAGCATGTTGTGACAGTTTCTGCTTCTTTCTATGTCTGCATGTAGTCACATAGCATATCGAACATGTTTTGAACCTACACACACATTTGGATGTTTTGTCGTCAAGAAGCACACACGCACACACGTCTTTGAGCACATGAACACACGTCCCTCACGCTGATGTGAAGTGACCAGACCGAGCTGCCTGCGAACAGGCCATCAGACTGGACAGTGAACACCGGGCCTCACTATCGGACATGACAGCGCCTATCCCCCCACCTCCACACACACACACACACACTGGGGACAGTGAAAGTTAGGCCTTAGATTTAACATGACAGGAGAGATTGCTGCTTTCATTAACGTCTGACCCTTTCCTCCCTGTTGTCTCTTCCTCTTTTTGCCACTGCCTGCCTTTCACTGTCCTTTTGCACTAACGTGATTGAAGATCCAGTGTTCAGACAAGTCATACCACGTTTTCCACACATGCATACACAAACAAAAGGACATGCATGTGTATGCGCGTATGTAAACACAAGCACACATTTGAGTCCATGTCAGACATTCAGGTGTAGATGTGAAGGGACTTGCGGGTCACAGAGGCCAGCAGGGAGCAGACTGGAGAGGGCAGCAGCCTGTGTGTGGTTTGTGTCAGCAGGGCAACACCAGTCCCTGCCCACCATGTGTCTGACAGCGCTGACCTTTTAGTTCGTCATCCTTTGGTGTTGGAGAGGATGCGCGGACACATTTTATTTGTCAAAGATTTTAAAACAGTCGTAGAACTTGGTCAAATGTAAAGCAGCTCGTTCAAAAATACACTTTCACGTTGTTTTTATAGAAAATATGAAAATTTCTTGTTAATTTTTTTAGTCAAATCAGTATTATCTAATGACATGCACTACTTAAATGTTAAAAAATAATTTAAATTCAGCAACAATTTTATTTTCTACTTTTACAGAGATTCCACATTAGCAGTTGTAGTCATTATAGTCACTTCTGCCATATTCAGCCCCAAGCTTTTGGGTTTTATGTGCACCCGGTTATATTGCAGCATGGGCTATTTGATGGTAACATTATGTGAAAAGGCAATGACTGCTAAATCAGTACTACAACAATTACTTTAGTTATTATATTATATTATATTATATTATATTATATTATATTATATTATATTATATTATATTATATTATATGTTATGTATTATAAGCCATGGTTAACGTTTATTGATTTGGCTGTTTGTAAAAAGATGAGCTGCTAACTGGGTGGTGTAAATGTCAACACATGTATAATCTGAGTCGACCGCAGTAGCAGTGGCTGACTGACACGTTGCAAATCATTTAACATCTGTAAATGAGCATGCTCACACATGTGGAGAAAAACACACTTTTATGAGGTCAGCTGCAAACACAACTGCAGGGTTTTGGAAATCCGACCTATAGGAGGTTTCATGTTGTTGAGGCTTGATTTTTAATACAGATTATCTCATTTCTTTGTTCTAAAAGTGCAGTTTATTCTTGCTTGTGAGAGTTTATTCTGTCTTTGTCTTTACTGCTTTTCCAGATGAAATGCATCCAAATGTAATTTTTCACTCCTGTATCTTTGTAGATTTTTTATAATTGTCTATATTTTCTTATTTTGAACCTGTAGTTTATTGCTTTCATAGCAGCTTGTCTGACCTTTAAAGAAATACTGTCACGTATACACCCACACCCTGAGATGTTTTTATCCAGTGATCTTCACGCTGCAGCTTTAAATGTTAAAGGTGTGGCAAATGTTCACTTTTATTAGCTAAAATAATGCTTGAGGTAATTATTGAGACTCACACAATCATATGCAGGCACGCACTCATGCTCACATTTAAGGGGTTTAAATGTTTACACGTTTCTCCATTAAACACAAATGCAGTGCACGTAGAGACAGAAGCAGCATGTATCCATGCACATAGACACACACACACATATTTGCGTGTTGGCACACTTGTGCTAATGCCATGCCATGGTGCCATAGGTAAGGTCAGACCTACTTTGACAGTGCCGTGCTGTTGTCAGCCTTGCAGGCATGTTTTTTAGCAAGTGTTTTTTTTTCCCGCTTTTTAACATATGCTGGGTAGCAGCCACATAGACACTTCAGCATATGCTGGCAAGCCTCTGTCAGTGCACTTTAACAGTGCCTGAGGGGCACTAAAGGTCAAAAACACATGCACACACACACACACACACACTCCTCCTGGCTACTGCTCTGTCTGGGTTATTTGTGAATAGCAGCACTTTTAGCATTAGCACCACTGAAGCATATTATGGCCTTTCCACACATAACACACTGATATAAACAAACTGTAATGAGGCATGCATGAAGTTCTACTGCTCGGGTTGAGCACATCAAAGAAAAGGGAAAGACCGTCCGCGCTCAACATAATTGTATGTTAGATTTTTTTTTTTTATATTTATCTCAACTAGAATAGAAGAGCAATTTTGGTATTTTATGTCTCTCTGAGGTATAAATATGTGTGTTACCATGAATGTGCATGTTATCAATCATTTCTGACGCACTTTTGTTTATGCCTCAGAGAGATTCCAGGTGGTTGTTAGAGGCAATGGTTTTCTCCACGCAAGAAACATCAACCAGGTCCTCTGCAGCTTCAAACTGAATGACACACACACCGTGGGTAAGTTCTGCAGATGGGGACGTGCATCCATACTGGCACACGTTATTATAGAACAGTTTTCATTCTTATGAAGACTACTGAATGTGTGCACAAACAGGAGATTGTAATAAACGTTTTACAATTTTTATTGCCTTGATAATAAATCAGCAAAAAAATAAAGGGACTCTTTTTAGTTCAGAGTTTGAAAAATGGCTCATAGAAAATGCAAAATTACACATGGTGATATAGTTAGTATTCCTGGGCTTCGGGTGTAATCATGTTTATGAAAGAATAACTTTACATCCTGCAATATTTTACAGAAAGGACACTCACTGTAAAGATTAGATTTGAGCCACTTTTATCTTAATTTGAGTTAGCTTGGAATGTGTTCTTATAACGGTAAGAAATGACCAAATTCTGGCAATAATTTTGACTTCAAACAGTTTGGTATCCCTCTTGTTGTGCATGCATCTTTGTGATGACTTCACCCACAAACTGAACAAGAAGAGAAAAGCTTGGCTGGATTTCTGTAAGACTTCATGTGTAATTGGATTAATGCTTGGTCATTGCATTAACAAGGTAATTGAATTTGCGTGTGATATGTTATTTTTATTTATTTCTTTTTGTGTAGATGAAAGACCAGCTGGGATAGAAGACACGTTTCTGCTTTGCCCGGCTCCTCTCGTAGAAGAAGTTGGAAGGTAAGTTGCACCTTTTTTTGTGATTCTTTCCAGATTTTCAACCAAGATTGTAGACTGGAAACAAAGCTTGAAACCAAACTATCCATGAACAGCTGTAATATAGAAATTTGTCAGCTGCACTCAAGTTTTGCGTGGACGCAGAAGACTGTTGTCCTTGAAGAAATTAGGGCCAAAGTCATTGTGTGTCTGTGATCAATCAATGTTTGTCACAGCTAACGAAGCCAGACACCAATCACAAGGGGACGACAGGAGTAGAGCCCAGGAACACGACTTAATGAGAGCCTGCTTGAGAGAACCGCGCAATGTGTGTGTGATGAGACAAAGTGTGAGTGGAGACACCAAGCAGTGTAAAGTTTCCTCTGAGGGCTCCCAGCTTTGCTCCTGGTGTTTTAGCAAAGAGTTTTCTTCAGGGGCAGACGGAGTGATGCTTTTGGCTGAGGCCCCCGGGAGCCTTCTTGTCCCCGCTGCCTGGAGTCTTATCCATAATTACACACTCGTGCCCGCGGCCTCAGACACCTCCTAGTCATCATCTGTCTTGTTCTGTCACTCAAATTTCTGTCATGATTTGAGTCTGTCTTGTCTGCTAGTAAAAAGTGCTGCTTTGATTGTCAAGTAATGCTCAGAGATAAGAAGAAAAGAAATGTTTGTACCCCGTGGCTAATACTCGGTTACACCAAACTCATAGCTTACTCACACTGTGTGGAAAAAGCAGCAGAAAGCTTACACAGTGCAGCAATGTATGCAGTGCATTTCTACAACTCAGTGCCTAAGAAGGGTTGATTTGCAGGACTTAGGTTTGCTTCTCTTGGGACCAAAGGGGAAAAAACTGGGAAGCATCATTAGACACTGCAGTGATGCCTGAAGGAGGCATCTATCCATGTAACAGGGGCCCATCAGAGCAGAGTCAGCACAGCTTAACAGCCTGAGTGCTGCTAAAGAGGATGTCAGCTATGAATGGCTAAAGGGTCCAGAGAGAAGGCCAACATCTGGCTGATGAATCTAAATGTGGAAATATATCATGAGGCGAGCATGCACTGGTACAGACTGGTGACACAAAATCTCTTCATGTAAGGCTGAGATACTTTTAGACTTACAAAATACTCTTCCCATCACCCAATATGATCAGCTAACATTCTGTGTTTATATATATATATATATATATATATATATATATATATATATACCACTGTTTTTTGTGTGTTATATGCATGAGTATTTGAAATCCAAGGTCATGGAATGTGAGTTGAATCTTTTTTCATTATCATTAAATCATACAGCTCAGCAGATTAAGTTATTAGCATCTTGCATGAGACGACTGCCAGTATGATATAATATTTTTTATCATTTTATGAGAACAATTACTTAAAACAGCTTTACAATGAAACAAGAGACAACAAAACTATAGAAGCATGTAGATTTAAAGAAAGCAGAATTTGCACATAAGAGCGTAGTGGGATTATACTCCTAAATCAAATGTTGTGATAGTCCAGAATTAATAAGCATTACATTTAGCCTGAAAAAATATTTTTCATATGCTGTAGGTGCATTTCTTTCTGTTGATAAATTTAAACATGAAAAGGACTCCAGCATCATGTCATTAAAAAAAAATCTTCACTTACCTCCTGTTTGACCCGAGTATTGTCATTTATAATGTAGCCACTAATGTTGGTTTTATATAAATTTGTCTTGACTGAGAACCTTCCGGATGCACGTCCCCCCCCCCCCTGTTACACACACATAGGCGAGAATGTATGAAGTGGGTGCATTGATGATTGATAGGGGCTGAGATTTCTCTGTCAGAGTGGAGCTGATAGCACCGTGTCTGCTGCCTGCCTGGGAGGAGAGCTGACCATGTGATGGGGGAAGAGGGCCGACAAAACAGAAGGAATAAGTCAAAGGCAAGATTTGTGGCACCTGCACCAACAATTTCCTTCTCTTGAGTCGATGACTTTGGAGCTACAAGGGGGCACGAGGTGCTGAAATCAGAGTCAGCAATTCAGGACGTTCAGAGGGGTTCTCAGATGGGAGGAACAGTGTTAAAGGAATTTAGAACAGGAAAAGCTTTTCTCATACCATCCCCCACACTCTTTCCTCTCCTCTGGCCTCCCACCACCCTGCAGTGACCTCCGTCTTGTCGCCCCGTCCTCAACTTTAAACCTAAAGCTCAATGGCCCCCGTTGTCTCTTTTGCCCTAAACCATTAGTACAAAAAGTCTTTTACTAAAGTCCAGCAGTCTTCCACTTTGGTCTGTCATGTATTTGTTCTTATTGGAACTGAAAAGTCCCATCTCCTTTTCGAATCCTCACCATTGTAAAGTTTTTAGTTTTATCAGTACTTAAAAATCTATTTTCTTTTTCAACTCTTCTGTCCCCACCCTGCTTCTATTGATGTTTTTATAGCAGCATTAAGTTCTGGTGAATAAGAAGTAAGTTTATTCCTTTGTGGTTTCCACATTAGAGCATTGGGTCTAGATTCTTTCTGTGGGTGGAGAACTCCTTGACCTCTCCGTTGGCTTCAGCTGAGAGTCTTTGTCAGCATATTTGTGTTTTTTAAGGCAGCAAGTATGGGCAGAGTGGGAATGTGGTCGACACCTCGGGTGGGACTTGAATCTGTTCACACAGGCAGATAAACTCAGATGAGTGTTTGTGTTTTTCAGGGTGATCTACCTGCAGGTGAGCATGAATGAGGGCCTCTCCTACATCACCAGCTCTGTTCACATCACTACGACGGAGTGTGTGAGTACAACAATGCATTAGAATAAATATTTCTGTGAGCATGCTGCCTTTTGTAAATCTTTTTTTCTAACTTCCTCTCCTCTGCTTTTCTTATCTTCCTCCTTCTCTCCTCTGTTGTTTGTCATCAGAGGAGGCTGTGAGTAAGTTTTCATTTTCCCCTTTCTATTGCGTCAGCTGTCTTTCAGTCGGGTTTAACCTTTGTGCTATATTTCTGTGTTTCATGTAGTTCGACGGCACCATAGTGCTAATTTCATTACTGGTTGTGTTCCTGCTCTTGGCTCTTCTGCTGTTGTGGTGGTTTTGGCCTCTGTGCTGCACCGTGGTAAGTCTGATCTTCATACATGAGTGTTTCACGACAATCATCACAAACTAATTCTGGCATCACTGACAGCAGGGAACATTTGTGCATGATTCAACATATTGTTAAACTAGATGTTTTTTTCTAATATTCAGGTGATCAAAGAACCTCCACCACCTCCACCTCCAGAGCCTGTAAGTCAACAACTTCATGAACCATAAGAGATTATTTGGTTCTAATCGGGGGGGGGGGGTGTTCACATGTGGGCAGGAATTAATGTAGAATTATATAGTTTATAATCCTTGCATAAAATTAGTTCTTGTTATCTCTGAATGTATATATTCTGAATGTGAACACATTACAAGATTTTACAATATATCATGATGTCATGCACATCATTATGTGCAAGGTTTGACCAAAACAGCTATAATTCTAACTTTCAAAATGGGATAAATTTTGTTTAAATTTCTGGTATGAATGGCAACGAGTGATATGTATTCCTTCAAGGTTTTCTTTAATATTTTAGAGTTGCATAAGATTAGTTCTTCTTCTTATAAAGAATGTGAGCTGCTTGATGATAAAGCTCTCAATAAAAGGATTCAGATGAGGATGATGGGATGCCCAAGAAGAGGTGGCCCACAGTGGATGCTTCATATTATGGAGGAAGAGGAGTGGGTGGCATCAAACGGATGGAGGTACAAATAAATTTGCTCACATTTCTGCAAAATGCAAAAGGGAGTACGTTTTCATTCTCATAATTACTCACTCGTTTTAAAGGTGCGATGGGGGGAGAAAGGGTCGACGGAGGAAGGTGCTAAACTGGACAAACCTAAAAACGCAGTTGTGAAGATGCCAGAGCAGGAATTCGAACCTTACGAGCCCAAGCCTCGAAAACCTCCCCGTCGTCCCCCACAGCAGAAGAAGTGGTACTCGCCCATTCAGGTTGGTGTTTTTTTTTTTCTTCAAAAGTGAATTTTGTTTTCATATGATTTTTTTTCATTATAAATATTTTTTTCTCTCTGGAATTTCTAGGGGAAACTCGATGCTCTGTGGGCTCTGTTCAGACGAGGTTATGACCAGGTATCTTTAATGAGGCCGCAACCTGGAGATCAGGTGAGCCTGCTCAAACACAGCCTTCTATTATCTGCTGAGGCTGTCACAAACAAGTATTATGACTCAAACATACCTTGTTATTTAAGATTTTGTATAATCTGGATGATTGCTTGGTGGTAATAACCCCTCAAGAGGTTTTAAATACTAAGTTAAATGTTACAGAGGGGTTTTCTGTCTGTTGTGAACAGCAAAGCTTCCTGATCGGTCTCACTGCAGAAATACAAGTGTTACTGAGCAACGTGTACACTTCAGTTCTGCTTTCCTCCATCCATGCTTGCATTCACACTGAGTCAAAGAGCCACTGATACCACTCGCCTTGTCAAAGCTGCAATTGTTCATACACAGGGAGTACAGTTGTCTTCTGTTCTTTTCCCTGCAAATCCCTCCAAATAAGTTTTCCTGTTAACAGGTTACACTCTCGTTCACTACTTTGATTTAAAAATGTATGTTTGATGTTTTAATACTGAAAAGATATAAGTACTAATCCTAAAAAGTTATAAATTATGATGCGACAATGTTTTTTACAAGTGTGTAAAAATCTCTATTTTCAAACCTTGACCCTGTGAATGTCATCCCATAACCCCGAAGACGTGTTTTCACCATCATTCTGGTTGTCATGGTGAAACATCTGCACTGTTATAAATAGTGTCATTGTCACTTGATACAACCAATGCCATCTCACTCATTGATTTGGACTTTGAATGGCATGATTCTTCCTCACTATGTAACAGTGTTGGTGTGTGTCAACTGTTTATGAACCTTTAAAAGTGGACCATTGCTGGATCTGTCATTTCTTATGCATGTCTGATTTTTTTTTTTCCCCTAAGTGGAACATAAAGCGTCTGTCAGGGCAGAAGTTTCTGGAGTCTTTGTCAGCCACTTTCTGTGGGACTGTGGTTCACAGATTCATTCAACAATGACCCGAATCCCTTCACGCGCCATTAACTGAGGAAAATGAAACCCTTACAGCTCACATTGAGGAAAATAAATGGGTGAAAAAAAAAACAATCCACTTTCGTTTCAATGGTGATAGTTGTGCAGAACTAGAGCTGAAGAGAGTGACTTCTCACCGAGCTCAGATCTAAATTCTGGCTATATTACTTGATTTAGTAATGCCAAATCTTTCTGCAATAGAAAGATGATTGTAAATTCATGACGATGGACCGGCCAGCTGTGGGACACAAAATTCAACAGGAAATGGCAATAACCAGCTAGTATCAGACTGTGGCTTGTTAAACAGCAGCTGAGAAGAAGCTCCTAAATCTCTCCCTCTGTAAACGACCATCAGCGGACTGTCAGTTTCTGCCACACTCCATGTTTGCATTTTATCTTTGTTTCTCCTGATGATGCATCCATCAGTGTGTGTTAGGTTTCCCCAGTGAACGCCACACAAACAGATGGGGTGTTGAAAGGCCACGAGCCACATAATGACATATGAGAGTCACTTCTTTTGTCCCCAGAGCTGAAGGCACCAATGGCCCCGACACACAGACCAGAGGGCGGCCACCAACCCTCCATCTGAACGCACAGACGTCGCAAATGAGCACTGCCCCCTTTTTCTCTTTTCCTCCGTGACTTCTCCTACAGCAACAGTGAAAAGTAATTTAAAAAATAGTTCAAGATTTACTGTAGCTTCATGCAGCACAGTGCAGTGGAAACTAATTTACCTGTCAGAGAATAAACAATGCAGCTGTGATGTTTTACCACAGAAATGTCTAAAAACCACTCATTTAAATCATTTAACATTCAGGAAAAGTGAAACCTAATGCAGAATTTTCTAAATGCCTTGAGCGTCATAGAAAAGCATACTTTTATTTCAAAATCAAGCTAACACCAAAACCATTTTAAACCAATCATTGGGTGTGTATTTACAACTTATTTACTTTTGGAATCAACACAATCACCACAACTAACGGACCTTATCCAACACAAAAATGAATATAACTCAGGCATTTTTACAGACTTTGAGCTAAACTTTGGTGTGGTAGGAGCAGATAGTCATCCCCAACAAGTGTTGAAACACACGGCAAATAAAAGAAAATCTTATATCTTTTCAATTTTTCCTCACACTGTTTTAGTACCGATTTGCAAACTGTAAAAATGAAATAATTCTACATTTAGCAGTTTGCATATATGTTTATTTTGAGCTGTAATGTCATGTGAGGTAACAGGCACCATTATTAGATATGTGTTTCCTCTTTGTTCTTTACTGGACTGGTGACAGATATATAAGTATGAGTGCATCGGTTCCCTGTAAACATGCACAAACATCTGCACTCTGTGTGTGTGTGTGTGTGTGTGTGTGTGTGTGTGTGTGTGTGTGTGTGTGTGTGTGTGTGTGTGTGTGTGTGTGTGTGAAGGAAGGGCAAAGTCTTCAGGGTTTGAGAGGAACAGACAAGTGGCGTGAAGAGGGTTGCTGGAGGAGTTGTAGGGTTCTGTTTTTCTTCTGAGGAGGAGTGAAGGGTTTGAAGTAAACAATCGCCACACGAAGGAATGAAGCTGCGGTGGATAATGCAGCTGAAAGGGTGCACAAAGACACTGACCACAACCAGTGACACACTGCTGAACTTTTCCACAGATTATTTCTGTACACATCATCCTGTTGATGGCTGAAAAATGCTCAGCACTCAGTTTTTTGGGTTTGCTCTTCCACCGCACCTCCCAACCTTTGCCTCCCTCGCTCTTGTTCTATTTATTCATGAGGTTTCATTCGGGCCATATGCTCTGGTGCAGGGCATGTTTACCACCTCACACACACACACTTATAAACACACTCATATTCATGAGCCTGTGTTCTCATTGTGTCCATATGCTCTCTCTTGTGTTGCGCTGCTGCTCTGCTGCTCACAAACTGGCCTTTTCACTGCGGCCAGGCAACAACACCAAAGCGGTCCCCCCTCCTCCCCATCTGAGCTGCCCTCGATCAATTACACACCCCTCATATAAACACATGAAGCCACAATGGCCCCTCCAGTCACAAAGCTCCTCTTAATGGCCCCTGTGTGACTTTAGGGCCTTTCTGCTTAATAAGGTGGTATAATCAGACCACCAAGGGTCTGCAACATTGGAAACTACTTTTTATCCTTCACGTACTGACTGAACAAGACAAAAGTGTGTGTGTGTGGGGGGGGGGGGGGTGCGCAGGATGCTGTATAAACAAGAGATGACAATCCTTCAACGAGGTCGAGAAGCATCCCTTTCTCTCAGACTTGTAAATTATTCTAAATGTTCCGAACTATTGTGAAGATATTTAAATTTTTTCTTTCCGTGCCTTTCAATCGGGCACATGAGAACTATAACATACTCTCTGTTCAGCATTTAAAAGTGACCGCAGAGGTTTCTCAAGAAAAGGAGGGTAAACCGAAAAAGCTGACGGTTAGAAAAGCTGTGTGCTTGTGTGTAAAACTTTGTCAGAGCCTCTGTTTATGAGTATCACAGCTATTATAGTGCAGGTGGACGGAAAACAGAAGTGTCTCTATGTTCTCTGTGAGCCTCAAACACACACGCATTTGTCTGCAAAGCTGGGCGAAGGTTCACACGAAGCGTTTAACTAAGAAACTCATTGATTTTAGACAGAAAAGCAACCATTATTGAAACTGATGGGAAGTTCTGGTTTAACTTTTGTCTCGTTTTGCAGGGTCGCTGTATTCGTTTTCAGCGGGTCAGAGACGACGAGTCCCCCTCAAATCATCAGGCCCACCCCCCCAGGCCTCACTCTTCCTCAGCTCCTCCGCCTCCACCTCCTCCGTCAGCTGAGCAGCCACCTCTGGTCTCCAACTCCGTCCCCCGTACAAAGCCTCCGTCAAGAGGGCCGCGCACCGTGCCATCCCCGGTCACCACACCTCCCTCGCGCGCCCCCCCTCCCATGGCCCGACCCCTGCCAGGTCCACCCCCATCTCGTGTGCCACCAGGGCCTCCGGGCCCCCCTCCGTCTCGACCCCCACCGAGGCTGTAAGAGAATGGATGCAAAAAGCAACTGAGATGTTATTCCTTTAAAAAAAAAAAAAAAACGTGTCCTTTCAGCCCCAAACACCAAAGATTCAAGTCTTCCAGGTCAGAGGCGTTGTTGAGCTCTGTGCCTTGTTGCTGGACAGCAAAATATATCCGATGTCAAAATCAGCTACTGAGTTTTATCAAGGACAAAACTTATACAAAAAAAAGAACAGGTTCTACGAACAGAAATAGATAAAATCATGTATTTAATTAGGCCTTGTATGTACAGTTTAGGCCGTGTTGATGTAGATGGTCAGTGTAAGTGCAATCCTTTGTGGACTTTATTGTTGTGGGTTAGTTTGGGACAGTTGACATCTGAATGATGAAATTAAATAGTAAAACAGACTTTGTGGCTCTTCATGCAATAATACTAGAGAAAGAGGTGGTGATGTGAAATGCAGCATGTAGTAAATGATAATAGTGATGTCAGTTATGTTGGCTGTTTTGTAATTACACAGCAGATTTGCGTGTCCACAATTCACGTGTAATTATACCTTTTCAACAAATAAATGTTTTTGTCTATGATCTATAATTACAATTTAGTGTAAAAGTTCAGTGATCCTATTGCAACTGCAGGGCAGTTTCTCAGTATTTTATTTATTGTAATATACTCCCTTTTCTGCTTAGAATCTGGTAGCTTTGTAGTTTTTTTTTTTTTTTTTTTAAATCACTGGGTGAGGGGCTGCACCACAGCAGGTTCTAGAAAGCATTTTTTGGTAGAGGACATGGCATGAACATTGAGTAAAAATTGCATCTTCAGGGTTTTTGTCTGTATTCTACATTTTTTGACATGAAATGATCCTTTGCATTATTTCTTCCTTAACTTCTGTCTGACTTCAATAAAGAAACTTTTTTTTTTTACATATCTGCTGCTTGGCAGTGAATTCTTTCACTTAGTAAAATGATAGGGGACTGTTGTGTTGTGTTGTAAATCAGCCTGAAAAGACAGTCCAGTTTTTAGTGTGTAGTTATTAGTTAATTGGATTTTGCAGGACATGGCATTTAGTGATGTAGTGCTTTACAGTGATTTTCTTTAATTACACAAATTACACTTTCACTGCTGTCAAGACAGTTTTAATCTATGCCTCACATGCAGCCAAATAACCTGCAAAACTAATTGTAAATCCAAGATTTGAAACGGCTTAATTCTTGTTTCAGACATATTTCTATGCTAATAAATCTCAATAAGTCCTGCAGTGAAATAAAGAATGAGTTTGGAAAGTGTTCAGTAATTTTAAAGCCATGCTTTTACCTTGTCATAACGGGCTGTGTGCAGTAAGACGGCAAATTTAAGCAAGATCGTATTAAAAAATTGAAACAAAAAGTCAGGATCTTGTCGAAAATGTCATGCTGCTATAGTACAAGCAGGATGTGGTTCACTAATGACTTTCTGAAAAAAATAAATGGTCTGGAAGGCAGCATATTTTGCTCCAAAATCTGTATGAATCATTAGGCATCAGTGGAAGTTTTACAGATGTGAGCGTTATCCATGGGAACTCATGCAGCGCCATGCAGGACTGAGCAGATTTCCATTTTAACTCAGCCTGGAATGATGTCATTTCCTGACATTTTGGGAGTTTTTCTGAATCGTTCGAGTTTCAACGGGGGGTTTTAAAAGTGCCGTGTGAATCAGCTTTGTAAAACAGAAAACAAAAAGTTGAACCTGAAGTTACGTTCCCAATCCTCTGACACGGCTCTTTTTTTTTTTTTTTTTTTTTTTAGTACAGGCTCCAGGTCTGAGAGTCTCCTGAAGCGTTTCCTCCCCGAGAAACGCTGACTTAAAACCCCGAGCACATACGAATGTGATTAGGAGGTCAGTCTGTCACTCCATGACTCACTTCTCTGCAACCTATCTTGGAAAATAAATCACATGAGGGTAATGGTATGTGAAGCCCTGTCAGCAAACCGACCTACAGCTGTTCTCTGAATGGTTCAAAGCTGGGCTGCCAAACGCAACAACCGACGGCTGAAAATAACTGGGTTTCTGAGGAGAAGCAGTAAAAAAAAATGTATTCCTGTTTCAATTAATAAACAGCTTTAATTGTGTTTAAATCATTCTTGTTGCATTTTTGAATGCCTTTCCCCCACAGTTTACAGTTCACATGTGCAGCAACATCAAGAGGCCAACAAGGGTAATGGAAAAAGTCAACTTATCTCCTAACAGATTATCTGTCTGCACATGGAACATAGAATTAAAGGCTCAGCATTCCTTGAAGAAATGCCCTTCTTTCATGCCAGAGTTAGAGTATGTGCTGCGAATGACTCCCAGCTACTAACACACCAGATTTTAAAACAATATCTGTAAAAATAATGTTTTTAACATCAGTAGGCTGCGGCGGCCATCTTAAATTGGGCTGCCTCTGAAAGTTAATCAGCTGTAGATATATATCCAGTGATTACTTTCTGCACGTTTCATTTAAATTGACTAGTAGTTCATGAGATATTTTGTTAACAGACACAGACAAGAGCAAAAACCTAATTGTCCTCCTTCGTTTATGGGCAGTGGGGAATGAAGGACCAATAATATAAATGTGTTCCTCATTCAAATGACATTTATTCGATGCAGGCCCAAATTTAGTCTTCCATTTGATTTGATGATTTCCAGCACGCTGAAACAGTCTGGTGTGGAACACAAATACTTCCTGACAGCTGTTTTATGAACAGAGCTTTTGAAAGATGATGGTACAATTTAAAGACAAACCACTTTTATCTCTGTGAACTGTCCATCACACACACACATGCAGAGTGTGTGTCCTCATTTTATCATGTTACAGATCAGACCACAACACACATCTTATTTAGAGTCTATTCAATGTGAAGATGTTCTTCAGGCTTTCCGTTTTTTCTTCTGCATTTTCTTTCCAGACAGCGCCCCCTTCTGGGCCCCTCGCACCATGCCCTTAAACTGGCCCTGGAGTTTGGCACGCTTCCTGCGAATACAGAACAATACGAAGAGGAATCAAAAATGTTCTGCCGAGTCAATTCTTCGTCTTAGAGCAGAAATCGACAGAACTGCACGTCGCTCTTACCGCCGATTCAGTTGATCCTTCTTTAAGGGGATGTAAGCGTAAGGATCAACCTTCCCCTTTTTCTTCACATCTCCTTTTCCTTTCTGTCAGAGTGCACAAAAAAAAAAAAGACTTAGAGTGACAGTTTCCGACCCCCAACACGTCCCAGCTACCTGCTTCTGAGAATGCTTACCTTCGATTTATAATCAGCTCCCATATCTTGGCTTCGTCCCAGAGGTCTGTGGATTCCTGAGCCGCCAGCTAAAAACAAAACGAGTCTCATCAGCATCACACGCTGCCAGGTAATCAAACATCAACAATTCTTTCTTATAGTTACCTTTATATTTCAGCTGAGGTTCAGTGTCCATGTCATCATCAAAGTTGTCATCTTTAAACTTCCTCTTCTGTGATTTTTTCTGCAAGCATTGTTAAAAGATGGACCATAAATAAAACCGCTTTAAAACGTTTCCAATCTTGTTGGTTTTTATAGTAAATACAGTCACATCTTACACTTTTGACTCCTGCTTCTTCAAGAATATCCTTCATCTCTTCTCCATCTGTGAAAAGAAGAAGAATGTTGTCACCAACTGCTCGGACATAAAACAGTTTTATGAGACACTGATGGATTCCTCCTACTTTTGTCCTTGACATCTTCATCATCGTCCTCTCTAATAATCAGCCGTCCGTCTGAGGTCACTTTGAAACCATGTTCGACCTTGGCAGTCTTCTTCAGAGCAGGGTTTGTGGCTGAGAAACAGTAAAATCATGTGAACTCAGCTGAACCCGGTGATCCCCCTGTCAGTAGTTATTAGGACTCAACAGTGGACGGTTGCTGTGTTACCTAAAACTCTCTGGGAAACCTTTGAATCCAGGAAGTTAAGCGGGTCGTCTTCCTCGCCCTCTTTGAGCCACGCCCGTCCTTTCTGCTGTTTGCTGGATTTCTTCTGAGGCTTTCCTTCATCCTCAGACAAATCACTGTCTGACTCGGCAAGGATGTCTTCGATACTGGATGAGAGAGGAGAAAAGGGTTTTTAGGAATAAAAGAGTGAGGCTAGTTTTGTGTTGGGAACCGCACTGTACCTTTCGCTCTTCGTTTTAGGGGCCTCCTCTTCGCTCTCGGAGTTGTCGTGCTCCTCGGCTGCCTGTTTTCGCCTCTTGTTTCGGGCCTCGGCCTTACGGATGTTTGCCAGCACCTTGTGGTGTTCTGTGGGCAGCATGCTCTTCACCAGCTCAAACCTAGGAAACAAAAAACAAAATAAAGAAGAGCTTTTAGAAAAATGAAGCAGGGAAGTTTATGGACAATGTGGCAAGAAGATTTTGAAGCACTCACCCAAACTTTCTAATAAACTTGGTAAAAATGTTCTTCAGTTTGGTTCTGAAGTGTCTTCTGGCGTCATCCTTGATGTTTCCAATGCCCTCCATCTGAACACATAAAGCCACATGCAGCACAAACCTTTCATCGTCAAACATGGACTTTTTTTACTTTCTTAATCTTTTTATTCAATATTTAAAATGTTCAGATATGAGGAAATTTTATTTTACGCGTAAACCATGGGTTTCTGTGTTCAACTGTTTATTTTATCAACTTGAACTTAAATTTAACAGCTTATTAAGCAAAGGGCATTTAAAATTCGCCAAATATTACCAGAAACATTTGCATTTTGGCCCAATTCTGTGTACCTATATGTAGCTATAATCCAAATGAAATGTGGCAAATTGAACAGAGAATTACAGCTTAAGTACAAATCTGTCCCAATAACAAAAACAAGACATCTAAAACATTCATTAGTAACTTATTTAAACTGTTATGCTTGCTAAGTAATCCAAATACTTGTAATTTTTGATTAGTTACAAACAAAAATCAACAATCTAGGGCGGAAATTCCAGGTTTAATTGACATAATCGGCCTGGAAGACTTTCAGGAGCTAGAATCTTCGGTTCATACCATGACTGTGACATGTGAGGCCAGCGTTTTGGGGTCCATGATGAAGAGGATGACCTTGATGAAGCTTAAAGCAGCTTTGACTATCTCTCTGGTCCGAGACGACAGCAGCAGACAGACGTTATGAAGCAGCTGCTCCAGCGTGGACACCTCTATAAAGTCTGAAAGAGGAAGCAGCAGCAGAATAAATCCAGCTCACTTACCTTTTTGTATCCTCAGCAGTCAGCAAAGCTTACCTTTATACTCGAACACTAAACGTGTCAAAGCCAAGATGGTGCAGGTGATCATGGTGACGGAGCCTGTGAGTCCAGTGTAAATCAGAAGCAAAAACTGCTCCATGGCATCTGCATCAGAAGCAGGCAAACTTATTGAATATCAAAACATTTACTTGTCAAATCTTTAAAATGAAAAACCTTGTGTCTATACAGTTTAAATAAATGTGTCACCTTTTGTGTTGCCACAGAAACGGGTGAAAGCTTTTCCTATTTCCACCAGCAGAGTGTAGGCGTTTTTACGAGCTCCAACAGAAACCTCTTTGGTACAAATAATCACCTGGAAGAAGAGAGAAAATCCTCAAAAACAATAAAAAAAGCGGAAACATCCCTTTATTCGATCCTGAGCCAGCGCCTATTAGTGACAGTACCTCTGGCAGCAGCGCAGTGATGAAGTCTTTGTGTTCCTCATTTAACCTTTTCACGATGTGGATGAGACACTTCAGTCTTGGCTAAAAAAAAAAAAAAAGACATTAAACAGAGAGAAATGTAAACTATAATAATAACGTGAGGATTTGTTTGAGCCTCACCCTCTTTGCTGGCGAAGACGCGTTTTTCAGAGTGTCGAGCAGGGTGAGTTTAAGTGTTTCCAGATTAGACACCACGAATGACCTGCACTCGTCCCTCTCTGCGCCGCACATCTCCTCCAGAACGCGGTACGCCTTCTTCTGCATGCCGGGCTCTTTGACCTGAACAAAAATGTGTCAACGTTCAACAGGTGAACCAGAAATGTCCTCAACAAGTCTGGATTAAAAACCCTCTGGTGCCATTCGGGACACTATGTGTGTCTTTACCTCCAAATACGGTCTAATAAGCTCAAAGGTTTTAGTCATGGTGACCTCATCTACAAATGGAGCCATCGCAACCACCAGGTCCATCACTGCCAGTCTGACAGGAAGAAGCAAAGAGAAAACTTTAGACTTAAATGCATTTTTAGTTACCGATTAAAGTGGTAAATCCAGATTTTTATATCTCACCGTGTGAACTCTGTGGTCTCGGTGCTCACCAACATGTCAGAAGCTTTTTGCAGGAACGTGCAGATCAGCTGAGGAAGAATGTTTTAATTAGTGATGCAGCATATCCATGTTATCCATGTTAAACTGTACAAACAAAACCTTTTCAGACCGGCCTTCGGTACTCTTAGTTAGCCTTCCAGTACCTTTAGTTCAGTTTAGTTCTGTTTATCTTAGCTTTTCTGTACTCTTGTGTCTTATTTAGTGTAGATTATCTTAGTTTATATTTTAGATATTGCTGTGTTTTATTACTCTGTAGTTTTGTGTTCACATGTTGTAAAACACTTGGAATTGCCTTGTTGCTGAAGAAGTTCTATATGAATAAATTTGACTTGACTGTGAAGCACAACGAGAATAAATTCCCTCACCTGTGTTTCGGTGACAGTTAAATAGACTTTGATGGTGTCCAGCACAGCCATCCTGTAGGTTCCTGACTCTCCCTCTGCAGGCAGCTGGTTGTACAGGTTGAAAAGGATGGGCAGGAAGTTCTTAGAGAAACGTCCCAATTCAAGCTTTTCTTCCTCTTTAACGGAAAGCAGATGCAAGAGTTTAGAAAATGACTTGTTGACCAGTAGTTTGCTTTTAAAATATTTGTGAACACGTGTCCTGTTACCCGTGGAGCAGCTCTTGTTGATCAGAGTGCGGAGTGCCTGGCACACCGTGAGTCTCAGGTCTGGCTGTTCATTAATGGCCATGCCGAGCGTGCGGGCGACGCCTTTGAACGACACCACCAGGTCCACCGGACATGTGCAGAAGCCCGGAAGCATAGTCCAAATCTGAAAGTTAGTGTTGTTGGGTTATTTTCATTTAAAAAAAATTCTAATAAAGACTTGTTTGGTTGATCCCTGAGGTTCTGATTGTCTGACAACACAACAAGTTTACATTCAGCAGTAACCATAAGTAAGCAACTAAAGCTAAACAAGCTGGAGGTGTTGGGAAATGAGTCACTCAGGCCAAGACAAAATGGTGCTTGTGCTGAGCAGCCACTGGTCCTTTAACATCTTCACGTTAAAGGTTAAGGAAAGCAACAAAGAAGTCAGGTGGCAGTCAGCTTGCAGTGAAGCAGAACGACACAGTCAGCCATCAGAGCGTTAAAAATTTGTGGCTCTACACAAAATAACTTTCCCAGGAAAGAAGATCCACGATAATTCCAACGTGTGGTTTCACTTACAGAAACCACATCGTGACTTTTTTTTTTTTCTTCTGCAGAAGAATCTTATAGGGTAATAACTTTATTTCTCTTACTTTGATTAAAGATAAACCTTGTTTTTTTCAGTACTGTCCTCTAATTAAAAAGACAAAAAAAAAAAAAAAAAAACATAATAGTTATGTTTTTACTTCTAAAGATGAAATACTAAATGATTAAATGAACTTTGTTTATCATCAATACATATTATATTACAACAATCTGCTGCTTAGTTTATTTTCTTCATGCAAAAATCTATTTTTTAGTGTTTGACAGTTTTATGGAAACAAGACTACTGATTGAGCCACTGCGAATCAAAATACAGCCCCATCATTTACTCTAATCATCAGCCGTCATATTAATGTTCATCCCTTAAAATGAAACTCAAAGAATCTCCTGCTCAACCAAAACTACTGTACTGCTCTAAAACTAAGAGATAAGTCGAGTGTGCTACCTGAAGATGCAACATCTGGTAGACTTTTGCTTCCAGCTTCTTTCCTGTTTGTTGCAACTCTTCAGCTAAAAAAAACAAAATAAGATTCAATAATGAATAAACAAGAGAACACAAAATTGACTTCCAAGTGGAGCATTTCTTGTTTGATTTACCTCTTTGTTTGAGTGTAGAAGCCAGAGGGAGGAAATAAGACGTGAAGAACCCAAGGCGAGTGTTCTTCACGTGATCCCGTATGGTGGGGATCAACCAGCTGCGAGGGAACTCCAAGTCGTCGCTGATACAGGAAAGAAATATCAGTTTAAAGCGCTGTAACAACAAGAGGAGCGAAACACAGTGTTTGTGTGTCCGTGTATGAGCTCTTACTCGATGCCGGTGATGTTGAGGGGCACGGCAGCCAGCACAACCTCAGGGCCCATGCTCTCCACGGCTGCTCCCACGGCTAGGTCCAGCTCGCCACTGTAGGGGAACTGAGGAGTGGAGCGCAGGTCTGCCAGCGACTGCAGCGACTGTCCCAGACAACACACACGCTCAGCTACATTTCTATTATTCTTTAAGCAACAATGTTAGTGTTTCCCATCTGTACCTTGGTCATGATGGAGTGAGCTTGTTTTCCTGCGACTCGATAAAAGCAACCAAGGATTTGCAACACAAAGGGCCAGGAGGCGTGGAAGCGATACGATAATCCTTCCTCTACGATACTGAAAACGGTCAAAACCCAATCGTTATGCAGTTGCTTTCCCCCCCCACACACAAAACTGGTCTTGTCAAGCAGTTAAGAATCACACCGAAACATTTTGTAGACATAGGAGGGGTTCCCTGCAGAAGAGGCGGCGGTGATCATTCCCATTTCCTCCATGTGAGGCGCAACACATTCAGTCAATAAAGTCTGGGAAAAGAAGAACTCTTGATAAGAATCCGAAAGAAATCAACGTCTCACACTACATAACTCGGCTTGGATATCGTTTACCTTCAGTGTGCTGGCAGCTGCGGAAACCACCTGCGTGTGTGACGACAACAGGCAGGACATGGTGGCAGAGAAGAGGCGAGGGAGGTGACCCAAACTCAGAGAACTCTGCAAGCTGGACCAAAAAAATTAAACAAATGAGACAACTCATCAGCAACTTTCTAAACTAGGAAAGTATCTGTTCGAGTGTTGCCATAAAATGCATATTAATACCTGGCCAGGTGAACGTGAGCTTTCTCCATGACAGCAAGCCAGGCCAGCAGAGGCTGCAGGTCGTTCTCACTGGGGATGTAGTCATACAGCGCCTGCAGACGGTATGTGACGGAGCGATTTCATACAAAGTATTACACTGTAATTAAAATGTGTTTGTTGTTTATGTATTTTCCTCACAGTGATGATCTGTGCGTTGAGTTCTGCTGAAAGGGACGAGGGCTTCAGCTTCCCACTGAACAGACTGTGAAACGCCTGCATGGCACAGGCCGTCACCAGCTGCAGCCAGGAACAGAGCAGACAGGACACTTTAAAAAACTTCAGACCAGGTATCCGTGTGGTGGAGCAAAGTGTGTCAGGCTGCACTGTATAAATATGTTGGTGTTCTCACCACATGGCTGAGAGTCATGACTCGCAGCAGAGTTTCACAGCAGGACTTGACGGCTCCCAGAGGAAACGTTCCCATCAACTCCTTTAAGAGGCAAAGCACATGAAGTGTGGTGGTGTCCTCTTTACTGCCTGACAAAAAAAAAAAGATCACACAATCATAACATTAGCTTTAATAACAGTTAGAGCAAACCTTTTAATGTTTTTGCAACCATCTAAAAGCTAGTTTCCTAAATTCTTACACTGATTTAAATTCAAAAGTTTGACCTGTTTATCACATTTCTCTTAAAAACAATTCATATTTCCTTTCTCTATCTATTATTTTGGTGCCGTTTGGTCATTTTCTAATTATAAACCTTCAAAACTGTCACCCCAAACCTGGTTTTCTGTCGGATGTTACATTTTGCTCCAAAGTGTCACATTAATCTTCATTAGTTTTTTTATTTCTTTAAATATTTACTGCCTCTAACTGACAGCAGAGCAGCCTGAAAACATGACAGTTCCTTCATTGTTTTACTTTAGTCATTTTTTCCTTATGAGCTTCAGCTCATTAGAGCTTCTCTATTACATAGCCTAGTATTGCTCATTTTTGCCATTTCTTTCCTGGCTTTTGGTTTTACACAGTAAATAGTGCAACATAGAAACACGCCGTTTCCAGTACGACATCAGCCGAGAGTCCGACTGAGCCAATAGTGACAGAAACCACTGGAGGCCTTTAACTGGTCTCACAGTAACAATTATTAACCCAAAAACTGGGACTAATTCTGCAAACTTGAGTTCATTTCATGTCAGCAAATCTCATTTTACTACATGAAATTCTTTAATGATGTTTTTGTTAGACTTCTTGGAATTTTTAAACACAATTTCTGGATTTTTTTTCACCCTGAGTATATTCTAAATTTCAAAAGTGACAAAACATCTGACCAGGACTGGCAATTATTTAAGTTAAGCAGCTCAACAACCTCAGTGGCTTACCTCCTGCCTGTTCCATCTCTTTGATGCAGAACTTGGCTGTTGTAACTGCAGCAGGGTGGTGTGTCGGCGCATCATCTATAAACAGGAAGTCGCTACCTCTGAGGATGGAGCAAACACCCTGCTGTGCTGCTTTACGGACCTGAGAGGAAAAGAGAGCATCAAACACTTAGAATTTAAGCGTCAATGCTACTAAAGAGGGCAAGGCTGGAGATCATTTGCTCGTGTGAGCTTAGGAAACAAACCTTAGGCTTGCTGTGCACAGTGAAGCTGAGCAGGCCGTGATACGCCTGCAGAGTAGATGGATAACTCCAAACAGAAACATCCTGCTTTCTCAACAAAGTGGCGAGGCATGGCAGGACCTATAGACGCAAAGAAAACAAAGCTCTATCTTTGCAAAAGTAAAACACAAGGCAAAGTAAAGAAGCATTTACAAATCTTCTCACCCATCTAAGTGCTGAAGAGGTGTCAGATGTGGCCTGTTTGGACATGACGTCGATCAGGGCCTTGGCGGTGTCCGAGAACTTGTTCTTCAACACGGGAGCAGGAACTCTAGGAAAGGCCAAACACAGAGCAGTTAATAAAGTGTTTCCAGATTTATTTTTTTTAAGTAAATAGATATGATGTTTCTGCCGTGAAGAAAGAAGGATACCGTTTCATGACGAGGTTAAGGAGATAAGCCACCGCGGTCTGAGACTCTACTGACTCCACGGCTTCCAGGGTGGTCATCTAGTCAAAAAAAAAAAAAAAACAAGAGAGAGAAAGAAATCACAGACATTAATAATTTTCTGACTCAAACCCTAATTCGAATATAATTTTTTAATATAAATTAGAATATTTGTTCAATTGGTAGTGAATAGATTTTAAAGGCGACACTCACCAAAGCAGCAAAGTACTCTGTTTCAGTTTCCTTCCCTCCCTGACTTCGAATCACCTCAGTGACAGCTGCCAAAACTGCACAAATCTGTGAATCATATCATTGCACAGTTTCAGTTACAAGCAAACTTCACATTTTGGATTTTCACACTGCATGTCCCAGAAGTACAGTTCTCACCTCTTTGTGTGCGGCTGAGTTGGACTCCCAGAAGCGCTGCACCTTTCTGAAAGTGAGGTTCGAGCAATCGGACAGGCCGCTGAGGAAGGTGCCCGAGGTCCTTTCTGAAAACTTCTCATCGGGCTCCTCTTCCATGAAGGCATCTTTACGGTCGCCTGCGTTGAGCTCCAGCGGACCTGCCTGCAGCTCATTGTGAAGCTTGAGAGCATCAACTGTTAGATCACTCTTTCCTGTGGGGAGAAATATACTTAATGTTGATTTTACAGCAGGTCAAATTATGTATATATATATATATATATATATATATATATATATATAAAGATATATATATATATACACACACACTGCATGGTGACATTCTGTCTCCCTCTTGATTGATTTGTAAGTGGATTTAAGTTAAACAATGACTACCTGTCAAATTGAAGTTTTAACCTAAACAAATGTTGAACTTACTAAAAATAGAAAAAATCCAAATGAAGGCCTGGAAAGAATGAATAAATGAAACTGCCTTTGATTACAATATTGTTGAAATCCTTTAGCATTCATAACACATAAATCATGCATATAAACTAGGCTGTGATTAATTTACAATTGTGCAGTTGTAAATCTAACATTAGAGAGTCAAAGACATAATAAAAATATGCAAAGAAACTTCAACATGTCCCTGAGTTCCTAAGTATTTACAACATTTGGTGTATTATTATTGTTCATGCCTTGCAAGAAAGTTTGCAAAAAACTATTTGAATCACACTGAATCTTATTTTCTTTTCTTGAGTACTTAACAATACGTGTCAGTTAAGATGTGAGTAACTGATAAAGTTATCTTGGGTTAATACAGGTTTAAATGGCTAAAGCTAGCTGGTGTTAGCAGCAGAGTCAGAGACCCACGTGCGACTTACCGCTGGGTCGGCTGAAAAAGCGGCTTTTCGCAGCCTGTCGAAAACGATTCGTCTGCGGGTTAGAGTCGCTGCTGTGTCCTTTCTTCCACCGTTTGAGCTTGGAGCCCGTCCCGGACCGAAGCTTCCCCGATTTGACCATTTTCGGGGTTGAAAATAAACCAGGCTTCTGTCCCAGGTGACTCTGTCGCTCAACAAATGACGTCACGGGTCTGCGCACGTGTCCGAGTTCGGCCTGCAGAGGGCGCTGTTCGCCACAAACAATGCGTAATCCTCACATTTGGTCAAAAAAAAGTTTATCCTGAACTGTATCAAATGATGCAGTTTGAAAGCGTTTACTCCAGTAGTTTTCCAAGTTTATTAAATGCAGCTCTAAATGTGAGTTCACACTCAATGTAAACAAACCACTAGGCTGAATCTGCAGAAAACCTTGTGAAGGTCTGAGTCACATGACCATACTTTGTGTAGGTAAACAAAAACAGCTGGTATGTTAACTTGTGACCTTTTTTCAGTCAATTCGTCTCTTTCTACAGGTAAATATATGCACAGGGTTGTTGGCATCTGGTCACAAATATTGCTTGCAATTTTTTTCATCTAAGGAGACATTAACCATCAATATGAGAAAAATATTGTGCCAATATATTTGTTACTTTATGACATTTTTTGGTTTAATGAATACCTTTGAAATTTTGAAAAATGGGGTGAGGAGCAAATCGATTCACTGTGGAAACCATCAGAACTTGCAATTTTATCCAAACAAAGTTCATCTCATTGAAGAAAAACAGTCTAATCCGACTTTAACACGAATGCAAGTGATAGAAATCTTCCTTTACAATAAACAGTCACAGATGACATTGGTTTGGAGTGAATATTTATTTTTGACTGTTGCAAGAGAGCCATTTAAATAAATAATCACGGAAGCAAAATAATAATGTTCTAGTTATCCGGTGAACATCCTAGGATTTGCTGAACTAACATCAATTTATATAGAAGCGTTTCTGGTCTCACACTTTATTATTTTAGGTTCTCTCTTATATTTGCTGCTCCTCTAGTATATTTTAAAGGCATCAAAGCAAACTGTTGAAAACCACGGCAGAGTTAAAAGCCTGTGAAAAAGGCTTATAGCTGAATAAATGTTACTAACAAAAGCAAAAACAAAAACCTTACAGTTATCTATGATTGCATTAGAAAAACAGAGGATAGTTTTATTTTTACAATATTTATTGATAAGTTAATAAAGTAAATTGAGCATCATATTGCACACAAAACTACAGTCTGTCTGTACAGTTTAGAGTGATGAAATAAAAACACTTGATTATCACTTTCTACCTTTAAAAAAAAAAGGTTCTTTCATTACATTCAGCGTGTTCAGAACAACCACACAGATGTGAGGTGAAAATGTGTAGCTCACACAGTCACATGACCAAACAACACACACTTAACCTGATACTTACAGTAAGTTATCCTTCTATTTGTCAAAAATAAGTAGATGAATAGCTACAGAACAAAATCAGTGGATTTTCCTTACTTGGGCCCCCTGCGTTTAATTTAACCACGAGCACAAACACAGACATGACGAGGAGAGGAATCCATGTAAACAATAGAGCTGCATGTTGAGGTGTTCAGACACAAACAGACACTGGGTTGTGCATCTTATAGGGCTCTATCTTTACTCTAAAGTGTTTCAGTGCGTTTTCATCAATACTTCTTTATTTGGAAAAAAGGAACATTAGAAAAAGGAGCAATAAAAAAAGCACTCATTTCTTATAGAAAATGTACACAGAATTCCACTGCTGCACCAGCTGGAAACTGATATCAGGTCCCGTTCCTGCAGCCGTCTCTGGCACGTCCTTTATCTTTGCTTCACCTCAAATCCTCGGTCCCTCCTGCCAACCCCCTCAGTTAGTTATGACTGAGGGGTTTATGTTGACTATCACTTGGACAACAAAGTCCTTCTGGATCTTAGCATCCTGGAGACGGGTTTTGTCAGTCAGAAGCTTCCCGGAGAAGAACCACCGCTGACGGACCACGTCGATGTCCTCCTGTTCTTCCAACTGCTTCTTTAGCTCAGCGATGGAGTCCGCCATGCTGGCTGTCAGACGGACGTCCTGTCCTGAAAACAAGGAGTTGACGCAGATTAGTGAACAAACTGTTGCGCATTTAAAAACATCCAGCTCTGATAAGGGATAAGCTGAAACATCCCATCTAGGAGAATGTCATTCGTTGAAAAAAAACAAAAAAATAACAAGTCAAGACACATGACTGTGGTGCTTAGTTCAGAATGAGAAGACATCCTGTACCGTTAATAGAGGACAGATAAGGACTCCTAGTTACTTCAAATGACAGCCTTACCAGCCAGTCAGCCTGATTTTTTTTTCAGTTTAAGAACATAAAGACCTCTCTAATCCAGCATGTATATGTAGGTGATGCCTTAACTACTTTGTTTCAGATAAACAAGGTAGTTAAGCCATTAGGAGCAACATCCAGTTACATTAGACAAAGTAAGAAAAAAACCTCTTCATGGAGGAACAGCTCCAACACGTGTGAGTAACTTGCTGTGGTCTGTCGACATCATTCACTTTGTCACTTTGTCAAATACTTCTGCAAGTCTGGCTGAGCATGCTGGGCTTCAGTTTCAAACAGCATTTTTTTGTTATTACCTGTCGATAACCGGACCCTCAGCTGGAACTCTTCTCTGCACGGCGAAGGCTGAGCTTGTTTTTGGGAGGACTCGGACGCTTTGCTCTCGCTGGATGTTTCAGTGATGAGGTTGACGGGCGGTGCCAAGGTGTACGCCGGCAGCTGATAGCGATTTCCCAGTTCATCATAGCTCTCTGTGAGAGAGCCTGCAGAGAAAACGATATTCACATAAACAATCATTTCTCCAAAACTCACAGATCTGTTTATCTAAAACACTCGTTACTTTTGACCACTGTTGGGAAACAAAGTTAAAAAAGCAAAAAAATGCTTCTCAGTGAGAGCATATAAACATAAAAACTGCTTTTCTCTCTGTGCATAAGTC
This sequence comes from Kryptolebias marmoratus, assembly GCF_001649575.2. Taxonomy (NCBI): domain Eukaryota; kingdom Metazoa; phylum Chordata; class Actinopteri; order Cyprinodontiformes; family Rivulidae; genus Kryptolebias; species Kryptolebias marmoratus. The sequence goes on along the minus strand of NC_051451.1, from coordinate 21,550,282 downwards.
CACTGGCAGTGGTCATGCATTACATAAATATTCCAGCAGTAATCTCTTACTAATTCATGCACTGGATTCTGCTAAATGCTCTTTGAAATTATTACTACGAGTGATGCATTTGGACAGGAAGTTCCAGGACATTTACAGTCTGGATGATGTCTTCGTATCTGAATATGACCGTGATTGCTCGTGAGGTTTCTTTTTACCATGCGGCAAAGTGATGCAGGCTCCGTCCACTATGGCCTGCGCCAACTCCAGGTCGTTGCACTCCATAGCTAAGGCCGCGGCTCGGAGCGCGTCCCAGATCTCTTTCCGTCCATCAAAGGCTGGAGCCGTGTCCCAAAACTCGTCCCTCTTGCTCCTGAGCTGGCCCTCTGTCATCGGATACTCGCTCTTCCACTTCGGCCGCTCCTTCTTGAGAGGCTCGTTGCGCACTGAAAAATATGAATTACGAAAAGGGACGGTGTTTACTCTGATTGAAAAGTTATTTTGTAAACAAAAAGTATTAAAGGTCAAGCATTACTTGAAGCAAAGCATATCGCCCGCCACCTTTCATGTCAGAGTTTTACACTGAAATCATCTTATGTTGACTATATCACTATAGCCATTTTGGTCTTTGCTTGAAAATAACTTTATGGACAGTTTTATGTGACTTAATGACATGTCAAACTCAGAGTGTGTTAGGAATGACTCAGCTGCTACCACGTCAACTTATAGCTCATTTTCTGTGAAACTGACAGAGCTATGGTCATTTTGTTGTTGGCTAATGTTGATTAGCTGTGGAGGCCATCTTGAATTGAATCCACTCCACGAGTTAATCAGTTGCAGATGCACAGCTTATGATTACGCTCTGAGTGTCATAAAAATCCCTGCAGCGGTTCATGAAACAGTTTGCAAACAGACAGCGTTGACTTCAAATAGTTGATGGCAAAAATTTAAATAAGATCTTGGGAAATTTGTTAGCACTCATTTGTTAGCGAGTTAGTTATTTTTGTGTTTTTTGAAGTTCAGTGGACTGTGGCCGTATCTTGAATCGGGTTGACCGTACAGAGCAATAAAATCAGGTAGATGGAAGAAAACTTTCACATCATGGCAGCTCTAAAAACGTTCAAGCTCTGTTCCATTACATCCAGAACCAGTGACTCAACAGAGAAAATGTTTTTAATCTGATACGCAAAGCAGAACTGCACTAAGATGTTGTTTCTAATGTAGTAAATTACAAAAAAATGGTTTTTAATTTGCATTATATTAGAACATCAGAACAGACAAACACTACAAGCAGAATAACACTTTTCCAAATGTAAAATAAAGTGCAATTTATAATGGAAATAAACCAAATTCACGTTCAGTTTATTCACTAAGGCTGGAAAGTCAGTTATTTATAGACAGAGCTGTGGATTACTGAATACTAGTAACACAGATGGTACATGTGCATGGAAACACACACACACACATGCAAGGACACACCAACGGATTATGGGCTTTAATCAGGTTCCACATAACAGGATTTATCTGCTCTCCCACCCCCGCAATCCCATTGGGCATTGGTGGAGAGATGAGCATTCGTTGACCAATGAGAAGCAGCAGAAAACGTCCACAAATTTACTCTCAGCAGCCAGACGGAAACACAAAACCACGACAAATCAGACATCATATTTCCTGTCTGTGGACTTTTTCAAAAAGCTTCTTTTTTTTTAATCAAATCCAAGCCTGTGATTTCAAATTCCAGGAATTTAGTTTAAACCTTACATAACATTTACAAATACAACATACATTTGGATATTTTAGTCCTAGATATTAAATGTGCTTTTTGTGGCACTGCGGAACAAAAACATTCATTTCTTTTTACTCGACCCTCCGTACTGAAACTGGGATTAGGCAATTGCACTTTTTTTACTAAATAAAAAAATGTTCCAATAAAACAAACCCGATCTTTCTTAGTTGTTACGCCTCTTTATATGCATTTAAAGTTGTAAAAATCTGACTTGTTTACTTTCTTGACTTTCTGGCTGAGAAACACAAATTATGTCAGCTCAAATGCTGCTCAATTAAACATAATTTGTTTTTATAAAATGCAAAATGGCCTATTTAAAAAAAAAAAACAACATACCTTGTTTTAAACATGAAATAAAACATGCATCGTTTTATATGATTATGGCACCAAAGCAGGATGGAACAATGAACTTTACATGCGAGGCAGTGGCTCGAGTTTCAGTTTGACATCCTTTATCTCTGCATTTAAATGTCATAAAAGATTATATTCTCTTCATCCAGTGCATTGGATTTTATGAGGCTAATAATGGTTATCTCTTTCCATCACATTTCTTGCACAAGCATTATTTTACCAGCTCAGTGGCCTAATGGTAGAGTGTCTGCCCTGAAATTGGGAGGTCGTGGGTTCAATCCCTGGCCAGGTCATACCAAAGACTGAAAAAATGGGACCCATTGCTACCCTGCTTGACACTCAGCATTAAGGGTTGGAATTGGGGGGTTCCCGGGCGCGGCACCGCTGCTGCTCACCCCTCCATCAGGGGATGGGTCAAATGCGGAGAACAAATTTCGCACACTCAGGTGTGTGACAATTAGTGAGTCTTTCTTCTTTCTTTTTTATTTTTCAGTCTCTCTGTCTAGTTTTGAGACCGGGCAAAGACACAAAACTCTCCATCAGAACATCAAAACAAATGCAAATAAAGTGACCATCCTTGACTGTAATGAGCAACCTGGCCAATAAGCACAGAAAGAGCTGAAGAAACACCTTTCAAACCTTCAGAAATAACAATATCTACTTTTAGCCGGTGTTAGGCTAACTGATGGACATTTTTAAATCATGTTTATGTTTTTCTTTGCTGCACAGTGTAGTAGTGTTTTACAGAATTTGACAGAACTCTGTGTTTAATTTCTGTTTGAGCTTTTTGCTTTTTGAGACGGGCGTTTTCACTGTTCTCTGAAACATAAATTCCATCTGACTCAGTGCTGAGTCAGATAAATCTGTGAGCCTGACTGCTGGTGTTCACAGAAATGACTTTGTGTCCTCACCTTTAAGTCAAACTGCAGTACCTGGAATCTAATAATAGCCTCTTCAATTGACATTTTCTTTCTTTCTCTCTCTCTCTCTCTCTCTCTCTCTCTCTCTCTCTCTCTCTCTCTCTCTCTCTCTCTCTCTCTCTCTCTCTCTTTGTGCTCAAACAGTCCTGGCGGATGGAAATTATTACTCATCAGACCTCTACCATAAAAGGACATGATTTAAATCCTGCAATCTGAATGAATAAAAGCTACTCTAATGCAATTCGACTCTACTTTTATTGTTGGTTGTAATGTCTGAAATGCTAAAAAAAAAAAAAAAAAAAAACACATTTAAAGATTTCTGGGGGATTTTAAGCCTTTTCTGACATTGAAACATCTGTACATTTCTTGTGAAAGTTTCTAAACTGGTACTTTAATAATCATAAATTCATAATAAAACATACAATAAGAGAAAAAACCCTTGGCAGCTTTAAGGCTGGGCAACCCTGTGATGGAAAATTTGCATCCTATCATTTGAAACAGAGTTAAACAGAAAGTTAGAAAAGTTAGGAGCTGAAAATTAGAGTATAGAAAAAGAAAATCAAGGTATATTTTGCCTTTTTTTAAGCATTTATGTTTAGTTATGTTTACGCTATTTTATTCCAAAGATATTAGATGTACAAGATTTTGTTTTTAGTTCATTTAAGTTTCATCAATAAAATGCTGGTTTACTTATTTGAATTTTGTTTTGTTTTCATTCAAAGACCTTGAGCTGATTGGACCACTTCTGGCCCTCGGACCTTATATTGCTCATATGTGGTCTGAAGATTCTCAATCAGAAACCCAAAAACAAAAATACTGATAAATAAAACCTTAAACTAAGGGTTTGATGTGGTAAATGTCACTTTTTAAAATACAAAAAATGTGAAAAAAATTCTTTTTGTCTGAGCCATTTTTAAAAATTTGAATTTAATCTTTTAGAAAATAAAATAGGGAATAAAGTCTGTAAACACTAATGTTTCTCCAGACCCTGTTTTCATTTTTTCATACATAGCCAGACCTGGAAAACACTGAAATCAAATTCCAGACTTTTCCAGACTTTTTAAGACAGCGCAGGAACTCCAGTTTCATGTTTTGAACGACAACAGCCAACACAATAATTGTAAAACCCTGCAAGTGTAGTTGTTGCACAGTAAGCTACTCTAACATCACCTATGAGACTAAATGTTACACACTAAGCTATAACATCAAGGCAGAAAAGAAGCTTCACCTCTGATAAAATCCATACTTACTTTTCAGCAAGATCTTAAATGGTGCATTCGGAGCCTGATAGTAATTACATTCCCTGGAATTAGGAACTCCCATAACTGCTCAGTGCTTCAGGTTTGCTGCGAATCAAACTTCTGCACATCAAAAGTCCTCCGAACACGAGCCACTGAGTGACCTCAAAGAAAACGTGTCCCGTCTCCGTTGACCTTGTTTACCTGAGAGAGCAGCCTCCCACTCACAGCTTATTTAACTGTTGCTGTAACACGTCCACGGTTGCTTCAAAATGACAACATGTTCCCCACTTTTATCCCCTCCTAATAAAAAACACGACCCACCTCCAAAAAATAAAAATACCTCAGGTGCAGTTCATGGAAATAAGTTCATTGTACTGATGGAGTAACTTGAATGTCCTTGCCAGAAGGTAGTCTCTTTACACAAGAGGTCTAATCCTATCAAGTCTATTTAAAGACGGGACAGAAATACCCAAAGGCAACACACTAAAGGCATTAACGCCTTATAAACTCTGGTCAGACTCTGTTAAAAGAAGAAGCATCTGTGCTTCTGGGAATGTCCCCCAAAAGGTGGGGGTTTGCACTTTTTTTTTAAAACAAAACATAAAACGTAGGTGTATGAACTTCATTGTTTCTAAATTGTTCCAAAGTACATGTAGATATAACTTGCATCAGACTGAAATGGGAACTCTCCGAATGACTCTTTAATATGAAAACTTTCCAGTGCCGCCTTGTTTCCTAAGCTGCGGACTGAACCGTGTTTATATAATCTGTCCTATCAGAGCAGATCATCAGCACAGATTAGAGACGAGACTAAAACAACAGATGAGACATTCAGCACCCAAGGGAGCCGATTTCAGACTGACAATGACCTTCATTAAATAGGGCGGAGGCAAGAATCGCCACGGAGAAACAAACTTCTGTTCTGTTTTTTTTTTTTAGTCCATCTTGGTGAAGCTACATAAATACATACAGCTGCATGTTAAAGAATCGACACCCCTGGCTAAAATTTCTGTTATCGTGAGTAAAAACAAGTACCTTATATCATTTTTTCAACTATTTTTATACTTTTAAAACATCAAATAACACAGTACAGTGCAAGAAGCACAGATCTTGTTGTAGCTGAAAATCCTGTTTGAGTGATTTTAAGACATTTTCTCTCCATCCAGTGATTTTCCATGAAGCTGACTGGTGACGACTGTGAGAGTCATAACAAAATCTACAATTAAACTGAAAAAATGAAGGCTACTGGATGTCTGGATGAGTGATTTATATACAAATCTCTTCTTTTTTCCTTCCAAGTAAGGTTTGCTTTTAAAATGAGCAGATTTGAAGGAAAAAAACTCTGAATATCTCTATTGAAACTGGTTCAAAGGTTACAGAGGCTCTAACTTGAACACATTTTGTAACTCCGTTTTATCTACACACTGGTTAGGATCTTAACTTGCAAACCTCTGATGCTTAAGTTTGTAGTTAAGATGCAAGTCATGCTCTTTTTGCTGTCTTCTAGTAGCCCTTTCCAGATAAAAGGGCAAAATAAAATTTGATTTTGAGTGTTTTGATTGCATATTCAAAGAGTGAAGAGTCAGAATATTCAAAAAAAAACTATGATTTCTTGCTTAAACTTTTTTGTTTAATTTAGAATCTGCAGCATTTTTTTATTCCTACACTGCAATCACTATTTCGTTCAACAGATGTCTGTTCAGGGCTGTTTCATGCATACTACATTAGGTATTATATAAATAATATTGATTTATACAGCACAAATTGGCATGTTAAACAGGCAACTTTGATTGTTAATAGACAACACTCTCCCAACATTGCAGTAAAAAGGCATCAAAAACATGTTCTAATATAAATACATATATTAAAAGATTGGTGCTTTTTACCATAACATTGAATTTATTGTAACAGTTACAGGGCAGCAACAAAACTAATGCAGTTAGAAGAGCCTCCTGCAAAAATGAACTTATTTCTGCTTTCAGGCTTAAGCCAGTCTGTAATGTATTCCTCCCTACAGGTGAAAGGTGAGCTGTTGGATCTCCTTACCTCCTCGCTTCTTGCTCCTTGTCGAGCCTCGGGCACCCCCATGTCCATTCATCCTGCTCCTCCCCACGCAGCCCCCCATCACTGTCCCTGCATCCCAGCCCAGAGAGAAAAAATTGCAGCCTCCGTGAGTCCTGCCGGACATGTTTCAAGGAGCGGAAGTGATCCTAATGTGTCATAAGAGCTCAAAATCAAAGCGTGCATGACATCAAATCAAACGGTCCCGTGCGCGCTGCCACCTCCTCGGGGAGGAAAATGACAGCTCAGCACTCCTTGTTCCTGTGAGGTCAGACGGGCTGCATGTTGACGTCACGTGTACTGCCAGCTGATGGGGACACGCGCCTGAACATCATGCCTCTCGTGCTCTGACTCTCCACTCACATGTTAAAAAGAATCAATTATAGCTGCTATTTCACACAAATCATGTTGGACTAAATTGGCAGACGTCACATCAACATTTTCATGACCTGATTATCAGTCATTATTACTCTTTTATTTTATTTTTCTTAACAGGAACAGCTTTTTACCTACCTGAAATCCACTCTGCTAAATTATGCATCCGTTTGCAGTTTGCTTGCCACATCAGAACTTGGATGGAAGATAAGATTGTCACGTTATCCTGACGCGATAATCTTGAAGAAGTGGGAATGTGGCCGGACACAAACTGGGAAAAGTGTGTCGGTGAAGTTCTGCTGGGCTGCGGGGTCTTCAGCTCACAGATAACTCTCCTTTAAAAGAAGGCAACCAAAATCCCCATTTCCTCAGTTCACATTGCACGGCCAACATCGGTCGGTGAATTCTCGCCACGGAGATAAAGCAAGGTCTCTTTGCGCATGCGCACATTAGCATTAGCCAGGTCTTGTGCGAAATTCTGTTCCCCCTGTGTCGGGAGCGCGCATTGCAGCCAGAGGTGGATCCGGCGGATTTCTCGGTAAAAACTACTCATATAATCATGTCAGTGTTGTAACTTTCAGTTTAATCGGCAGCTATCAAAATAAAATAGATAAATAAATAAACGAGGTCTTGTGTGGAGGTCTTTTTCCGCTGTTTTGTGTTATTTTAAACGCGTAGAGAATCGATCTTTTTTCAACTTTTGTCTCTTAAGTCTGACAAATAAAAGTCAGTCAAC
>NC_051451.1:21517387-21542580 GCF_001649575.2 Kryptolebias marmoratus | reverse complement strand
TTAATCCTTTCATCATCAACAATAAATCCTGTGATTTTGATAACATTTGCTCTTTATTTGCCAAAGTTAGAAGGGGGAAACAAAATATTTCAGCCGCCTGAAATAATCTGTTCCCCCTACATAAAATGGAAACAAATTAATTTACCAAATTAATTTATATTTCAGATGGCTGAAATATGAATTACTCAAATGAAAATGTGTGTGAAAAAATGACTTAGTAGACAACTGCCTAAATGTCTTGAAATTCTAAGAAAATGTAATTTCTTAAAAGCAAAACAAAGAAATTAGTGGTGGTTTGAAACTTTAACACAGTACTGTATGTACCAATATTGCTGTTATTACTCTGTTTGTTTTATGTTTTATTTTATTTTATTTTTGTAATTATAGTTGTCTCTGCCTAACTTTTGTTTTTACCCCTGTCCTCTTCAGCAACTGAGGCAGACAGCAATCCTACCTGAGTTTTTTTTTTTTTTTTAGCCTAAACTTAGACATCTGTTACTTGTATTTATAAATAGTTAAAGCCCTTAAATTATACTCCAGATTGGAAATGTGCCATCTTAGATTTCTTTCATGCTGTCAGTAACCCTTGTGTTTAAATTTATACAGGCTTATGTTGTATCTTTGCCTGAGAACATGGTAATCTTATCCACATTAACCTTGACTCAAAAGTTCAGTCAACACGGAGTAACTTATCTGCTGATTCAGATAAGGTGCAGGACAGACAAGACAGCATGAGGCAGAGTGGTGGAAGGTAAACAGTCTAACGTGAAGACAAAAATAAAAACACGCAACAACCAACACTATAATTAACACTGGCTGTCTGTTAATCAGAGAAGTAGCTCTTTGCTCTCAGTTCAGGCATCCGTGAAGTCAACACACACACACACACACACACACACACACACACACACACACAGCCTGAGGTATACTACGTCTCTAAGTGTTGTAGAAAATACTTTGAATTAAAATGACAAAAGTTACTAATTTACTGCACCAGTCTTCATTTATGCCTTCATGAATACACTAAATTTGTTTATACATTTAGCAGTAATTTCATATTAGGACAATATATTATCTGTATAGTACCACACAGATTATGCTCAGCCTAAAAAGGTCTTTTAAAACACTAAGCTAAAAATTAAAAGCAACAATTTATTCCTGCAAATTGCTTAAAACGAACATAACTACAAACATAAACTGAAAACAGACGGCCAAAATTAAAATTAATATGAAGGTTTACATTTAAAGATGCCGTTTAACAGATCTCGTCTCAGGTTTATAATTTCTCTGATCTGATACAGATTCTGACCAAGCTTTTCATTTCAAACACTGACACCTGCTGGAGAAGTAAATGTCACCTGTGTCTTCTTATTTAACAGAAAAAGGGCAGCAGTGATGTGCAGGATGAGAGGATTAGCACCAGCATAAAACATGTTATTATCCTTTAATGTCTCATTTCTTCACCTCACAGCTTTAGGTTACCACTTTTAACAAACAACACAACTACCAGTTCACTAACTGCAAGGTAAAAATGCATGAATTATAAAAATATTAATAGTTCTCTTTCAGAATACTGATTGCTAAAGAAATAACGACAAACGTGATTTGTTTCAAATATTTAACATCTCGTTTGGAAGAACTTTTTGAATTTGTCAGCTGCTTCATATTTAATGCATCTCCTCTGTTGTCTGTTTTTTTTCTGGCATAATAAATAAATTAGATCTAGCGTGCATTTCATTTAATCCCTTTTTCAGCAGCTTGTTTCTGGGTCTGTCTGCTTAACTGTGACGTAACAGTGGAGCTGGATTTTATCTCCTCAGTAAAATGGAGTTAAAAAAAAACCAAATGCCAAGTAATAAAAAATTATTTAATAACAGAAAAATACAGATAAATACTGTTAACAAGATGCTGTGGTTTTTCCTAAATTTGGTAACCACGTGATATTATTGGACTACAATGTATAAATGAACAAGGAAAGTTCATATATTGAAATTGACCACTTTTTTTAAAAAAAACAACAACATTGTTTCCTTTTTTTGTTTTGTTTTGAGCTTAAATAACCAAACAAACAGCTTGGACAAAAAGTGTTGGGGTTTTTTTTTCTTAAAAAAATCTTTACACATTTAACAGTTCAATCAGTATACAGGTGTTATTAAAAATATATATATAAGTTATGGCGCCACGATGCTCTGAGTCAAGTAAAACCAGCTTGCAAGGGAAAGTCATACCCAGCAGAAAGCACACCATTTCAAAACATTACCTTTCTGAAAACTAGGTCTCTATTCTGCAGAGTCATAACCATGGTTCTTGAGGTATTATAAGGTGATATTATTCCTTGTCTTCAGTAACACAAAGCTGCCAAGCAGGAATCCGTTGAGCCAACCAGATAAAGCAGGTCATTTGCGCAATCAGGCTACATGTTCATCTAATCAGTCTGTCATACGGGTATCAAATCATTTTTGACTGGAAAGATCTCCCACGTCAAACCATCGCCGTGTGGCGGATGTCCGGAGGGAAGCAGGACACGTGTCACCCAGTGACTGCACGCACACAAGAGGCACACGTTACAAAAAGAACAAGGCAACACGGGTTAAAAAAGGATGCACGAATACCTGCAAACATGTGCAAACACCAGAGAAACACACCTTTTTTTCTCCACCCCCAAGAAGATTTTCCAGTTGTTCAGCCCGCCATAGTTGAAAGGATTTCTGTACACCTGGCAAAACAATTAAAAGAAAGGAAAAGGAACAATTACAGAAAACATATGAAGGTTGTTAATATTAAACGAACAAATTCTACAAGGCTAAGTGCTTCGTACTATATGTCCTAATGTTAGAAGGTTAGAAGGATAACAAAAAACATTGAATTTTTTTTTTAACTGGTTGTATACAACCAAGACCAAGAGATTAACTTTGGTACTGATCCAGATTTGGTTCATTCTCTTCACCTAAAAGCTCACCTTTCCCCATTTGACCATCATTCGGTGGGTTTCCTTCTTGTTGATGTGTTTTTCAATGCTGGTCTCCCCTCTGGATATGAGAACTGCATGCCAAATGGTTAAAGCTCCCAGGGCCACTCCCACTGTGCTACAAGAAGAAAGCACATTTCATTCCTATGACCGCCAAATCAACCAATGTAAACAAACCTTTTATAATTCTGTTAAACTATTGTACAGCTGGAATCTGAAAAAAGAAAAATCATTAAACCCTTCCGTTCTGTAATAATGGAACGTGTAAAGGTTTGAAAAGCCAAACTGGAGTTGTTCTGGCTCGTTTGATTAAATTAGGAAGAGGCAGAACTGCTTTTTAGAAGTTTATTACTTTATAGTTTGCTATCTAAGCAATAAGTTATTTATTCTCCATCTATCCATTAATGAAAGGATCTAATAGGATGCATACTTACAGTGAAAGCAAGCGCAAATACGTCTTTAAGCATAAATAATACTGTGGCTTTTTTCAATGTTAACACACTCGTTACACACACTGGATTGATCTGTTGAAAAGACTAATGATGGGTGTTGTTTGTGGGGAGTTTCTAGGTGTGACAGATGACAAATCCAATAAATGTTTCACCTGGTGAGCACCCACATGTAGATGATACTCTTATGAATCATCCTATCCTTAAAGGTGTATGGTGGCGCAGGTGTCTGAAAGTTGGTCTGGACCAAAACAAACAAACAAACAAAAAACAGCATATATTAATTTACACAAACAGATAACATTAACTTCATCAAGCCATGAAGTGTTTTAAGTTAAGATAATACCTGCCCAGATGGGAGAAGCCCGATAAGAAGTCCCATCCCTGTTACAGGCATTCCCGGCTTTTCTGAGTCCAAATGCTTAAAACGCTGGAGGAGTAGGCCACACACACAAACACGGGTTCGAAAGACAGAAACAAGGCAGTCCCAGTTAAAATAAGGAACCACATTTACAGGAGAGTTAAAGATAGAGACAGGGCCACAAGGACAAAGGTCCACAGACAACAGCAGTCCAGCTATTTCACCTCAAGAGCTCTGTACGCATCCAGGAACAGGTTTCTGCCACTGATGCTGCAGTAGACACAGCCCAAAGTCATGAAGAGGCAAAAAGAGAAGAAGTAACGATGGTTAAAATGACCCACGCAGTTATTCAGCCAGGCTGAGATGCTGAGATTAAGGAAAACCAGCAAAATGTTTGTTTTTTTTTTTTTTTACAAAAATGCATTTTCTGACAGAGCTCATGAAGCTAGATGTTTGATGCATGAAAGATACGACAATGATGATCCATCTTTAGAATGCACCTGCAAAAACAAAACAAAAAAAAAGGGTTTTACATCATTTTCACCTCATTAAGTGGTGCTTTAAGAATTCAAATCTTTGAAAAAGTCAAGCAAGATATGGAGCAGAACAAAATAACTTTGGCTCTAATGATGTATGAATGATTTCAAACATATATNTATATATATATATATATATATATATATATATATATATATATATATATATATATATATATATATATATATATATATACACATATAATTTAAAGAACTGATTCAAAAGAAGAAAAACTCCAATGACTCACCTGTTACAGATACCACAGTGGTGTGTTCTTGCTGGTTTGGGCATGATGCACTTTTTACAGACCGACACAAATGGCCTCTCATTTTTTTCCTGAAAGAAAAAAAAACATTTTTTGCATTATTAAAAAAACTATTAGTAAAGTAGATCTTTTAGTGGCTTAGCTGTTGTTGTCTTACTGTAGGAGGATATCCAGGGGAAGTCTTGGCAGCTTTGTAGTAATGAAAAGCGATCATAAAGAGGTTCCAGTGTCCATAACAAACATGCCAAGCAATCCACGCCGGAGAGTAAGTGGTCAAGATGAGAGGCAGTAGCACTGCATAGGCTATCACCAAAATGGAACTGGTAAGTATCACCACCAGGCAAACAAATACCTTACAGCAAAAAGGAAAAAAACACAATCATACTGTGTCAACCACAAGGACATTTTGTGCCTTTTGAGCTTCTGGAAGAATGATCAAAAATTCCCATAAACACTCCTAAACCTTGTGGAAAGCCTTCCCAGAAGAGTTGAGGCTGTTTTAGTTGCAAACGGTGGGTCAACATCATATTAAACCCAATGGATTAAGAATGGGATGTCACTCAAGTTCATATGTGTGTTAAGGCAGACGAGCGAATACTTTTGGCAATATAGCATTTATGTGTGTGTGTATTTATATCAGAAAGTAAAACAAAAACAAAACCAGCACAGTTTTTGCCCCCTCATATCAACGGTTAATGTGTCCTTAAATTAATATTTTGTGAGTAAATTCTGCCAACTGCCACATGCATTTGAAAACATCCAATGTGTAAGTCAACAATGATGGCATCCACGATAGAAACTTATGGGATCAAGAAATCTGACAGTTTTGATGTTTTGGTACACATTTACACTTATATTTATCGAGTAAATTATGTGGATAACAGTGCTTTTTTACATTTAGTGCATACCTGCATTTCATCATTTTATATCAGCTTTTCTGGAAAACTTACTCGAGTAAACTCTTTCAAGCTGCACCATTTGGTGTAGTTCAGTATAACCTTTCTATGTTTGCTTTCATAGTTGGCAATGATTGCCTTTAACATAAGTTTACGCACAAACACAAACTCACCAAGCCAAACCAGCGGGTGATATAATCCACTGTCACAAACACTGGTTCAAAAACTGAGTCAAAAACTACATCAGAGTCGGTGAGGGAGTTGAAGCAAAGTGACTGAACCAGTAGTTTCATGTAGGCCCATATTCTCCTGATGCATAAGGGCAGTTTGTTCCTTCCTCGCCTGCTACCCAGCTGTAGGCGCACACAGCGCAGCAGGTGGGGCGCAGAGCACCGCATCCTGCATCTGTAGGAAGATGACAACTGCAGGGAAAACAAAGAGACAGCGACAGATTAATGATCTTGTTCCACAAATATGTAACAATCTTTTGCTAAATCTAACACAAGTTGCACACACAACATATCATGAATAGAAATTAGGATGCATAGACTAACAGTACAGATAATTCTTCTGAATTCATCTGTTTGATAAAAATCAGTGTAAAATGACAATCACTAACCATTCAAACCCTGAGGTTATTCTTTTTTTACTTTTACTTTCTCCATTATTCTCAAACAAAGAACAAAAGGGGAATTTCTTCCTCAAGGATATGTAAATGATTTGATTTTGACACCAAAACTATGACTGGAGTTTTGCTTGAGGGGTTCAAATAGGAGCATATTATCAGACTTGCTGTAGGTTGACTTTGGTAGGCTGTCAGCCTTTGAATTTCTGACAGAACAGGTGATTTACAGCCGACCGTTTCAGTTTGAGTCAAATCTAAACACCTACACTTTAAGCTTGAGGGTGCGAAGGAAAAACTATGTGAACATACATACACCAAGAGTAAAATAAAGATAATCAATCAAACATCTGTATATGCCATGCTAAAAACAGTCTTGTTTTGCTGCATTCCGGACAGGGTGGAGTTTGGGTGGAGGTTCTTGCAGCTCCTGGCATGGGTGGGACAGTGGTCTGAAGTTGACTTAATTTTTTTATGAAGCTTGGTCCACTCAATCGGTAAATTAAACGCTTTTCAAAGACAACTGCCACGCAGCTATAATGTCGTTCCATGAAATCAACAGTAAAACAGTTGATTTGTTTATGAATCGCGTTGCTGTTAACAGTTCGACTGAAATATAACACTCCCAAATCCCTTTTGTCCTGATGTCACGCCGCTTTTTCAGGTAGACAGAGTGCTGCGTCTATTGTCATGTAATAATATTTTGAATTAAATGGATAATACTCACTGGTCTACGGAGACGATAAACCCACCGGGATTCCTAGTACTGTTGACATTTTCAAACTGAAGACAAAACGGGATTATTCCTGTGTATTTAGAGAGGAGGACCAGGCTTTCAAGAGACCTGTAGTCAAAACATCAAAATCCTAAACAGGAGTCAACGCGCATGCGCAGGATAGGTGAGATGCATCATGGTAGTCGGAGTCAGTAATTAAATATTACTACTGCGACCAGCTTTACTTTTCTCGCAAAAATTAAATTAGTGTGCGACATTTTTTCTTTTTGAAATCTTATGAACTTGAATAGACTTGAATAGATTTCAAACGAATAACCGTAACTGTGTTAAATCGCTGAAAAAAAAGTAAAAATGGGTCATGACTTGTTGTGGGATTTGTGGGAATTGAAGTTCTTTCACGAATAGCTATGCTAAGATGCTAATGGCTAATGTTAGCGAGGTTAACATGTGGAACCTTCCAACCTCAAGCCAGCTCTGTTTTTTTGGTGTCAGTCATCATGTCGTTTTGTTTTAACTTTGACCTTCCAGCGCAAACAACTACCTACGACGAAGAGGATGGAAATAAACAGCGGAACGGAAAGAAAGATAATGATGTTAAATGTGTGAGTAACTCCAAGTTGACAAGAAGTTACCAATTGTGTTGTCTGCTTTGGTTTGACGTTGGTCTTTTCAGCTTCATGTCGTAAATACAAGAAAGAAAAAATACTTAATCAGTCTTTTCAAAACATAAAAGTAGATTAATCACAAGAATAATTGTCTCAGAGACCTGAATTGGTTCCTGTTTTTTTTACCTAAATAAATGTACATATAAACAGCTTAATCCAATTCATATGTTAAAACTATAAACTGCAATGACAAAAATATATACAGTCAAGTGATAAATGACTTGATTCTGATTTTTATGAACACACATAAAGTGAAACAAATCATTAACTGTTTTAAATCAACATTTGTTTACCTCAGTCAGTGGATCTAACATACATTGCCAATTTTACTTTAATTCGTGGGATCTACAACAAATGTAGTCTGAATACTTATTTCAAAATTAAAAATGGGTAAAAATGTATCTGTTAAAAATATCTTTAAAATACTTGAAAATTAATCTATTATACTTGTGCTTAGGATTTATGTTAAATTGATCTATTAAAAAGAATTGTGGCATGAAGTTAATCTGCAATGTGTTTTCTGGGGTTTTTAAAGTATTACACAAACAACACAGAACTTGAGGTGCTTTACAGGTATTGTCTTTAAATATTAAATTTTATTTGCATTTAAATTGACAACACCAAATTACTTATTTTGTCACCATCAACAAAATTAGCAATCTGAGAAGACAAACTTAAACAGAGTAAAACAAATTCACTGTTCAGACTGTTGTAATTTACAAATATTGGCTGTTAAAAACTTACAAACAAGTGCATTATGTTAGTTCTTTCCTGTTTTTGTCAGAGTTTATTTAAACTTTTACTAATACTTATGCAACTATTTACACCATTACTAACTTTCACATATGGTAACTGCAACCTAAATAGTGACCTAGTTTTGTAATCTAATTAATTTATCTATTACTGTCTGACTTTTTAACTCTTAAACATTTAATTAGGTTTACTGTTTGAATGAAATCTATCTCCCTAAGTTGGAAGAGAAAAGGCAGTAAAGTTAAGAGTTATAATAATAAAGTGTTTATGTTTGGTGTGCTTCCACTAGAGAGAGTCAGCTCCTAATTTTTGCACTTGTCAGCCAAAACCCTCCAGGTACATTCATACATGCTGAGAATGAGCTGTGGGAGTTGTTCTTGTTGTGTAAGACGCCACAGACAGTAATGAGACGTGTAACAAAAGCCTTGAATTTTTTTGGGCCTCTGATTTGTTCCACTCCTGTGCGTGTGACAAACGTATGATTTGGTAACAGTGTTTCAGCCGCGGTAAATCACATGGCTGATGTGCAACAGTCTCAAGTCCCGTAACCAACCAGTCAGCCTCTTTTGCGGTCAATAGGCTATGAATAGAAAAGGAAAGATAAGAAAAATACACATGTGAGAGAATGATAAAACTAAAGAATACTTGTGAATTCAGTTCAATTTAAGTAGCTTGTTTTGTTGTTCTTTACCTGTTAGATTATTCTTAAGTGTTTGTGTTTTTTCCCCACAAACTTTTGTGTCACTTTTAGTAAACTAAAGCATAGGGGGCATGAGACATTTTTAAACTTTATAAATTTATCAGAAGCTTTAAACCCCTGTTTTAACATAACCACAAAAATGATTGAATTCTGTGAATTATGGAAGACATGTTAGTTAGATGTTCTTATGTTTTATGTAGTTTTATTATTACAAAGTTTAGATTATTCCTGTGGCTCACACACATAAAGTTTTCAAGATTTTATGATACTCGGATATTATTTTTCGTTTTATTTTCATTAAAGCAAAATTTGATGAAAATGAATTGCCATTTTTAATTACTTAAAAAGTATCTGTTTATCTCCTAAGACACCATCGGTTGTCTTTCCCTCTCTTCTGCCTTGATGCATCACTGTTACCACATTAGCTCAGAAGGATAAATGGTGGCTTTAGACTAAATCTTTCATTTGGCCATTGCTGTTTGCTCTTTCTTTTTCTTTTACACGTGGTATTTGGGGTTGAGTATAGACATGCTGGATGAACACACTGGGGACATTGTAGAGGTTTAGTGCCCATTAGACTGGAAGACTGGAGCTCTACTACCCTAATTCACTATCTTTGCAATCTTCAAATACTAAGTTTTATGTTGCTCAAACTACCTTTTTGATTTGATTTTGACTGAAAAAGGTTAATTTTATTCAAGCCATGATGTTCTTAGAGTAAAACTAATTTTCTTATTGTTGGGTACTTTGTTTCCAAACCATTTATACTGCTATCTGTTTGCAGACAGAAGAGAGTAACAAACCAGCTGGGCCTGTAAAAGAAGCCAAAGAGCACCTTCCACCATCTGACCCACACTTCTTTCTTACGGATGCTGTTTTTGAAACAGTTACCATTGGAACTCTGCCTCCTCTGCACTTCCTGAACGAGACCGTTTTTGAAAAGACGGCCTCGGAGAGAGAGGACGAGGAGAAAATTTTTTCTTGCAGCACAGAGCAGAAGTCTGATCTCATCTCAGGCGTGTATGAGGGAGGCCTGAAGGTGTGGGAGTGCACTTATGACCTTCTGGAGCTGATTGAGAGAGATGGAGAGGTATTTAGTGGGAAAGCGGTGTTGGATCTGGGCTGCGGAGCGGGTCTGTTGGGAATTCTGGCTCTGAAGAGAGGAGCCAGACAGGTCCACTTTCAAGATTATAATGGTACAGTCATTGAACAGCTCACAATTCCAAATGTATTGCTAAACCTTCAAGAGGATGATGAAGTGGACGATGACTATGACAAAAAAGGGAAGGGCAAGGGAAACGTTCAGATGCAAGAGGTTTGTGAAAAGAAACAAAAAAAGGATGGCAGCCCACCTCCTAAGAAATTAGCTACGGACCTTTCCCAGCACCCGTTACTCAGGAGGTGTCATTTCTTCTCTGGCGACTGGAGAAGTTTTCATCCTTTGGTTCTCAAGGTTGAATCACAGCCCAGATTTGACATTATATTCACCTCAGAGACGATCTACAACACTGAGTACTACCCTGCTCTGCACGAAACCCTCCACAATCTGCTGGCGCCTGATGGTCTGGTGTACCTCGCCACCAAATCACACTACTTCGGTGTCGGTGGTGGGCTCCACCTCTTTGAAACATTTGTGGAGCAGAGGGGGATTTTCTCTCTGGATCACCTGTGGGATGGAGAAGACGGCCTCCAGAGACATGTAGTAGAGCTGCGTTTCAAAAAGCCAAAGGACACCTGATTAGGGATCGTCTGGGACTCTCAAACTGTTGAAATTGATTCATTGATAAATCATCACATAAAAGCTGATTGTTTATTTGTGTAGCATATAAAGCTAGATTGTCTGAAGTCCTAAAACAAGGAAAAACTGTAATAAAATTCTTCTTGTCTTTGCTCATTCATCGCCTACACTGTTTTTTTTGCTTCCTATATAGAAATTTGAATATGCCAGGATCTGAAGTGCTGTTAAAAGGGGCTGTTGCAGGTCTTTAGATGCATGGGGAGGAAAGAAAGGAAATGGGCTCAGTGACCTTTGCGAGTGTTTTTCCCCCCATGTTCAAACGCCAGCATGAAAGCCAGGCTTGTTTCTGCAGTCCAACGTGAAATGTCAATTGCAACTTATCCCACTAGCCTAAGGATGCAGTTTGAAAGTAGACTCTAGTGTCACTGCACATCAATAGTGGGATTCTGTGGGGTCTCTTTACCTCTTATTCTGCTGGTTACATAATCTTGATGGGGGGCCCCACTGCAAAACAAAATGTTTGGACACATAGAAGTGTATACATCCTGGAAATATGCAAAGGCATCTGCCCATGTAAGGCCAGGGAACTACGCTGTTGTTTTTTCCAACTCCACCTGGAATCCCCTTTTCTCTCAAAACAAGGAAATCCAGTGAATTATTCTAACAGGGATTTTTCTGAGGAAGAATGCATCAAGTCTGAACTAGTTTCTTGTATTAAGGTTAGTAGACGCATAGAGATGAGGAAATGAGTGGGGTTTTACAGGTCGCTAAACAATAGGACTACATGAGAAGGCATTACGACATCCCTGTCATGTCTGACGGATTGAATAGTTTTGTCAGGTGACATTTTTGAATACACCCCAGCTGAATATGCTAATATTCACACGACTCAAACTCATTCTAAACGTTCCCATGACGCAAGAGCGACACACTGCCCTGCTGGTAAGTAATATTTAACATCAATCAAAACTTTCTTTAGGAAACATAGTCAGGTCAAACATGATGGTGCGTTTTCACACCCACAGGTGTGAATAGACTTTCCTGTTTCTTAATATGCAAATACACTGTAGAAATAAAAGCTCTTTCACTCATAAGTGCATGAAATACAGCAAACGTGGTTTCTGTTTGCTGAAACTGGCCGGCAAACTTTCAGCTTCCTCATCGTCTCTCATCTCGACAGCTGTTTGTGGCCTCCAGGGGAATTCCTGGTTCCTAGGGTAGACATAGCCTTTCCCCTGCTTGCTGTATGGGAACAGGGGGCAGGGCATGTCAGATGGTTTTCCTCAGAAACTATTATGTGTTGATTCACTGTGAGGGGGCGTGCTGTTCACTCCCACTGCTTCCTTCTTACTGGGAAGTGACTGTCAGGCTTACCGTACAGAGGGAGGGTATAAAAAAACAGATGGGAGGGAGGTTGATGTAGTGATGTGTAAAGGTGGGTATATATTAGCTTCTTTGCCTTGAATGTCAGACACTGCTGCATCCTTCTTTAGGATTTGGAGGTCACGAGGGAGCAGAACACGCAGGTGAATTAGGAAGAGGTGTGTGGAAGAAGCTTGCTGCTGATTTGTTTGTTTCTGATAAATCCTGGATCTGGATTTTTTTTTAAAAGTCTTCAGTGGAAAAACTCAGGTATGTAGATTTGTAGAAATGTAAAATAGCAAAACAGACTAAATGTTTTACGCTGAGTTCTTGAATAAGAAACCAACTTCCACATTTAAAAAAACAACAACTGAATGCTCTAAAGCTAATTCGCTAAACAAAGACTTTAAACAAAGACCGTTTGACTCTGTGGTGACTTTAAGACTTAGCTGACGTCTTCAAAGAATATTATTTTTCAAGTTGCAGGCCGCAGAACCGGTTGCTTCCAAGTTCAACTGCTGGAACATTTTGAGTTTCCTGAACATATTCAGGTGTGGCCCTCCTTAGAAAGTTCACTGTACTGAACTGTACTCTTTAACGGAACACGGGCTTTAATGAATAAACCAAAGTCATTAAGATAACATAGAAGAATTATCTCAGCTGTTACTATAAATATTGACTCCAGGCCTTGGATGAGGTGTTTTTCAAACAGTGGTTAGGGAATCTGTGTGATGCAGTGGAGCCCAGTTAATATCCAACTTATGCTGTCAGGCTTAAAAACACATTTACCAAACTGCGTGTCTGTAATCACATGTCCCTGAGTCACTTTACTGGCAGTGCACGGCCATAAGTGATGAGTCATTTCATTCCTTGACCGGAGAGCGCTGATATAACAAGGTGCTTGAATCGGCCTCGTGGACATGCTTTCATTTCAGTGGCCGCAAAGCTTTTCTAGGAATGCTAAAGTTAAGACATGTTTGGGTTCCTCGGCATTTAAGTTTTACTTAAGTACCTCCTAATATGTTAAAGTGAAATGTTGACGCTTTCACTTTGGTAGTATTTACTGTAAGTACCACCAATGATTAATAGCTGTTCAGTCACCACTATGCTGGTCTCTTGCTCAATCTTAAACTGGAAAAGTAGAGCTGACGTTATCGTCTCATCATCATTCTGGGTTTCTTAAGAAATAAGGAAGGGTGACAACACAGTCATACTCGTCAGCAAGTTACAGCGACTAAGCTTGAACTCCCTTTTTTCATTGTGATTATGTGGTGGGGTTCTTTTTAGTTTTCAAAGTTTCTCTTCAACAAATAGGCAGAACATTATTCCAGAGATATGAGTGGCTTCAAACTGTTTTAACATCCAAGGATCAAGACGCTTCTAAGGACCTCATTTAATAAGTGCTCTACTATGAGAACTGAATTCCATAGATGGTGGCGTCTCCAGGTGTCATCTATGGGCTCAGTTCTTTTGGCATGGTACTGGTTTGTCAAGCATATCATAGTAAAAGCATTGACACTTCTAATGTAAGTCTTTGGTTCACCAGAAATTGCTTTCATTTTTATTTGTACCGCATTTTAAACCTTGTGTAATTGATTTTTGATGTTCTTACTTCAAATAAAATTTACATTTCTGAATTTACTGCTATGGTTTTATCTAAATTAGTGTAAACCAAGCATTTTATTAAACGTGTAAATGTGATTAAATGTATCAGATGATAAAAGGGGAATTTTTTTGAATAAAAAATATTTAGGTTTTACTTTCCCAAACTTTTTCCCTAACTGATCTTGGTTTTTTTAGAGTTTAGCTATAAACTTCGCAAGAATAGATTAATTGTGTGAAGAGAAATTACACCCGATGCTTTTTGAAATGTTCGTTAATGCCTTTGCAAATACAGTAAAGTGTAAGATGAGAACTGTAAAATAGAAAAGTTGTTACATGGATTTTAAAGAATCCTTCATTTATAAATAACTTTAGAAAGCTGTTGATGTTTTAAACGTTTTTTTTAGATCTATGCTAATACTTGTCTATAATAATACTTGTTATTCATTTCTTACCTAACGCTATCATGTCTGAAACAGAAAATGTGATTTAAATGCTCATAAAATCCTACTGAATCATTACAGCCACATCGAGACATAAAAGCTGACACTCAAAGTGAAAAGTTATCACATATTTTGTCTTTTTATCTTTTGTATCCACAGAAACCAGGTCTCTACAATTTTAAATTCATAATATCTACTATTGAGAAGATTGAGCTAAGTAACCTAAAGGTGTCGGGACTTTTTTGCCGTTTCTCACATTGTGCTAGAACTGGCGTCATAAAAATTGAAGAGGAAATGAAGTTGCATATTTTTTATTCCACACGG
Source organism: Kryptolebias marmoratus (assembly GCF_001649575.2). NCBI lineage: Eukaryota > Metazoa > Chordata > Actinopteri > Cyprinodontiformes > Rivulidae > Kryptolebias > Kryptolebias marmoratus. Next base: position 21,528,159 of record NC_051451.1, on the reverse strand, counting down.
ACAGCTATATCACAAGATGGCAACTAAAACATGAATTGCTTTTTAAAGGTGCCCTTGTCAGTGTCATAAATTTCCAAACAAGTTTTATGAAAAATGTACACCCTGACGCCTTTTTGTTTGGGAAGTCACTGCAAGTTCAAATATATTGTGTTTAATGTCAAGTTTGTGCTTATGTACGTTTTCATTTTCTGAAATAAAATGTATTTTATGAAACAAACTATCACTCAGCTGTCTTCACTCACTCGGGAAACAAGAAGGCCTAGTCCTGTTTAATAACTTAGCAAAATAAGGGATACACTTTTATGACAGAGAGTACGGATATTCTTGTCTTTGGTACTATTTAAACCTGATGTACATAAGTTTCTTTCAAACATTCACTAACTCAGTAATGACTAAGCCATTACATCACAATGAGTTATTTGCCATGACATCTTCAGAGTTTTTCAAATAGTTTTACCTAAAGGATTTGCTGAACAGGAATCTTGTCAAACAGCTAGATAATGCTGAGCTCCTGGACTTAAATTATCTTAGTTTTCTGAAAATATTTAAACACCTAAACCATATGTAGATAAAGACGTTCAAAGCAATCTGAAATAAAAAAACTAGTTTAGCTCAAGAGCAAATCTTTTCCTTAAATAAAACTTCATGCTTCTACTTTACCACATTACATCAAAATAAAGGTAACATTACATGGTTACTTGTCATAATGAATAAGACTATAAATGTTTTAGACTAAAACAGTCCAATAAATATTAACATAAGTTTGCTCTGAATAAAATATATGAGACCTACACACCATTCCCTAGGTTTATGCATTTCAGATATTTTCATATCTATATATTTTTAAACAGAAATATTTATTTAGATAAGATAAGATCAACTTTATTGATCCCACAATAGGAAAATTTGCATGTTACTGCAGCTCAATACAGAAAAGGTTGAGATGAAAAAAAACACTATGCACCTATAATAAATAGCAATGCACATCTACACATATATACATATACACATAAGTATATATATATATATATATATATATATATATATATATATATACATTAATCAAACATATATCTATACACATAAACATCAATGAACACTATATATACAGATAACAGTACAGTAAAATAAATGAAATTTATATTGAGGTAAATACCATTAGCTGTCTACTTAGCTTATAGTTCAATGATTTATATACTACTTATATACTATAGAATAAAAGTCATTGCTATAGTTAATCTAACTTTCACACATTGAGGGCACAGCCCTGAAGTTGTTTCCGCCTACTGACAATGGAGCAGCCAATCAAAATCATCTATAACTGAAATACTTAATTTTCATTGGCTATTATTACTCTTCAATCAATGACGTGACATCCCTCCCCAACCAATGGCTGAACAGTTTTTTTTTGCACAGGATGAGCAACAGGCTCCCGCAGAGTTCAGCACAACAAAGGTCTGAGTTCACAGTGACGGAAGTCGTTGTCTGTGAGCCTTTTGTGGTTTAGTTTCGTCTCATTTTGAAACTGCTTATACGTTGTTTTTGTTATAGAATAACTTGACTTGTTTGAGGCCGTGGTATGGATGAAATACGGCCTACCAGTGGTGCACCAGCCCACGGGCTGGTGCCGCTGTTTCCTCCCGGACTGCAGGCTATCTACGGGGAATGTCGGCGACTGTACCCCGATCAGGCCAACCCGCTGCAAGTTACTGCTATAGTTAAGTATTGGTAGGTAACACGTTGTATTGTTGCTGGTTTAACTATATATGCTGTCCCAGAGCTTTCAAAATGCGTTTGTGTAGCAATGGCTAAATAGATGATAGCCTACAGTTAGCTTAGCTTCCATGCTAACGTTTCAGCTAACTAACATCCAGGAGGAGCTCACTTCAAGTTCCTGCTGTTTGTTTTTTTTTAACCAATAAATCCAGTTCTAAACAATCATATAAACTTAAATAAAAGCCTGAACTTGAAGGCATCACACTCTGGTTTAGTTTTCACCTCACATATAAGCTTAGTGTTTTTACCTGAACTGTAGAAATTCCCACTGTAAACACAAAGGACATCTTACATGGTCAGTGGTTTTCTTTTTTTTCGGATTTAACAGGCTTGGTGGACCAGACCCACTGGACTACATCAGCATGTACAGGAATGTGGGCTGTCCAGCTCAGGACGTCCAGGAACACTGGCACTATGTAAGCTTTGGACTGAGTGACCTGTATGGAGACAATCGTGTTCATGAGTAAGTGCACAAATAATAATAATTTGTGGAAAAAGTGGGGTGTCAACACATTTAGCCTTTCAGTTTGATAAATATTTGCACTCCACAGGAGACCAGTAGCCCACCTTCTTACTGACACCTCTTAATCTTGATGTGTATTCTGATTTTTTTTTTTTTTTTTTACAGATGTCATTTATATAAGAATAATACTAATATAATGTTTTGCCTTATATCTCATTGCGTTTCAGATTTTCGGGGGCGGATGGACCCAGTGGATTTGGGTTTGAGCTCACTTTCAGACTGAAGAGAGAAGCCGGAGAGACGGCGCCGCCAACATGGCCGGCTGAACTCATGCAAGGCTTGGCTCGCTATGTGTTCCAGTCAGGTAAGAATAAAGAGCAATAATGTTCTTGTGCGTTTAAAGTGAATCTGAGACAAAACTATGTTCTAAATAAGATCAATGCTCCTCTTTGTTTTTGTTGTTCTATTAGTCTGAGTAACGCAATTGTGAATTTTTATTTTAATTTAATGCAAATCAAGTCCTTGCAAGTATGACGCATAAGTGTTTTTTAACTGCCACATAATGTGTTGAAACATCTAAATTGAGGACTATGTTAGGGACATCAGTTTGGGTTTAGTGCACATTAAATTTTGACAGGAAGTATGATTTCCAGCTTTATGTGTATGTATTGTAGTGAATGAAAACAAAGTCTGTTATTATGTGAAAATTCTCAGCACTTAATGAATATGTCGTTAACTTTATGAAAGGCTTCAGCCTATTATGTAACATACAGCATAAATGGTTTCCACGAGAGGAGTCGTAGATAAAGGCTTGCAAAAATGAAGAAGGCTATTCACTTCAGGCTCACTGCTCTGTTTTCCAGCTGGGGTCAATTTGCACGTGGGTGGGCTCCTAAGCTAAATGAATGTTGATTCCTGGCCATCTTCTCCCACAAATCTTTCTGAATTTGGACTTGGGTGCTCAGTACCTCCCAAGTAGCAACATTTACTCAAATGGAAATGCAGCTTTTATGCTTTTTTATTTCACATCTGGCTCTCAGTTTTTGTTCTTTTCTGTTTCTTTTTGCTCTCTCACTGATCTATGTCTTCTCTTTTCCTGTTGTTGTAACACTACTTCAGTAAAATAGGACGTTTTGCCTTACTTGTTTCTGAAGTCTACGAGACAAATGTACTTGATGTGCACCCATGACAGGATGTGTTATCTAGATAACGTGAATAAAACAGTTGTTCCTTTCAATATCTTCAACAGAAAATACATTTTGTAGTGGTGACCACGTGTCATGGCACAGTCCGCTCGACAACAGCGAGTCTCGTATCCAGCACATGCTGCTTACAGAAGACCCCCAGATGCAACCAATTCAGACTCCGTTTGGCACAGTGAGCTTTCTCCAGGTGAGTTCAAATATGTGTCAGTCACATAGTGGTAAATAACTCCACTGCACATAAAGCTCTTTTTATTCTTTTGTTGCTTTTACAAAGTCAGAACAACTGTACAGGAATTAAAAATATGGATTTGGATGAAATGCAAACTCTCTTAAGAAAACATAATTATGGCATTAGTGATAACGCTGTAAACGCTGCTAAAACTATTTTTTTTTCTCAAGCAGAAAAAACAAACATAGTTTGTACACCAGCAGGTTGGAAAATACAGACAAGATTAGTTTAAGTAGATTAAAGTTAAATAACTTCCTCCTGCTCTTCTTGTTTTGCTTGTGTTTGTTTTTGTCGTTCTTTTGTGCTTCTTTTAGCCAGAAGTTTGTTTCTCTGTAGGGTTGAAATAAGTGTTCCTCAGAAATTGTGGCTTTGCTTGCTTTGTCTGATTTCATGTTTGAAATATTGACAGTTCTGGGTTCCCACTTTACATGTCAAAGTGTCAGACTGCCAGTTAGTTGATTGGTGTCAGCTTATTATGGAATAGCCTGTAAGAGACTGCATTCGCTCAACAAATGTATTAATGTGGCTTGTGGTGTAAAAAGGGCTTTACGGTGCATGTTTTTATGGGGGCTGATTTAACACTAAATTCACTGCCACGTCCTGGACTGTCTGTAAGGTTTTTGTTTTTTGCCAGGGGAGAGCATTGCACTTTCACTTCACCTATAATGTGTTACTAACGTCAGATAAACCTGGTTCCTGACCATCAGATCTAACAACCTCACACCTCACGAGCTGACAAGATTAGTTTCCTAAATTTGTTTTGGAAGACTAAAATAGTCAGCAGCCATGGGGCCAACTGCTTGTTTTATTAGTGATGTTACTTAGTCCATTAAGAAAAATAATTAAACATGTTAAAATGGTTAATTATTTACATTTTTGTTTGAATTTTTTGGTTGTAGAGGACACAATTACTTTTAAAAAATTGAGTGCGATTCTAGTGGTTTTCTACCCAAATACTGCAATAGAAATAATATTACCAAATTTAATTTAGTAAATTGAAGGTAGAGAGTAATGTGTGTGTGTGGCTGGCAGGCCTAAGGTCTGCACAAGATCAGATTAATTAAAAAAAGCACTCTAAAAGTATAAATAATTTTCTGGACTCGCTGTAGATCGTGGGCGTTTGTACCGAGGAGCTGCAGGCGGCCCAACAGTGGAACGGCCAGGGCATCCTGGAGCTGATGCGGGGAATCAAAGTGTAAGTAAAAATGTGCCGAATCTGCTTTTAAGTTCATTTGACAAGCAATGTTTTAAAATTTACAAAATGGTAATATTACATTTATTATTGTTTTTTTGTAGAGAAGATATCAGTACAACTGTAAAACTGTTTTTTGATTAAAAACGTGTCACAGAGATTTTGTTAGAACTGCAGGAAAAAACAGTCATAATGTTTCTTTTAAAGTCTTATACAACAACTGCCTACATTCACAAAGTATGCAAATAATTACATTTTAAAAGATATTTATCAGCCTGAAGGCAAAATAAGGAAAATAACATTTTCTGACATTTAACCTTTTTAAAGTTTTATTATTTTGTGGTTTTATGTGTGAGGCTGGAGGGTGGAGCTTTTCTTCAGAGGAACATTACATTGTAACGTGATCTGGTCATCGTTTTATTTTTGTCATAATGTTGTGACTCGTTGCACAATAAACTATTCTCAGCAGATATTACAACTATTACACTTTAATCTGATGGCACCCGAACAGGTCAGTGGGTTACCTGACAAAATGAATAAGCAGGAACATTAGTGTGGGTGTTTATTTGTCTCATCTGCTGACTAATCATGATATTGATTAGAGAAGTGTAATTTTAAAGAACAAGAATTATCATTGTGTAGCACTACATTTACACAGAAATGGAAAAAGTGATTTGAATCTATTTTAAGGCTCTGAATCATGAAAGAAAATGTTTTTTTTTTCATAACTGTGGGTGTTGATCAGTCAGACGTAAGCAGGTTCGTTTTTAGTTTTAGAAATACTTTCAAGATGATAAATGGCCGTGAGTCTCATTTCGCTTGTGTCTGAATTTTATTCATCTGGATTTGCAATCATTGAACAGAAGAGCTTTGCAAATATTTGCAGGTTTTAAAAAAAAAAGAGAGATGTTTTATTTGGAAAATCCTGAAATGTTGTCAAACGAGATGTTTTGCTTTTATGCCATAAAGGTTTTCATAAAACTAACCCCTGGATTAGAGCAGCTCGTAGCCGCGGGGTATCTGTGTGGGGACAATATCTGAAGATTTTAATTAAGTCACTGAACTGATGTGAGCTGCTGTGAGCCAACTGAGAGGGGAGGGGAGGGGGGGGGGAGACTCAATGCCACTTTAGTTTAAAGTGTACAGACCAGTTTGGTGAACACATTGTAAAGAGAAAGCGAAGCATGGTCTTTATTTGTTCACTCATTAACTTTGTGTTTAGCTTGAAGTTAATATTCATGATTTTCTTGTGTACAGAGCTGGCGGCCCTTGGCTCATCACAGACATGAGGCGAGGGGAAACTATTTTTGAAATCGATCCACACCTACAAGTAAGGCTTTAATAAAATCTGCACACATGCAGTCGCTCCTGCATTTCATTGGTTTTTTGTTTTATTTATTCAGACACATCTCACAGAAATGATCCAATACTTTTAGTTTACTTTTTTTAATGATGTACAAGTGTAATAGGTTTGTAATTGGTCAAGAAATCGTGCTTTATACATTAACAATAGTAGTTGTAATGGCATACACAATAGCAAGGTACGGCTCTGACGTTTGTTTAAGCTAGTGTTAATGATTGCATATGTTTTTTGCTCATCTAAGCAGGAGAGAGTGGACCAGGGTATTGAAACGGAGGGCTCTAATCTGAGTGGGGTCAGCGCCAAGTGTGTGTGGGACGATTTGAGTCGCCCGCCCGACGATGAGGAGGACAGCCGCTCAATCTGCATCGGCTCACAGCCACGCAGGCTCTCAAACAAAGGTTACCGCCGACCCCCAAAGGGTTAAAACAGCACAACCTGCTTCTTGGGTTTTTTGTAGTTAATGATGGATTTCATTTATTTATTTATTTTTCTGAATTTGAAAACAGACACGGAGCAGATCCGAGAGACCCTGAGAAAAGGACTAGAGTTTAACAGCAAGACAACACTACCACCTATCAGCAGCCAGAAACAGAGCCACGAGAGAGCTCAGTGAGTCTTCCTCCCACACATGAGCACACCCTGTCATGGAGTTCTGCTCAGCACATGGGCTTCAGGAAGATAAGTCCCCCCGTCATGTACAGTGACTCAGAGCCCCGCCAACATCTACGTTCTTACCAGTATTGTTTTTCAGATACCAGCATGACCTTTCTGTGGAATTTGTTGACTCTTTTACAGACTTTGTTCCATAAGAAGAATTGCAACATCTCTGTACATTCCTATTTTCTGACAAGATCTGCCATTTCCTGGAGTTGTTTTTTTTTCCCCCCTGAAACTCCATGAGCTCATTAGTGACTGTACTTCTTTAGAATTCCACTCTTATATTTTATCGTCCTTGGCTGTTTTTTTAGGAGTCGCAAGGACAGTTTGGAGAGTGAAAGTTCAGCAGCCATTGTTCCTCACGAGTTGGTCCGAACGCGACAGCTGGAGAGCGTCCATCTGAAATTCAACCAAGAGTCAGGCACACTGCTGCCCCTCTGCCTGCGGTACTGACACATTCTCACTATTCTACACCGAAAAAAAAAAAAAAAATCAAATTTACAATCGAAGGATTCTTCGAGAGAAATAAGAAATGACCAGAGGTGTAACCAGATGTTGTGAGACTGAAATGTCATGAGCTGTCTTGTCAAGTTGTGTCGCAAATCCAAAAAACGACTAATGACCTTTGCTGAAATGGTTGAGGATGTTCCTTCCGCTTTAAATTGTTTGTGTGGCAGCAGTTTAGACACACATGTCAGACACTAGGACTAGTCACCCACGTGTTGTGAAGGCAGCTCATTTCCTGCAGCCTCTGCAGGCAGGTATGTGCTCAGAGTACGAGTCTTTCTGGAAAACAGAACAGACTGGGTGCTGACTTCATGCTGATTTGTCGATTGGAAGCTGAGAAAATAAAGCTTGAACTTCTCATTAATTGAGTTGAGCAAACTTTGAGGTAGAGATGAGGAAAAAAGTCGAGCTGTACCGTTTACTGAGGTCCCCCCCCCCCTCCACTCTCCACACAAGCTGTTTGATCAACTTTGTGTTCATCACTTGTATAAGCAAGTTTCTCTGTGTTTAAAATGATATTTAACACAAAGGAGCTTCACTCTAAAATCCACCTGAGTTAGCCCCCTTCCAAAGTCTGAAGAGACTCGTGAGAAATCAGAGAGGACAGATGCCAGTCAGCTGAGATTTTTTATTTTCTTCAATATATTGTTAAAATCTTCTCTCGCCTCATGACACTCCTAAAATCTACCCAAGCTTTTCTTTTGAATGGATACCTGCGAAAACAGATGACTAGAACGTGACCCCCTGACTTTATTAAATAAGTTGTCCTGTTTTCTGTCAGGTTTGAGTTTGTTAGTGAACCAGAGAAGCCAGCTGAGGTGGTTTACTGTGTTCTTACTGTACATCGTGTTCAGTAGGTAAAGAGTAGATAAAAGAAGGTTTGTGTTTATCTTGTTGACCAGAGACTCGAGTCTTTTGCTACCATTTTGCATGACGTGTAGCAGTTAATACAGCCATGTCAGACTACTCTCTAATACTCTCCTTTAGCTAAACTAAATGATTATATCCACCGGATGTGTTATTTTATACTGTCTTGTGTTTATTTTGCACAGGGGCAGGTTACTCCATGGGAGACATTTCACGTATAAAAGTATCAACGGAGACACCGCCATCACATTTGTGTCTACGGGAGTTGAAGGAGCTTTTGCTACTGAGGAGCATCCTTATGCAGCCCACGGCCCCTGGCTTCAGGTATACACGTGAACTAATCTGAGTTTTAATCCAGTGCATTCAGGTTGTATGAATTTGTTTCACTTTCTCCTCTCCCCTGCGCAGATACTGCTGACTGAGGAGTTTGTGGAGCAAATGTTAGGGGATTTACAGGAGCTCAACACTCATGATGAGGTAAGTAAACCCACCCCACCCCCCCTTTTTTTTTTTAACTTTCAGCTTGCGTGTCTGTTTGACTTTAAGTGTCTTATCTGTTTGTTTAGACAAAGTTGCCCAAGGAGTACAGCTGGCCAGAGAAGAAGCTGAAGATTTCCATCCTACCGGACTCTGTGTTTGATAATCCGCTGCAGTGAGACAGAGACCCTTCATGGAAAATGCAAACAAAAACCTCTTCAAACATACTGTCAAGAGTTCAACATCATGAAGAGGAGACTTTCCAGGGCCTGCAGAGGAGCTCTGCTGTATCTGTGTTCTCCACGTTAGATTGCCAGAGGCTGCTTCGCTCCTGAAAATGATCCTGGGAATCTACAAAACATTTGACGGTTACTGCGTCTTCAGTCCAGCCCCACTGTTTACAACGCCTCTTTGAAGTTTGAATACTTTTGAGATGATCAAATCGGCCTCAAACCAGCCTGTTCAGATGATTTACCTGAAAGGACCTTCCTGCAGGGGAAACGGTTTGCTTTTATTCTTTCGGTTAACCCAAAAACGTGCATCGTTAATGCAGCCGAGCGTGCCTCCGCCATCGTCAGACTAAGGTGTGAAACAGCAACTGCGCCGCAGTTCTCCAAACAAGTGCTATTTATTCCAGGGGCCTTAACAAAAAAAGGGACTGAAAGTCAAAAAGCAAATAGTGTTGTTTTGGGTTACGCTTCTGTGTGTAATATTTACAAATGCTGGACATTTTTTCTCTCTCTAATGTGTTTGTGTTCACACCAAAGTTTTACCTGTTTTTTATGTTTCTGTCTCAAACGTTTCAAGACTCTGTTTCACAGGCAACGAGCTCTGGATAAGTATTATTCAACGACACGCCTTGTATATCGAATGCTGCTGGTGTAGCCGTGACAACAACCTAACTCCATGTTTAGTTGGTTTTATTTCCTTCAAAAGAGAAAGGTATATGGTACAAACAGCGAGGTTGTTGTAAATGTAACAAAAACAACTGTTTTGCCACGTCTCTACATATTTCTTTAGAAACTTGTTTGTTTGTTTTTTAATCCAGTGGGACCTGCTTGAATTTTCCTCAGTGCCTTGAATTAGAAAAAGGACTCTGTGTTTCCGTTGACTCCTCGCTGCGTGCAACACTTTGAATCACTCCTTTTAGCTGAAACTATCGGTGCATTCCTCGTTAACTCCAAACATTTCTGAGGGTCCTTCTCTTAGAACACTACTTTCAAATAACATTTGATGACATATTTATATTTCTTTTGTTTTTTTTCTTCTTTTTCAGAATGAGAAGAAAGTGTAGATGTTTGAATTTTATTTTTTATGACTAAACTGACTGATTGTATTCCAAAGTGCATTAAAAAGTTAATACACAAATAAATCTGGGTCACTAATTCACAACTAATATGGAAGTTAAATGTGTCTTTAATGAAATGTTTGTCAGTAAGACTTTTTTTTTAATATTGCAAGATGTGCTAAATCAGAACAACTACTGTAATGGTTAAAACAAGCCAAATAACCACTTTAAGGAAACTTGAAAACAGTTGTAGATGTATGTATGCATATATATATATGTTCTACACAGGCTAATTTACTGTTGGAGTATATATTGTAAATGAGTCAAATCTTTAGCACAATGTCTGTGGAATGAACTGAATTATAGACATTTTTGTGCTTTCCAAGTTTAGCTGGCTCTGGCGGCCATCTTGAACTTGGTTAACAGCTCCAAAAGTCAATCAGCTGCAGAAATGCACCTTATTATTTTGTCCTGGAAGTTTCATTAAAATCCATCCGGTGGTTCGGGAGATATTTTGGTAACACACACACACAGAGAGGGGTCATAACATTATCACCCGCCTGCGATCATCATCTCGTGAGGAAATGTTTGTGTAAAGCTGTGATCAAAGTTGGTCACTTTGTTTTGGGCCCCTCGGGGCCTCCGGTGGATGCCTGCTGGCCTTCCGCCGTGTGTCCGGTAGAGTTTGCTGTGGTACCGGCCTGTTCCGTCGCCTCGGCCCGTGTCTCTCTCTCTCTCTCTCTCTCTC
>NC_051451.1:21477102-21517313 GCF_001649575.2 Kryptolebias marmoratus | reverse complement strand
CCCTCCTCCCCCTCGGCTCCTCCCAGTCTGTGTGTCAACTCCGTGTCGGGTCACGTTATGTTGGAGGAGCTGGGCTGGCAGGACTCGGTGTGTGGAAGAAGCCGCTGCGCTCTCCCTTCCGACCGGCCGCGGACCTGCCTCCACTTCCAGTAAGCTCGCAACTCCCGGGAGTTTCTGGGAGGGGACAAGCGAAAGAGCGGAGCGAACCCGTAGAAGAAGAAGAAGAAGAAGAAGGGCGCCCCGGGAGTCCTTCACAGCCGCGCGACGAGGCGCTGCGTCGGACGGACGGACGGCTGTAATCCACACCGGAGGAGCTGGAGCTCACGGCGGGCTGGATGACAAGCTGCTCCACGGCTTTATTCTAGCTGCACCGGAGTCTGCCGGCGACATGGGAAATAAATAGTTGGTAACGTCGGCTCCCTTCTCTTCAAATATACCGTGTGCGCCTCAGTGGACTGCTTTAATGTTTATTTAACAGCGGAGGAGTGTGTGTGTGTGTGTGTGTGTGGTTCAAACAGCGTAACACTCACAGAGGAAGAGTCAAATTTTCTGTTGCAAGTTGTCACTCGCTTTCAAAACGGCACAGCATGTATCGTCTTGTTCTCTAAATATTTAAGCCAACCATTAGACTACTTATCAAAATTCAGGTTGAATACTTTCACTACCTAAATCTAATTTATATATATCTTAAGAAAAAAACGTATTTTGCTATCTTTTTACTGCTTGAAAAGCTGAGATTTGATTTATGTGAACTCCCTGAAAGACCACGCATTAAAGGCACTCATTGCAAACTGAAACCAAACCTTTAAAAATAAAAATGGTTTCCCTGAACTATATCGTGGTGCAGTTTGAAAGAGTTCACTCCAGTAGTTTTCCAGATGCAATTCTGAAATGCAGGTACGCGCCCAACGTAAACAAAACACTATCAACCAATCTGAGTTTTAAATGCACGTCAAAACCGTCTTCCATTGCTGACCTATTTTCAGTCACTTCTACTGTTTCCTACACTGTAAACAAATATGTCGTTTGGTAGCTGTACGTTACTGGCAACAATTAGCTGCCGGTTTCCATTCCACAGTAAAACTAACTACAGTCATGGTAACTGCTACAGCTGAATTAACCACTTACCAGATGAAGCAGGTGTTCGCAGTCGGCTGATCCGCCTGTAAGACAGCCACGCTCCTCAGTGTGCCCTGAGTGGCTGCAAAATATGATCAAATATATACATGCAATACCATTTCATACCCTAAAGTTAATATAATAAAAAACATAAAGTATTACTTTGAAATCATGAAGTCTTTGGGTTCAAGGTGGAGGGCTATTTTACAGTAAGCCAGCATTGCTGTGTTTTGGATTTACAGTAGCCTGAGATTTTCCCAGAATGCATTTTAAATTTACAGCAATATTACCGTAGCAGCACTGTTGTGACTACAGCGATTTTTACCGTGAAAACCAGCAGCTCTACAGCAACTTCCTCCACGTTGCTTTAACAGTAAAGAACTGCTGAGGGGGGAATCAGCAGTTCTGTTGTTAAAACAACAAAAATCATTTACAGTGTGGATAAAACAAAGTGGCGCTTGACGGCTGGTCACAAATTCTGCTTCCACATTTTTCATTTGAGAACACGTTAACCATCGATGTGAGAGAAAAAAACATAAGTCAATATAATCTTAATGACTTTGTGATGAGTACCTTAACAAAAATTTCAAATAAGTTGAAACATGTTAAAACAAGTTGAAAGAGCTTTAAAAGAGCTTCCAAATGATACCAAGATCATGTATCTTGATTAAAACTGTTTTAAAATTGAAAACTTGGGGATATATAATGTCCTAAATTTCCGTTGAACAAGGTAAAAGGTTGTAATTCGTCACAAAACTTGGCATAATTTTTGACATATTTTTAGAAATTCGCCATGAAACCTTCAGCAAATGTTCTGTGATGAAACTTGCAGTGGTTAGAATAATATTACTCAGTTGCTTCTTATTAAATAACTAGTTACAGAACTTTTTTACTGCAGAAAAATATATTGTCATTACCAGTTCAGCATTTTGCTGGTGAAAAAAATAAAAAAATAAAAAGGATGGGCTGACGAATCGAACTGGTTGATTTTTGGCATGTTGTTAAAAGAAGCTTTGAGCACCTTCAGGTGAATCAGGCAGCTTTTATTGAAGCAAAAGCTCTAAATAAAGCTGGACTATCTGTGAAATAGAAAGTAAACTGGGTGACAAATGGATTTCTAGGTACTTTTCCTATTTATGATCAATGCAGATTCCCATTATTCCAACCCACTAGCCAGGCAGGAAAATCATGAATTAAGTGGTTGGAACCAAGATTGCAGCTGAGTCAAAGGCCAGAACATGAACTTCCTTTTGGGTTGACTCATCTTTCTCTGCCATTTTCCAGTTTAAGTACAGCAATCTGTTTCACAACCTGTTAAAAGTTTAGAAACTAATTTTTACCATTGTTCTTTTTTCTTTTTGTTTTTTAGTCATACGCCATCAGTCTAACTGAAGTCATGGATGCAAGCTGGAAAAACTGCTTTGAAGAGGAACTCCTCTGCCCCATCTGTCTGAATGTTTTCGATGAGCCAATCCAGTTGCCATGCAAGCACAACTTCTGCAAAGGTTGCATCTCCGAGGCCTGGGCCAAAGACAACGCGGCGGTCCGCTGCCCCGAGTGCAACCATGACTACGACCAGAAGCCCACACTAGAGAAGAACTTCAAGCTCGCCAGCATAGTGAAGCGCTTTAACGCTCTGAACACCGACAAAGTCCCCGTGGTGCTGCACTGTGTGCTCTGCAGACGGGGCCCCCCGCTGCCTGTGAGGAAAGTGTGTCTGCGCTGCAAGGAGCCCTGCTGCCAAACCCACATCCAGACTCATCTCCAGCAGCCGTGCGCGGCGCCGGGACACCTGTTGGTTGACATCGAGGAGCTGAGCGCCTGGACCTGCCCCAGTCATGAGGAATACAGGCTGCTGCACTGTGAGGAAGAGCAGGTGGCTCTGTGTCCGTTCTGCTGCATCTCCCACTGCACTAACCAAAGACACACAGTGTGTGCGGTGGACCAACAACAAGTTCAAACCCAGGTACGAAGCTTCCATCTACACCACCACAATTGTTAGCTTTAAAATGTAGAAATTAGAAGTGTATTAAACAGTATAATAGCTTATGAAGCACCTGCTCTCATATACTTCACTTCAGATTCAAAACTGAAAGGAAAATAACGTTGGAAAAAAAAAAAAAAAGATGTGCTCTCTGGGTATTTCTTAGAATCTGAAGGCAGCAGAAATTTCTTTCACTTCAGTAGTCTTTAAAGATATCCTGTCTCCGGTTTCTTTTTTAAATCTCATCTGACGAGAAGGGACCGGACAGGCGAAAGTCGTCCCTTTTTAGGTGGATGAAAGTGTACCAACACACACGAGCGCGCGTACGTCACACGCAGCTTTTAACCTTGATCCCGCCGCCCACTTGAGACAGCCACGCCTTTCCATTAGCGGTGCGGTGCCCTCGGGTAAGTGCAGCCATGCAGTCTGCACCCACCGGAAGTGATGACCCCTGTGCAGCGGGAGTGGTTCCACGTGGGATTTACTTTAGGCTCCAATTCTAAATGAGGGTTGTTGTTTTTTTTTATAGGAAATTATGCACAAATCAGCATTTGAGCAACTCTAAATGCTTTGAAAGTCAGTTCTGGGAACTACTTAGAGAAGAAGACAGAAAGGTGGGAACCAGATGCTTATAGAATGTGTTTATATGACAAGAAATTGGCAACAAGTGAGTAATAGTTTGTTTTGTGTCCTGCATAAGGCAGCGAGCGTAGCTGGGATGTTATTTTTCTCTGCTCTGCACTTGCTCTCCTTTCACAAGTCTAATATAAGTTGAAAGGTATCAACCACCCACGCTGCTTCATGCGCACTTCTTTCACGGTCCTCCCTACTGATGAGGGGATGGGAGTGAGAATCTAATTAGTTTTAGCATCTGCTGTGTTGCTGTCTTATTGATAGTCATGGCTTTATTTCAGACGGGGAAAATTTCGGGCACATTTTCCTTTTCCAGAGGAGATTGCATCGGCTGAAGTCTTCGATTCAAATTGTTTCCCTGCTTCGGAGCTATTATTGGGACAAAAGATGTCTGTTCAGCCCTTTCCACAGCTGCTCCCTTTGCACACTTGCATGCACACCCACCCACCCACCCATCTTTCTGTTCTTTCCCAATCGTATATTCCCAGGGTGAAACACATCCTGGCTCTTCTCAAATTAACACAGTCCACGCTCGGGTCCTCGCACTCAGAGTGCACTTTAATTTCTGTAGCAGCCAAAAAGTTAGGCTTCCTCGGTGCTCGGTCATTTGTTAAAGTAATTTGAGGCCGAAGTGGCTTCTTGTCATTACTTACTGAGAGGTCTTTCTCCTTGACAGAGCTGTGGTCTATTTTGGTAAAAGCATTTTAAATTCCCCTGGCTGCACTCTTGTTGCTTTTGGGACAAACAAAAAAGGGGGGGAAGAAAGAAAAAAAAAACCTACCAAGAGTGCGTTCATATCTTTGGTTATCTTTGGCTCTCAGAGGAGATTTTTACAGTAACTTTCCGCAGGCTCACTGGTAATTTTAAGATTAGACAGGAAGAGTAATATAACAGTAATGTCATCCCTGGGACAAGCGGAGGAGGAGGACCCCTCCCACACAATCTCACCTTGGTTTTCTCAGGCACCTCTGCAGGAAACCGTCGCTCATGGAGGCTCTGCTGTTTGCATTTTCTTCTGTCTTGGCTGGAGTGAGTCAGTTCCCCAGAATGCTGAGGGCAGCCCATTGACATCAGAAATAGGCAATAGTTGTCAGTTGATTGTGAAAGAGGCTCTCTGTTCATTGAGCTCGAGGCTCCTCATTTAAACATGAGCTTCCTGGCAACCTGCTGGAGTCTAGATGCCTAAATAGGACAGCGCTGAAAGTGATCATAGGCAGATTTAAGCTCGATAAAAGTGGGCTTTCATGGTGCCGTGCTGCCTCAGCGCCCTTGTGCTGTCTCAGGCATATAATGAGACAAAAAAGAATAGGAGGAACCATGACTAAAGCTAGAAAGATATGACTGATGAACCACGGAGGGAGTGGGGGCAAAGAAAAGCTTTCTGCCATGACGTAGAACCAGCATTTACCATAAGACAAGTTTTCTTTCCTGTTTTGTCAATACAACATTCACACTGAAAATATAAACTGTGGTAATGATGATTAATACCAGCATACTGAAAGCTGTTTGTGGAAAACTGTAATAAACTAGAGGTAAAGTCAGCTGTTACGGGTAATCTCAGGTTGTTTAAAGAGGTGTATTTTTGGCTGAAATGGCCTCTTGCGTAAATGAGATGTTGAGATGCGGTACATGTGTGGGTTTTTTGTCGGAGCCACTTTCATCGTTTTTGAGCATACTCGCTGCCAGTCCATCATCAGAGATGTGGAAATGTGACAGACAGCCATTGGATCCGTGTTTCATAGGGTTTACTAAAGAAAATAAACATTTACTGATATCTTTTACACTCAAAAGCAACAAACTACGGCACATGTTTGATCGACCTACATATAAATGTGTTCGCATAACGGAACCGTATTGAGTTTAGGTTTGGTTAATGAGTTATTCTTGTTGGTTGCACAAGGCTAATATTTAAAAATACCTTGTTGAATAAAAAAAATAAACATAAGATTTGTTTACAATGTTATATTGATTTCTTTCAGAATTAGGAATTTCTGTTGTTTCAAAGCAACATGGGTTGGCTCAAAAAGAAAATTTAAAATGTTGACTCAACTTCTCTCCTTTTGTTGGTTCTCAACTTAACTGGATTGTTTTTTAAATTACTTGTAAATAAATCAATATACAGTCTGTATTTTTTCAGGTTTAGTAGAAAACCACTGCTGTCAGGTAGGGATGGCAGTGAAATGGCAGTCTAGTTAAAAATGGGTGAATTTGAAGAATTAATGCAATCATCTCAATTGCCACCAAAAAAAAAAAAAAAAAAACAAGTCGGAGTGTCCCAGTGTCTGCCATCATAGTTTACTTTGAAAGGATTATAAAGTGGAAACTATAGTCATGGGTGAGCTCAGCTTTACTGTCAGGATACGTGCATCCGCCTCCATGTTGATCCATTGGACCGGGGTAAATAACAGAATATAAAGACCCCCAGCAAAGTTTCTGTTTCATTAGAACCTTTAACCTTTAATTCACTGCAAGTTCATGAAACAGTCAGTGGTTTTAAATCATAAAGTGGCAGCTGAGATTAGTGCTTGTTAAACAGTTTGTTGTGCAGACACTTGTGTCATATTAATGTGTTGTGAGAAGGATAAATTGCTGCAGGTTGGACTTGTGTTTGGTGCGGTGGCTGGCAGCTGGACGGGGGGAACAGGACCAGAGGAATGGGACAGGTGGTGGGTCAAATAGTTGAATATAAATCAAATAACTGCTGTAGAATTCAAAGAGTGTTTTTGCTTAAAATGCCCATCTTTTGTTGAGACTAATGTTACTAAACCCTGTCCACTAAGATGGACACAGGCAGCACAAAGGCTTGTTCTCTGAAGTATATCACTTATGTAGTTTGAATTCAGTTAAATCTGGCTATAAAAAGAAATCATTTGTTTGACTCACACAGTTAAAATATATCAGATTCAGCCCGAAAAAATATCCTTATAAAATCAAGCCCAAATAAAACCAAATACAACAACAGAACTGGATGAGCTTGAAAGAAAACCCTAACATTGAGTGAATATATATTACACTTTTTGTTAATTTATAAAATTATTTTTTTGAGT
Source organism: Kryptolebias marmoratus (assembly GCF_001649575.2). NCBI lineage: Eukaryota > Metazoa > Chordata > Actinopteri > Cyprinodontiformes > Rivulidae > Kryptolebias > Kryptolebias marmoratus. The sequence goes on along the minus strand of NC_051451.1, from coordinate 21,510,530 downwards.
GTAACAGTAGCTAATAAAGAAAATAAAGTTGTTGGATTGTATGAAAAGTATAACATATTTAAAAATATTTGACTTTAGTGCATCATTTAGTTCATTTTTGTGTGTATCACACTGATATTTACACAGAATCTAATATTTTCAAGTAAAATCATAAAAAATAATTTGTTAACATTCATAGCTACCCTAACATGGACACACTTTTGGCTACCAGCAGTCAGGTACCCTATGAGTCCAACACTTGAACTAGACATTTATTTTGAATGACTTTTTTTAGGCTCAGTACCACATCTCATAAAATGGGACCCAAATTTATTTCCGTTGTGGCATCAGTTAAAATAAATAAATCTGCAGTGGCAATCAATTACCGCATAATAAATTATCTGAAATGTATTTTTTTTTAATATAAAGCTGAGCTGATCAATCTTTTTTTCCAATTACCAATGGCTCTGCTGACTGTGTGTAATGTGAGAGGGGTATGGAAACAAATCCAGAGAGATTTATCACATTTTTGTCGATTCAAGAGAACCTTTTCAGATTTCTTAGATAATTTAGATGTTTTTTTTATGAATTCATGGTGACTTCGCTGATTTGGACCTCTCTCATCAGCGACATTTTCTGCAGCGCAGAGCTTTTAAATTCAGCCTTGATGATGCAAAATTTAGCCAGAATTTCTGTTACTTTGAGTAAAAAAAATGAGCAGAAGATGAAAAGATTTATATAGGTTATAAAAGGATAAGTGGATGACGTCTGTTCATAATTAGCTTGCAGGGCTTGTTTACAATCATGGCGATGTGATGCAAACTTTAAGGCCCTAAATGATTCATCAAACATTGTCTCAGCAATCAGCTGCCGAGGGTTCTTCGAAGCAGATGTCTTGCATTTTCAAAATTAAAATAATCTATGTCTACACCGCTGGAAAGCCTTTTATATAACAGTTCACTGGATTTACAAAGTGATTAAGAAAAAGGATCTAACTGAAGGTTATATTATTATTATTATTATTATTATTAAAGCCAATAAAAATGTCTTTTGACTGAAAAATATTTATATAAAAGCTTTAGGAACATTTACAAGACTTTGTAGAGATGGCGTACTGCTCTGTTGTGCATAAATATAACCTTCATAGACAAATGTCAGAAGGAAAAAGTTAGTTTGATGAAAAAATTGGGTGCAGAAAGAACGGTTGAGCACGGGGGCAGGTCTATCATAATGTGAGACTGTTTCAGACAGTGGCTCCTGGAATATTTCACTGATAAAGTTAAGAAGTAATTCATTTAAACACAGCTTAGACCAAACAAAAACAAACATGGAACAGTCTAAAAACGAGCTGAAGGTGAAAAAGGAGATTTCTGCTCCAGAACAATGAAGCTAAAATCAACTCACTCCTCATCAAAGTTTGTTCCCAGAATCTGAAGTTAAAAAAAATAAAGTTGCAAAACAATCTGAAAATCTGAGAATCAGAAAGTGTTTTGGGGGTAAAATAAAATAAAAATCCCAGATGTAAGAACTGAAATATTCACAGATGCTACAAAGAACTTTTACAAGCTGTGATAGTTGCCAAAGGCGATGGATGGATAGAGTTCAAAGTTTGCTTTTGTCCTTTTTATTATATTTTTAAATTCTTAATCTCTCCTAAACATGTTTTTTAAAATACTTTTTATTAAACATCTTTTAATAGCCTAAAGTCTGAACTACAATCCAAGTTTCTGTCTTCTTTAAAAACAAGAAATTTTGCTCCTTTTTTCCCTGTGAAAAGTGTCCGCTGGCTGCAGTGAAACTAACAGAATATGCAGTTGTTTTGTTTTGTTGTTTTGCTGCTTTGAGACGAGTTAAACCGTTTTCTCTGTTTGCTGCAGCATCCTCTTAACATGTCAACAGCTGAAGTGAGCTGTTGCTCAGATACTTTAATGTGAAAACCCTGAAACTCCCTCAAGAGGCTGCAAGAATGTCCTCACTCTCCCCTTTCCTCTTTTTTTTTTTGCTTGCTTCAAAGTTGTTGTTGTTGTTTAATTTTTTTCCTATGCTTCCACTTTCTTCCCGTCTTTTTCACTTCTTTCGTCTTTTGTTTGGCATGTGCAACCAGCTCCTTTGCTCTCGAATCCCTCATGAGCGCTCCTGGGAAGCGGGGTGGGTGGGGTGGGGAAGTGCAGCCCCTGACGTTGTGCACACAGACATGTCAAACTGTCAATGACACGGAGGCCAGTGGAAACTAAGGGGAGCGATGCATGTGGTAAAATAAAATAAAATAAATAGAACGAGGTGGTGCCTTTATGCTCCCTCACATACAAAGTAGCTCTGACATATAAATACATAGACTGGGCTTTGTTGCCATGACAGCAAGGTTTTTCTTATGCGGGCACAGTTCCCATGAAGAAACAGTTTATTAAAAAGTGTTCCTGACCTCCCCTGTTCATAGCTGTAGTCGCAGAGTCAGTTAGTGACTACAGATTGATTTTTATCTCCTGCTGTAAATGTAGAATTGTGTCTGCTGGCGCTCTCTTTGACTTTTGATTGACAACAAACGGGCCGCGCTTTAATGCCGCATGGTTCCTGACAAACATAGCAGCAATCAGACCCAGTTTTGTGCGACCGTGTTTTGCCTTTACTGGCGGCCCCCCTAATGGATAATTGTACATGCTTGTCGCTGGCAGCTGTCGTTTCCTCCGTCTAATCAGAGTTGTGGAGGAAGTGGGGAGAAGCTGCCTGTTTGCTGAGGTCACGCAGCAGAGTCGGAGCTTATTTTGTCTTTGTGATTTTCGTATATCTTGTTGTGGTTCAACTGCCTAATCCGTGCCGTCTCGTCACAGGCCACGCTAATGAGTCAACAAGACAAACTGGATCGTCGTGTTCAGAACATCGATGGGCAGCTCAGCAAGCTGGAGTCAGACAAGACCCTTATGAAGGTAAAGGGCAACGAGTTGGAGGCTCACTTATGAACTTTTTTTTTTTTTCTTCACTGAGATAAAATTGTGTCTGATATGTTTAAGTTACTCTACTGTTTTCATTCTTGGGAAATTAAAAAAACAAATCCCCAGCCTCTAAATTTGGATCAGAAAGGTGCATGCGGTTGTCTGGTGAACTAGCCCTCTGTTTAACTCTGTACTTCTGTTTTTGCACATGTGCCTGCGTGTGACCGTCTTTTCCTCCTCAGGAGGCTGTATCCGAGCTGAAGGAGCGCGTCAAGGCGCAATATCAGAGGATGCGGGCGCTGCTCGAAGCAAACCAGGCGGAGGCCATGCAGATGCTGGAGAGCACTTACATCATGTATGTGAGGAAGAACTCCCAGCAGGTTCTGCAGCTCAACGAGAAGCGGCAGGAAGCAGAAAAGCTCCTGAGCTCAGTGCACATGTTCCTCCAAAGAGCGGAGGATATAAACTCCATGAAGGTGCAACTCTTCTTTTTATCAGTCCCTCTACATGTACAGTATTAGTTCACGTTTCTACAATATTCACACCTGCAGAATCAACACTTTGCTTTTACAATCAGAAAACTACATAAAATTAGAGAAATTTAATTGTTTTTAGCAGAAATGACGTGAATGCTGAGAGCTGAATGACTGCTGAAATATGCTGAAGAAGCTGAAACTAAGCTGTTAATGCTAAAAGTAGCAAAAGGCTAGCAAATGGCTAAACATAGCAAAATGCAAATTAAAAGGAGCAGAACAGTAGCTAAAAGTAGCATAATAAAACAAAAATAGAGCAAGAATGGATAAGCAGATTTGAAAGAGAACAATGTTTCTGAAGGAATTAAAGAGATCTCAATGCATTTCTATGGCGAAAATATTAGTAAAAATTAAGTTAAATATTTTGAAATGTATTTAAGTTACAAAAACTAAAAGTCCCAGCACCCATCTCCTGAATGAGCTGAACGCTTTGATATAAGACTGGCTAAAATAGCTCAAAGTATGCAGAAGTAATTAGATAAAGACAAAAACACAGGAAAAGACAGACCCCCGCAGAACATTTCTCCTCATTGGATCTGTCTGTGTTTAATGACTCACTCATCTAATTGTCTGTTTCAGAACACGAAACCTTACCAGCTGCTAGTGGACAGGTAAGTCTCTTTACAGGAAAGCTGTTTGGCTTCCATATACCTGTTTAATTATTCACCTGTTTTGATGAATGTTTTCAACTAAATCTCTTGTTGTTCACTTCCTCCTGTTGAAAAATGTATAAAAAGAGGAGCATTTAATTCAGCAAATGCTCCTAACTGGACATTAGCCTGACAAATCTTGTGATATTTACTTGGAAAAATTGGACCAAAGACTTGAACGTATTACTGATCCATGGTAAACACTGTCCTGTTACTTAAAATGAATGAAAATCGCTCTCAGTCTGATTTGATTCAGATTTATTTACTTTTGCATTACTTCACTGAAAGCAGAAACCTCAGAGTTTTAGTTTTCAAACTCCTCTTTAAAGAGACAAATAAGACTAGATAAGATCTGAGGTTGTATTCTTCAGTCCCATAGCAAAGGGAGGAGACAGGGCTGACCTGTTTGCTTGGTCTGAACATTTCTTTTGAAGGCTTTGGTTACATTTAGATTCTCTACAAGTTAATACACACTAATAGGCCTATTGATAGCAATGTGGAGACGCAGCGTCATGCCCAGGAAAGGCTGAGGATCAAATCTCGAATCATCCAACAAGATATTCACCCTATAAATGAGCTGCAGCACGAAGTCTGAGAATTTCTTTTTGCCCACCACCAAAAGGTGAAAGTCAGGCGATTTAAAAAAAAAAAAATTGCCCTCCTTAAACACTTTAAAAATCGCCTCAACGTCTATTTTCCTTTTAGCTTTTGCTCCACTTAAAAAAAAAAAAAAAAAAAAAAGAAAAAATTTGGTTTGGAAACAGATGAGTGATCACCTACACGTGCTTTGAGCGCTAACCCATCATGCAAGTTCTTTGTTTAAAATTCTACCATTACCTACTGAAGGCAACCCTGTCCTGTCTGTCAGCAAAATATCTCCTGAACCACTGGAGAGATTGAAATGAAACTTTTAGAAAAATAACCACTGGATATAAGTCTTCAACAGATTCAACCTAATTTAGGATGTTTGCCACAGTCAGCTGACTTTAGAAAGCACAAACATGGCTTTAAGTCAGTCAACGTTACAGATGGTGGTCAGATTTGCTGTGGTAGTAGCTGAGGGTCGTTCCCAACACATGCTTTGAGTGTTAGCAGCTCATAGAAGACGTTGTAATATTGAGTGAAATGGCACATTACATTCGTTCATAAAAATGTTTTTCTACTTTTAACCAAAGCATCTATGATGCTGTTATTTCTCAGCATAAGAAGATCTTAGTTTAAAACTCAATGGAAAGAATTATTATAGTATATAATTTTTGTTATTTTTCATTTTTATTAATCCTATTTTAATAATAGTTGTAAACCCCGATGAGCAAAGAATGTAGGATGCTCTGATTTTATTTACTGGGCTAATGGGAGCTCCTCTACTGTATATATAATATACAGTTTGTCTGTTTGTTTTTTTTTATTTAAAATAACTTTATTCATAAACTAAGTCCTTTATTTGTCTACAGTTAACCCTTTTAGACTTGAGTGAAGTTTGAAACTCACTGACTGTGTAGACCAGCTGGGTTTCCTCTCTCCAAACAGCTTGAATGTGGGCTTAGTTGCGCTTGTGTGTCTTGTTGTAGGTCAAACTCACACCTAAGTGGTGCCATCCCCGTAATCAGGGTGGGCCAGCTCAACTCCCACCATTTCCTCTCCGACCTGTCAACCAGGGAGAAGAACTTGCGAAAAATGCTTGAAGGTAGGAGAGAAAAAAACGCGAATAACTCAGGATTAGACTTGTGTAGCGATATAAGAATGTGGTCAGAATTAATTGTCATCTTTTTTTTTCTGTCTCAACCCTGCCTTACCCCTCCTCGCCATCATTAAACTCAACATTTTTCATTGTCAGAACCATTTAATGAAGCGCCTGTTCTTGAGATCGTCCAGTCTCACGGCAGCTCTGCTGACTCCCAGCTGGGGACAGGTTCAGGACTACAGAAGAGAAAATACAGCATGGCTTTCCTGGAGAGTAACACAGAAAACTCCAGCTCCCAGGATCCTCAGTCCCTGCTCTACGGCAGCAAAAAGGCCTTCATGACTGACCAAACTCACCATGCGTCATCTGTGTATTCCTCAGAAGTCCTCCCCCAGAATCCTTACTCCTCCAGTCGCCTCTTGGACTCGGCGGCCCATCACATGGTGGGTCTGGGGTCCAGCTCAAGCCACCACTCAGGAAACTTATTCCCGTCCTCCCACTTTCCCGGTGGAGGACCCTCACAACAAGCCATGTACGAAGGGAGGAAAGTACTGATGTGCACTCTGAATAACTGCTGCTGCTCCAGAGGCCCCGCTGCTCGCGCCCAGCCTCCGTACTCGGAGTCAGACTCCTTCCCCTCCATGACCTCTCAGGAGTTTGCCCCACACGGCCCGCTTCCTGCGACTCAACCACTGCAGCATTTCCCCATGAGGGGGCTGATGGAGGCATCGCAGACCGCCAGGCACGCCGACTTCTACGGCCTGTACGGCCAATCCTCAACCAAGCATTACGGGACCAAGTAACCAGAATCAGTGTTTCTTCAGTTCCAGTATCCAAACTGGCATCAATTTTTTCATGCAAGCTTTTTGATTGTTTGTTTTCGTTTCCAGATCATGTCTCTGACAGTCCGTTATGAGTTTTTTTTGTCTGTTTGACAGCACTTGTAGAAACCGTTGTAGCCCATCGATCGCAATAACACTAGTAACGCTCAAACATACTGCAACTTTGTCGTTTTTATTTAACTTTCATTTCAGTTCCACTTAAAGTGCTAATGAAATATTTTAATCTTAAATCCATTCAAGTCCTGGCGAAAGAAGTGACGCGTCCTCCATCTGGGATCTTAGTGCCTAAAAAGACTGTTAAAACACTCTTACTGTACTTGCAATTTCTTAGCGCTCGATTATTTCCTGTTTGCAGCTGAAATCGTGCAGGGAACCTCTCCCTGCAGTCGGAAGTCCACGCGGCTTTAGGAAAAACCCTTTGACTCCAAATGCTTGGCAGTTTTTCATGTATTTTTTATAGAAAAATATGAATAAACCAAAAGATGTTGAATAAATAAGGATATTAAAAAGCTCCTTTGTTGTATTTTAAGCTGTGATTTACAGTATTTTTTTATCTGTTCTTGCATATTATTGCGCTTTTGCTTGTAAAATGAGAAAAAAGACTGAATGGCCACTTGTTAGAGATGTGCTGTGTGTCTCAGAACAGGGCAAAGGAGGTTTGAACAATGATTTGTTACAGTTTGGCCCGCAGCAGGCCCATTATCTGCCAATTTAGGACAGTTCACTTCCTTGTCAACATCCTGGTCTCTGGCAAAAACTCTCTGTCTCATCCCTCTTTGTCTCATTATTGGAGCTGGTTGTCAGGTTAGGTCAGAGAACAGGAATAACTGATGAGCAGCGCCTCCTCCCTCTCTGCTCCTCCCCCCTCTCCTCCCTTCCTCTCTCGGGGTATCATTTGCCAGGGCTGGAAATGGATGAGGAGGGTTGGCGCTGCGGATGATATAAGCGCAGAGTTTTAATGAGGGCTGGGATTGCAGAGTCATCTACTTATCTGTCACTCATTTACTTTTCACCGTGCCCCCTCCCCCACAATAGGACGGCGAGCGAGCTGGGGGGCAAAGTCGGGCTTGAAAAAAGGGAGAACAGTGAAGGGTCGGGGGCAAAGCGAGTGCGGCTTATCATTTATTTATCAGCTATAAAATCTGCCTGCCCTCCTGGGTTTTTATTTGTCATTACGTTAGTTCACTTTTTTTCTATATGCCCAGCTCTTCTAGCATTTCCAGAAAAACTGCAGCCAGAAAAAGGAGGTGAGATTTAATTACAGCAGAGCAATCTGATGCGTGTGTGTGTAAGCTGAAGTACGCTGTTAAGAGTCTTATACACTGTTTCTCTAATAAAACATAAAGCAGATATTCTAAGGAAGCCAAACTATTAGTTTATCAGTGGAAAGTCGTATCAGGCTCCTAATTTGTAAAATATTTAAAGTCACATTTATCTTATTGTACAACATTTCAAATGAGAGAAAAATTACAATTATTTGTGTGTTGTCTCATTTTACTCTTGTGTGCTCAGGTGTCGGTGCACAATCAGCCCTTTAAGGCTCAGTGTGTGTGTGTGTGTGTGTGTGTGTACTCAGTCAGGGTATGTTTAAGGTAAAGGGTGACGCACCGACAGCTGGGCTCTGTTGTGGCAGGTGTGTGTGAGCTGTATATGTACGAGTACAACCTGCCCTGCCTACAGCAGGACATGGCCCAGTGGTGTGTGTGTGTGTGTGTGTGCAGCTGTTGTTTGTGTGCTTTTGTCAGGGCTTCAGGAAGTTGAGGAGGTAAAGGTGGGCACCACTCTTTTGTCTCAAATTTTCACTTCGTATTTAATGTCATTCAGTTTTGATATTCTTGTATGTTTGCAACGTCCGTTATTATTTTTTTATGTTTGTATTTGAACAACAAGCTAAACTAAAAGAGGGTGTTTTACAGGAAAGAGGACGTAAGATGGCCTGACTTTTCAGACATAAAACTGAAATATTTTTTTATTCATCAACAGTAAGTGAAGACAAGGAAAAGTGTTTCATTTATTCAGATTTAAAATTGATATAAAATGAAATAGCTTTTACGTTTTTGCGTGATTCTGTTTTTAAAATCAAACTTTAAATTTTACGAATCCCGTGCTTTGGTAGTTTGTGGGTCTTGCAGTTTATTCTTTCACTTTTTTTTGCCATAAATCTGCCAGGGATGGCAGAAAAATTAGCCTTCATGGCTAAGAATGGCATCTTTACACAATGAACTCTTGATAATGTGTACTGTCTCTTTTAAAGAAACAAAGCAGCTGTAAAATCAGACCCAGATTGTTCTTGCTGAGAAGATTTGCTTTTGTATTAAATGTTTTCCACTCTCCTGTCCTTTGAAGCTCAGTCACGTTGAACGTTAGGTCTCCGTCTTCACACATTTCTCTGCATATTTTCACTGGAGTTCATCCTGCCTTCAGATCAAACCACTTTCACTTTCTCTGTAGCAGCAAAGGATCTTTAAAGCATGATGCTACCACTACTGTGTTTTTACATTAACAGTGCAATTCGCTACGAAACATAAGAGTTTTAGTAGTTCGGAAAATCAGTTTTTGACTCAACTTTCTTTTCATCTTTGTGGTTTATTGTTTTAATGTCTGAGGAAAAGGGGACATTTATTCAAGATAAGATAAGATAAGATAAAAACGTATAACTAAGCAGGTTTTAGTTCAGAAGAAAACCGAAATAGAGCAGAAGTATTCTTATGTGATACGTATTGAAACTGTTATTAACACTTCTCAATGACCAGTTTTGTTAAATTGTGTTTAAACGAGTAATTTAATAGCAAGGATCATGCTACCAAAGTGGGAGTTTTTGCTTTGATGAGGAGCTGAAGTATGTAAAATGAATATAAAAGTCCTCTGATTCGGCTCCTCTGGGAGCCCCCAAGGATGATCCCTGAAAAGGAGAAAAATAGGAGTGAATTAATGGATACAGAGATGGCTGAATGAGGTGAGGATGAGTTGAAGCGTGGAAATGAATGCATGAGTGGGAGAAAGAATGAGTGGTGGGATAAAGGCGAGGGTGGGTGGGGGTATGAGGAGAATGAGACAACTAGTGTTAGAAGGGTGGCAAACTCCATTACCGAGTTCTCCTGGGAACACTCACAGCCTCAGTGATGTTTTTCCTTCAGCTTCCCTCCAAGCTCGAGGACGTTATTTATCACTGAAGTTTTTTTTTAAGCTGACATGCAGTGTGAACTGCGGAGCCTTATTTACACAGGTGTGTGCCTTTTCAGAGCTATGTGTGTCCTCATTTTAGATGCATTTGCAAAGGACAATCAGCTGTTTATTTATGATTTTATGGTTTCAGTTCATTTTACAGCTCTGCAAAGTTCACTAAATCAAAGAAAAATGAATGCTGATGATGTATCTAACAGCTGAAGTTTGTTAGGGGGGGGTGAAGTTTTCTCTGCAAGTCAGATCTTTGATCGATGTTATTGACAGAGGCGCAATCCGTTTGCACAGCTTTCAGGTTGTGCAGCTGTTTGCTGAGTTTAGCAACGGATTGTAGGAGTGGCTGATACTGAAGCATTACAGTGTTAATGTTTTCAGTCAGGACACACACACACACACCTACACACACACAGTCCTCCCAGTGACACTGGCAGGAACATGGATATAAGCAGCATAATGCATTCAGGGTGGAAATTCATCAGCCATTCAGAATTATAACCCTCATCTGATAAAGCCTTTGAAATGTGTGCCAAAACTTTAATCCAGAATAGCAACACACACCTCCACACACTCACAGGGAGTGCACAAACATCAAAGACAAAGATCCATGGCCAACATTTATTGATCTCCAGGTCTATTTTTGTTCATGGAAATCATTCGTAACATGAACCGGTCCTCTGTCAAGTTTCAGCTGAAGGGAAACGGGCAACATTTAAAACAATGCAGATAAATGAAACAAGCAGGAAGAGGAGAGCAGGTAAACCAAGGCTGCAGAAATAGGCAGGTATTACATAAACTACAAGGGGAGCAGACACTTCAGATCTACGAACTTTTGAATCTGAGTAAACCTAATTAACTAAACACACATTTGGGATGCAGATTATCTTAGGCATGAACGCAGATGTAACCTCCACGAGAATATGAGGACACAAACGCTGGACCATAAAATCCTTACACCCAATAAAAGCAGTGTAAACATTCCCCTAAACCCCCTTTTCGGGCCTACTGTATGCCAGCTGGATGTGGTTTATGAGTCAGAAAATTAGAAGCAACAGCACCTGCTCTCAGTGAAGGTGACATTAATTAGCCGGAGGATTGTTGCACATTGATCTGCAAGCCGTCACATGACTCCAGTCGAGTGTGATTCAGTGGAGGAGGAGATGCTGTGCGCACAAAGTTGCAGCATTCTGATGCAGCGAGCGGATGGTCTCTTCCACACAGTGATTCAGATGATCATACCCCCCTCCTCCCTTGCAGGTCTACAGCTGAACCTCTTACTGTAAAGAACTGCTTACTGTGAGCTGGGAGAGCTTTAGATTGACAAAATAACTTCTCTTTTTTTTCTTGCTCTCTTCCTGTATTTACTTCAGCCTTTTCCTTCGTTGTGTCCGCTCATTCTTCTCACAGAAATAATGCAAACTGCAGCTTCACAACATCTGATTGGAAACTGGTTTATTGACGATTCTGCTCCATGTCAGCCTCATTGAGTCGGGACTTCTTCTAAAAGCTTTTGGAAATTAAAGGCCTAGCTAACCTAGTGTTTTATTTACACACTTAGAGGACACTGCTCTGTTCTGTATGCAAGTATAGGATGCAAAAATCCTTTTAATAATCAAGGTTTTGGGCACCCACTAACCTATAAACAACATCTATATTCAATGTTGGTATAAATGCTGAAGCCAATACTAAGACATAAAAATATGAAGGTTCATTTATATAAGAAATTAAACTTTATCATTTATACAGACTTACCAACCTCACTGCTCGAGATAAAATTAAAGAAAGTTCATTTATATACAATTATAGAAATCGAGTATATTATAATTTGTCAAAAGAAAATGGTTTGAGACACTACAGGTAATGTTTTTGCAAATTTAACTGCTTGTTAGATTTTGCTTTGGCTGCTCCAAAACTGCATGAAAGTAGTGAAATTTTAAACTTTTATGCACGCCAAATGTATCTCCTCAGTCAAGATTTTTTTTTTCTCCATGGTACAATGTGGTCAGGGTCAAATTTGCCTCGGTTCTATGGAAACTGGCTTTAGCTTCACCTGTGTGGGTCAAAACAAGAACCTTCTGCTCCGCCCCTCCAGTGTCAGCCACTGAATCAGGAGGCTGGCTTTGGAAAATGTAATTCTGAAATAGTTAAGTGGCTAATATTATTACCATCTGCAGCTCCTTCATATATCAGTAGACCTTAAATTGCTGCTCTGTTCTCCTGCACCAAAAAAAAAAGTTTTGTAAGTCTTATTACTGAAGCATGGAGATTAAATATTCCCTTTTTTACTCGTAGCATCCAGACCTCTTAGGCCATGTGGAACAACTTACTTATTAAGCAGGGTTTTTACTTTAATGCTCTCAACTTGTAAAATATATTTCCTTAAAACCTAAAATCTGACGGAACTACCACCCAGCAGCTTTCCTGCGAGCTGGACAAATCTGAACGGATGTAAAAAAACGTAAGCATGCTAAAATGATCACACACATGAAGGTGAGAGATACTTTTTTTTATTAAAGATAAAAACTGAAGAAAATTTAGATAAAAGCTATTTTCTTGAAAGGTTCACTGTGCATTTAGTAAGATTTATGACTAAAACATGAAATAAACATTTTTGCAACAACTGGAAATTAAAATATACAACTGATGAACATTTAAGGAACAGTATAAAAACCACCTGACTGCGTCATCCAGTTTGAATCGATTTATGTTGGGAATTTTTGACAAATTTCAGAACAAACTGATGTTAAAAGTTATGTTTTTCCACCACTGATGGTGCAGTAAAAGCTAAGAGTGGGGATTGTTTCACATACGTACAAAACGGTGAGTAGTTTGATACCAAAAACAGGTTTTTATACAAATATTTTAAACGTATTAAGCACGGATGATGAGCTTGCCGTGTCAAACTGAAAAACAGGGAGGCGAGTGCATCAAATCCAGCTGCGACTCCACTAACGGGGTGTTTAGCTGCCTCCACACTGAGCTCTCACAGGGCCGAGTGGAAAAAAGTTGTCAAATCTGTCCGTCCGGTACAAAAAGACATTATTTATTAAACATCGAGAAGGAAGCCACTCCAAAAACCTCCATCAGGCACCCTTCAGCCTAAAGATTCTGCTTCTTCTTTGCTGGTTTAATGGCAGGCATGTCTTCTTCTTCCTCCTCCTCCTCCTCCTCCTCTTCCTCTTCCTCCTCAACGTCTTCATCATCATCATCAGAGAGATCAGAGTCGTCATCTTGTGAGGCTGATAAAATTAAAAAGACAACATTTAGTCAAACAGAATCTTAAGACAACTAAAAAAAAGGAAAGTAATGCAGCATACCGGCATTAAAATCCATGTTTTTAAACAGTGCATATATATTGAAGATGTTATTTACTTCTATATTACACTAAATTAGATAACAATTTGCTTTATAGAATCAAAATTAGGTTTCAGAGATCTCCAGAGCAGGAAGAATTAACATGCAAACACAACTATGCTACAAAATGCTTCATTTACTTTAAAATACAAAATAAAATAGTTGAACAGTTTGTGATAATACTAAAGCTTTTTAAGAAATTCTTTTTAAAAGAAATTGAAAACAAAACAGGTGCTTTAGGCAATCTATTCTTTCAAACATACAGACAACGTTCCAGCCACACGTGAGTCAGAGGCTGGAAAACTTAAACTTATCAAACACAGAAGAAATTAAAAGGATTTTATTCTAAAAATAAAAGGATTAAATCAAATGGCTGTGACTGTGATGTGGGATACCATTGTTTAATAATGGGATGAGAATATAAACCCACAGTTTCCTCACTGCTCCTTTCTCTCCTGAAACCCTCATCAACTAAAGCAGGTGTTGGCATCAAGGCCCCTGCAGGCCGTTTGATTTGATTCTTGGATCAAATATTTTATTAGCCTGCAGAACTTGAATGCATGTACTTGAAATATAATGACAATAAATATTAAATATTTTGTCCAGCCTTAATAGTAACTTATTATAACCAAAAACCTTTCAAACCGTGAAACATCAACAATAAAATTCTAACATCTGTCAAAGTTTTGTAGCACATCTAATCCTAATTACACACCATTTTCTCATGAAAACAGTGACTTTACTTTCAAGAGAGTCACAATTTACTTTTAAAAGACTGAAGTCAAGTAGACAACAAAATGGTGATGCATACACACATGCTTTTGAGTAACCCCTCCTTTCTGGCTGTTTGTCAAGGTGGCACAGCCCCCCCACCAAAAAAAGAGGAATTGGTACCAAGTGTAAAACTGCCAGTCAAGTGTTTTTCCTCCAGTTTGGTGCTTAGGTTGAAGTGGTGTGAAGTTTTACTGTAAGCTCTCAGAGGTACTGTAGGCTTTCTTGATCCGTGCTGTGAGTTATTGAGTGCAATTTGTGTCTCAGTTGACATTTTCATGATAGTGAAGGGAAAAAAAACTCAAAACAGGCTTTGATCCGGTGCTATTTTGACCATAGGAAATAAAAGAGAAAATAGAAGGCCGTAATGGAGTTCAGCAAAATATTCTGATGCATCTCAAATCTGAATGTTTTACAGAATTAGTCCATATTTGTTTCGATATAAACTTTTTTTAGTAATACGGTGTGTTGTGCTGGGCCCATCTCATTTGATGTCCTAAACTGGCGCAAGCTGAATATAGAGCTGAGGTTTGTTCACACTTCTGTCTGATTTAAACCAGAAGAGGATTATGTACATTTATTATCCTACCTGTTGCAGATCGACATTTTCTACAAACTCAGTCTGGAAAAATAAAGTTTAATTCTGACTGGATGGACGAGCTAACAGCTCTGCTTCTTTCAGTTCTGTCTCCTGTCTTTCTGTCAGCACGACCATCTCCAAACCGTACAACACAGCTGCTCTCACCACCGTCTTGTAAGACATGATTTTTGCGACAATTAAAAAAAAACAAAAAAAAAAACTTCTACAACAGGCAAGGTTCATAACCTTTCCACAGAACCCTAATTCAAAAGATCTATTTTGATCCATTTAATGTAATTGTTTTCTAAATGTTGTTTATAACTAGTCTACTTTTAATGTCCCTCAGAAAAAAAAAAGGAAAAGTAGGTAACCTACCTACCTATAAATAAATGGTTGCCAATACAAAACATTAGCACCTGGAGAGGGGGTTTAAGATGAATGCAAGTTAAGTGAAGAGTTACCAATAAGGTGCAGCCCGCTGACGATAACTGGTCCTGTTCCAGCCTTGAGTCGGATGGTCACTGGGGCTTTCAGTTCAAACTCCCCCAAACTCACCTAAGTTTAACAGAACAAAACTTTAGAGACATCCAGCTGTGTGGTCCACATGTCAACTTGTAGACTTTATTTAATACTTTACCATGGGCAGACATTTAATGTGAAGGTTGGCCACGGGCACAGAAATCGTCTTTCCTAGGTGGTTCAAGGCTGTTACCTCCACCACATTGCTCTCCTCCTTTGCACCTTCACCAAGGCAAACCTGATACGGAATTTTAAAAACACACCATGTTCAAATAGGAGCACAAGTAACACATTGGATTATGGAGGGAAGTAACACATACTTGTTTAAAAACACATTAGACGAGTGGAAACTATTTTACAGCTGATAATGGCACGATAAGCCACACACGATGTTGTGTACATACTGTTCTGAGTTCAAGAAAGTGCTCCAGGTCTTCCTCTTCATCCCCTTGGAAAGTGAAGAAAGGTACTTTCGTTGACAATTCGCAACCTAGCGATAAAAAACACATTAATTATAAATATGTAGCAGCATAACAATACAAAAGAAACGGAATGTGGCTTCTTAAAGACTCTACAATCTAATTATTGTCGGGACAGCAGAGCGTCCACAAACCCACGTGTGCGCCAACAGAGGAGCACAAATAACCAGTTTAAACTGTTCTTACTGAACAAAAAGCTCTCCAACTTCGTCTGTCCAGTTGGGCCGACCTCAATGGATTCCTCGTCACTGAAAGACATTTTGCTGAAGCGTCGCAGTTGCTTTAATTGCCCGTGTTTTACGGTTAAATGAATCCTTCAGGAAAAAAACGAGCGTGTCGCAGACTTTGGACGTGTTTGACACGTCATCAAAGTGCGCCCTAAGCTCGGCGACTTTTGTTTTGGTCCGCCAGTCTACGCAGTTAATTAGAGTGACAGTTTTTTATTCTTTTATTTATTATACCCAATCTAATTTTCATATTTTTATTACATGCTACTTTATTTTATAACTCTGTTGCATATTTTACTATTATCATCCCATGTAAAACGTGCAGACTTGCTCGCATTATTATTGTTTAATTAGACCCAAGTAAATAATAATCCTGCAATCTTAGGAAAACAAGTCAAAAATAAATCACAAGGTAAAATATTTTTTAGGGTTTGTTGCTACGAAAGAAACAATTATTTTAAAACATTCATACCTGCCTTCAAGCCCCAAACTTAGATTTTGAATAGATATAAATTCTTTAAAATAAATTCAACAAAAAGCCTTGGGTATAATACATCATTGATCAATTTTATGCTGATGCAGCCCACTTGGGATAAAAAAGTTCAGCATTTCTTTGCGCAATTTTTTCCCTTTTCTGTGCAATACGAGCAGAAGAATCCCCAGACATTTGTACACAAGAGACACATGCCAGTACAGCAACCTAATATGATTTATTAGTTTTTATTATGTATCTTACATTGAAATTTTACAAAGACAAACTGTTACTTTAATACCCCATCTCAACCTTTAACTCAAAATGTACAGGTGGAGCCCATTCTTAGTCACTTTTGCCAAATCAGCAAACTACAAAATGACCCACTTCAAATAATTAAACGCCTGTTTTATAAGACAGACGGCAGAGTTGTTGATGAGTTTCGGTCCTTTCTGACAGGTAGGACGGCTCTAAAGAACAAGGGGCTGGATGAAGGAAAGCATCCTGCTTTCCTTTAAGCAAAACAGAAAATTATATACAAAAAGAAAAAAAAAAAAAAACACTATTACTGTCTGACTAACAGTGTTTACAGAATGTCTAAGCACAACACTATTATGCTTTTAGTTGTAAGTGGCATGCTTCTTCCTCTACGTGGCATCAGATGAGATTTTCCCCAAATGTCCACCACAGGAAATCCAGTACACCTCATGCACATTATGAATGCAGTTTTGAAATATCACATTGACAGGCAGCTACAGGAGAGCAACTTATGATCCACATGTAACCAAAAGAACACTCGTATTAAATAGTCAAAGTGCTTCTTTAAATAAACTACTGGTTTACAAAAACAAAATGGGAAATGATCTGAGAGTAGAAAACATCCAAATAACAAAAGAGAAAAAGGCCTAAAAAAACTGCTACAAACCTTTAAAGTTGCAGATGAACAGTGTGGAACCATCTTCAGTATTTAACCAGCACATTGACCTGAAGAACGCTCACACAGTTTGGGTCAATTAGAGGCTCAACTAAGAATACATTCACTTATATCAATTTTTGAAAAATAAAGATGGGTGACCGATAACTTACTAAGACTTTAATTTTCACCTAACACAAGTGGCTCCAGCTAAAGTTACCTTTTCATTTGAAAAAATCAGGCCTTAAAACAGATGTAATCAAGACATTAGCAATTTCACGACAGAGGAAGCTTAGAATTTAGGCCTACCTAGTGTTTAAATCAGTAAGTGATGTCATAAATAAATACTGAATCTTATAATAGCAGAACTGAATATTTTGGTCCCACTAGGTAGGTGTTGAGTTTAACTTTTTATTCTTGAAAAAAAACAAAAACAAAGCAAACTTGACATTTTAACTATTTAACAAAAAGGAACAAAACTGTGAAAGACAAAAACTTCAACATCAATTAGTAAATGTGTAATTATACATAACCTCTAAATGAACTTTACAGTCAGCTATATCTCTGAAGCTTGACAAACGAGCCCAATATACAAAAATCACTCCTCGTTTGATGTGACTGCCTAGCAAATGTTAGAAAATCTGATCACAACAGATACTGGATCTGGGGGTGGGGGGACAACCTAAAATTCAAGAGCTATAAACCAAAAGGTTGGAAGGGAAATAAGTGATTAAAAAACATGTTCATAAACTCGTGAAAGTACTTCTGTTACTATCCAATTTGTACAACTACATCAACAGAAATTCAGAGGAGCTCACTGGTGTCTTGGTGGACAGTTGTGATGTTCTGTTTAAGATTGTAAAGACAGAATGGGCTACGACTGTCCACCGCCCGCATGTGTAGAATTCACATTTTAATTTCTGGACGCACCACTTCAAAAGGCCTTCATCTCGAAGAATATTGCAGAGCAAATAAAAATAATGCCATGTGGCACTGAAAGGCAAACATTCCCATAGCACCTCATATCCTGTTAACATCTGTGTCACTTTCATCACGTCTAAAATCAGAGGGCAGGATGGGAGGATGGCGCCCAAGACAGGGGCCAGCCTGATTTCACAACTCTGCTGCCGTTTCAGACACTTTGTGTTAGAGTATGGGATAATATCCGTGAAGAGGATACTTGGTATAAACAGAAACACAAGTACACAAGTAGTGGGGCCTGAGGAATCAGTGCTGAAGCACTGCACTTGTACGTTACTGATTGGAGCACTTGCAGATCACTCTTTGGATCTTTCAGCTCAGGATTTGCCAAATCCTACTGAGCTATAACATCCAAAGGCAACCACAAGTAATCTGCTTTTGACTGCTGTGCTTGTTGACACAAAACTGTAAAAACAAGGTCCTTCTAGGGCGAGCCCAAATGGTGATGTGGTATAAAATCGTCACAAAAGTTTTCTTCACGAAGGTAACAAATAGGTTCAAGCCGTTTTGACCTGATCTTTTTTCTGTCTGTCACTCTATCACAACGTTTCTTCAAAGACTGCGTCCCATAATGATGACATCTTTGGGAAAGCCCTCCATTTTGGCCACTTCAAAGCATCCCAGTTTACTATAGAAGTCCAACATTCGCTTATCAGTCTGACGAATCTTGCAGAATGCACCATGGGAGCCTAAAGTGGGGAGAAAATAAAAACAGAGTGAGAGAGAGAACCATAAGTCCAAAAACCATCAGGCCAAATATTCATTTTGGACAACCAGAAAAAGATAATTATTTTATATTGAGCACAAAACAAACTGATAGCAATAAACCGATGAAGTCTTCTCTTTTTTTGCTTTTGCTTTGGAATTTTGGGCTGAATTATACACCACTAATCAAAAAGCATGCCTGTTTTCAAATTAAGAAAAAAAAAAAAAAATTCTGACAGAATGCACAGATATAACTGAAGAAAGCTGCTCTGTACCATTGGCCTTAATGGAAGATAACAGACATCCCATCATGCTCTTGGCCACACTGGGATCGGTGACTTTGGCGTGAATATCAACCTTGATGAGCGACGGAAAGTTGGACAAGAAGGAGTCGGGAAGCCCCTCCTCCTCTTCATGAAAACTCAGAATTATCTTCTGCAAAGACGAGAAGCAGAGTGGAAAGGAAATTCAACAACGGATGTCTCTGCTGATGTTGTGATACTTCGATAAACGGACTGAGATCATACCTGAGCCTCTGTGAGATCCTTTTCACAGTCAGGTTTGCTGTATTTCTCCTGCATGTGAGGAATCCAGCTCAACTTGCACTTCTTGATGAAGGGTTTCACATCTACAGTGCCAAGAGCATAACCGCAGATCCCCTCGTCATCCTCCAGCACAAAACCGTAGTCTGAACTCAGCGTCAGGAGACCTCCGACAAACCTGCAAACGGGGAGGATTTGGTCAGTCGTGTGCTTCAGGGGACAAAAACCAATTCCGGCTTTAGTCAGCGACACCTTTGTGTTTTACCTGTCTCCTATCAGGTCAACATCCTCCTCAGAGAACGGCACATCTTCCATCCCTTCACAGTACATTTCTTTACAGATTTTATAAACTGCAGTCTGAAACAAAAGCATTTTTGTTGTGGTTGGTTTGATGCACTCATAAAGGAATTATGAAACATTTAAACACAAAACACAAAAACAAAGGTAGCCCAACACCAGTTTAGCTGAACAGTGATGAACGAATTACTTGGGTTCTTGTAAAAAAATGAGCAAAGAGACGACTTAACACACAACAAAGCTTTTTACCTCATCTTTGGGAAAGTAAGGCCTTATCGTATAGATCTTGGAGGTCGGCAAAGAAGGAGGAGGTTGGTAGAAAAGATCGTTTGCCCCATCGATTGGCAATAACCTCTGTGGGTATCAAAACAAACAGGTTTAGTTTCACAGCAAAACGTTGCGTTTCGGTTGACTGAGTGTCTATTTGCCAAGTTGAGCCACTATCAACCCAAAAGGAACTAAAAAAAGGTTGCGAGGAACTTAAAAATACAATTAATGTTAAGGAAAAAGTATTAACTGGTGTTCCTTGTTGATTTGACAGTAGACAACAAGAGCAAACATCACTTTATTCTTGTTTTTTTTTTTAAACCAAGGAATACAAAATATACACAAAAGTTTCCAAACATAATAAATACAAGGGTTGTATTTTGGTCTGACTAAGGTTTTACTGGCTGAAGGAGATGCTCCTTTCCCTTTCACAAAGCATCGCAATATTTCGCTGCGCAGAAGCCTCCTGTTGAGAAAAATAATGATGCTAGCGCAAAAATATAGAGAACTCCTGGAAAAACACAAAAGGGAAATCAAATGTAAGCTCACTTCCTCAACGGCACACAATCTGGCATTGTGAGTTTTGGTTGGGAAAATAAATTTAAACTGGACAGGTGTGTTTAATCTTAAGAGTTCTCCTTTTGCATACACGCTTGCGCTCTCGCTGGCGCTGCGATGCTCGCGCGGGCGCTTGCAAAGGGTGTGCATTTTGTGCGCTGTGCTTTCCTGCAAAGAAATGAGATGTCATGAAAATAAAACCTAGCCATGCTCGCTTGCGCCGCATGCGCCAGGGAAAAGTAGCACCTCCTTGGTCAATTGCTGAAAAAAACCAAACTCGTTTCAAACGATCAGAAGAGGCCGTGCCTAACTTCAGCTGTATATCCTTTTGTCACTGCGTGTTTCGGGTCAACCAATTCGGTCATATTTGGAAAATGTTCCAGAATAACAATGGGAAACATGTTTTTTTAAAGAACAAGTGACGGACTTACCCCATTTAAAATCAGCTCACCTTTGACAGACCAAACCCCTTGATACCTACACACATTTACCAGTCTTTTTTTTCCCTCACAGCACTTTTTTTCCCCCGTTTTGTTACCGTTACTTCAGTGCATTAGATACCTGGAACTCTCCTGCTAGACCTCCCCTAAAGGCCCAGGGCTCTTGGTCTCCTTTAAGGAACTGTGCTGAGGACTGACTACGACACCCTGTTAGGAGCAGAGCCAAGCGGACATTGTTACCACAGGATGGGGCTCCGATACAGATGAAAGGAGTGGGGAGATGGGAATGAAGGGGGGGTAATATGTAATAATATGTAACTATTAGCAATAAGATTATTATAAATTAATTAATTTTGTTTCAGTTATTAAAACATTAAAAAAGGACCTAATGCGGAATAAATAATTACGCTCAAAAAATATCTTGGACACAATGGGGCTCAGGCATCTAAATCTCATGTTCGAAGAACTCAAGTGCGAGTCAGAAACTATAAATCAGCTCTGCGCCTTTTTAAGGATCTGTTACTGCAGTAGTGTCAGACAGCT
Source organism: Kryptolebias marmoratus (assembly GCF_001649575.2). Taxonomy (NCBI): domain Eukaryota; kingdom Metazoa; phylum Chordata; class Actinopteri; order Cyprinodontiformes; family Rivulidae; genus Kryptolebias; species Kryptolebias marmoratus. The sequence continues at coordinate 21,489,084 of NC_051451.1, read as the reverse complement.
TTTACAACATGGTCTGCAAGACTTAGGTTATTTTGTGCAGTTTCTTTTTCTTTTCTGCCCTTGACAATTAAGCACAACTGAAACTCATTTAAAAAGTTGGACTTAATAAATACACCAACCACCAAAGCCAAAATCTGTCATCTATGTATCACAACAGAAAGCTTTAGCTGCCATCACCCCACTTATCTTAGCACCCTGTGTGAAGTCACATTCTCATTTTATCTGCCTTGTCACATGACAGAGGAACAGGAGTCATTAAAAACCAGGAAGACGGAACAAGATGGACACTCCCCGAGTTGAAGGACCTCTCAGCTTAATTTTAAAGGCCACTATCAAACACAAAAAGCAGCATAAATCTGAAGCCTTTAACAGTTCGTACACAACAGTGCTGCTGCTAATAATCTAACCCTGGTTGACAAGAAGTCCTGTCATGTGACCAGCCAAATGCAGCGCGCATGCAGGACTTTAACCCTGCTTTAGTGAACCTCACAATCATATCAAATACAATTCCTGACAACACAGCGTGCAGACGCACCCACATGAAGGAACTCGGAACCTGGCAACCAAAAATAAAAACCACAATACTGAGTGAATTTACTTTCATTTGAATCATCCACTCAGCCTGGATTGTTGAATCGATGTGCAACAGGAAGCAGAATAAGCACCTGTTCTGTCCATCCAACCATAGTATATTTGAGCTTTCCACTGCAGGGACACTCCTAAGTAAAACAAATTTAATGTGGTGTGATTACATTTCAAAGCCAAGTACAAGTTCCTCTGTGTAGGTGCATCAGGCTGGTCTGAGCCATTTCTATAAGCCTACTGACAGAAACAAAAACAAGTTAGAAAGATGCTGCCAAAAAGAGAAATTTGAGAGTTAACAATTGGAATACAAAAATCAAATCGCTGCGCAAGATGTGACTTCATCCAGAGGGCTGCTTCCTTTCGTCCAATTGAATCTTTTACATGAATCAATTTGGTTTAAAGATTAAAAAGAGTACATCGGAGAACTTCAAACATAAACAAAGAAAAAAAGACAACGCCTGCACTGTGCATACATCGGCCACTGTCGATCCAGTAGCAGTAGAAACTTGTACTGTGGATTCTTCCATCTGTACGTAGTGAGGGGAGAAAACAGTAGAAAATAGTTATTAGTAAATGTTCTCAGTACAATAATTAGGGAACTTGTGACTAAGTGCCGGCTGCAAAGCTTCCATTAAATGGAAAGAAAAAGTACTGATAAGAAATAGAAGTCACCATACTGAAAGTTTTAAACTCTGATGGTAATAAAAGATGCCCAAATATGAGGCACTGATTTCTTCAGCAGTCAGAGAATTAACAACTATTTCCTGACGCATCAGGCCAGAAGTGTCAATTTCTAAAGTGGGTTTTCCCGTGTGGGCATGCTGCCTGCTGTGTACTACTGTGTGCTGAGACGTCAGCTTTACTTTGTAGCCGAACTGGACAGAAACCTGTGAATGAAACTGGGTTACAGGGAGTAACCTATAGGCCATGCTGGTACTTCAGTTATCAAAACAACGCTCCAAATAATGGAGGCGTCTTCCCTCAGTGACTGTCACTCAAACTGTATCAAGTGTTCAATATCAGCAGATTTTGGTTGAGAGGGGCACAGTTTGTGAGAAAGCCATTCTCTCTCGAGTAGAAAACGATGGGAATGACCCTGATACAGATTGAGCAAACAGCATGGAAAGTAGGAACTCGTTTTAGAGTCCACTCGATGAGGGCCCAAAACATGCAGCAATATTTTACCAGAGTAAAATACAGATTCAGCGTAGTTCTTTGTTTATGTACCAGAATGGCCTTCCACACTTAAGTCAACTTGCTCTCCAAGCTTGCGCGCGCGCTAGGGCATGGAGGGAAGGGGATGGGGACTTTCTCCTGGCACCCATCCCCACAGCCAGAGAAATGGAAGTAGCGTATCTGAGGGGGAATGCAGCAGTGATGTTACTGGATACACAGCAAGCAGCAGTAAACCCTGCTGGGACAGTTTCCACAGAGTCTCAGTTTAGACGTCAATAAGGGCAACTTTTTATTAGGATAAACTCAGAGGGTTCCAGCAGTGCAAGCAGCACTCAGTCGGATAAAAAAGAACAATAATCAACATGTGTGAAAAAAAAGAGAATTTCATTGCAAAGTGATGCCTTTGGCTTGATCTGCGTTAAGCTGATTTATAATGTCCTACTGTCTTTCGCAGATGGTGGTAGTATCCAGATTCACTGCTGATAAATGTATTCTCTAGGAGGTTTATTGTTACTGATCAGAAATCATCTGTTAAGCAGATGTGTGAAAAAGAAAAAATATTTTTCTCATCAAACTATATAGCTCTGAACTACTGTAAAATCCATGCAGCTAAATACCTGTGAACCTATTTTATGTAATTTATTTCAACAAAATGTGTTTCTGAAAATGACTAAATTCACGACTTGATGCTAAGATCCATCAATCTAAGAAGAGAGGCCCTGAGTTTCCTTGTATACATACCTAACCATTGAACAAAAGACTTGACCATAGAAATGATGCTCTTGATGTCCCAAATGTAAGGGTAGAGGTCATACAGAATGGTGCGGTTGGCTGTATTAGACAGCCGTGTGAACATGTTGATGACGGAGCAGCACATCTCCTCGAACTTCTCAGCCCGCAGCTGCCACTCTGCAACCTGAGGTTTTACCAGATCGGAAACAAGAACAAAGGAAGTTAAAAAGGCAATGTGTCACTAACATGTTTTACAAAGCTAATATTTCCATTTGTCTGAGTTGAGTGAGAAATTATTTTGTTCAGCTCAAATATCTATATAACCCATTACAAGGTGACATTATTTTGTTGTTTATTTTTGTGTTTTTCCACTGGTAAAATGTCATTTGGGGAATAATGTGTTTTTTTTAATATATGGGAAGGTGTTGTTTCAACAAACATGGCACGATTTGATACGCAAACAATCCATTCACAGTCATAACTACACCACCCAATGGGCAGAAGGGGTAATGCACATCCACCATTTTGTTTTCAGCTCCATTATCAGCCAGTTTAGTTAATAATGTACTTGGGCAGACTGTTATTTCTTCAGTTGCTGTTTTTTAATTCAAATAAAAAGCCCACCTTTTCATTGTCTTTTCTTTTGCAGTTGACACTGACGACGCTGCTGTTGGCTCTCAGCCAGTTGAACTCCTTTAACATCTGCATGGCCTTGGGTCCATGTTCATAAGGCAGATAAAAGAGCTCTGCGAGTAAGCACAGGTCCTCCAGCAACGGAGGCTCTACTGTAAACAGGGGCTTCTCATCGGGCCCAGGCACATACACATCCTGAGGAGACACACAAGAAAAGCAAGAAGGTGACTTAAAAGTGACTTCTAATATAATTTTGCTATAAACTTCAAGTATAAAGACAAAAAAAACATACAAATGTCTGCAGTACCAGTTTGAGCTGATCATCTGTCTGCATAGGGGCGATATCACTTCCAGAGTCCTCCTGAATTGACTCTTCGGGGGACTTGGACTCGACCAGACTTTCCTTGTCTGTGTCCATAGGTCTCAGGTCTTCAGCCATTTTTTCAGCTAAAATGGGAGCAACGTTTTTCTCCTCCACATCGGCCTCTGCTTCTGGTTCATCCTGCTTCTCAACAACCATCTCCATTGGTTCCTCATCTGAATCCTTCTTTTCCACATCCACCTGAGGAAGCAGAACACGACAACACTTGTAGAACCAGACAGATGATTTTCAAGTTAGAGGTCTGTATTGTCGTGAACTGAATCAATGCAAAGGACCTGAACATTTCTTCAACATAAAATAAAACTTGATCTTAAGTTTAATGCCATAAGAGAATGCAGCATTCTCATTCTCAACAGTGAGAACTAATAAAACCCACCTCCTCTACCTCCTGAGGTGCCTTTGCCATGGGGTGTGGCAGTGGATCACGGCAGAGGGGGGGCATTGATGGAGACATGATGGGCTGCTGGAACACAGTGGTGACTGATGTGGAGGAGCAAAGAGATGGAGCTGCCAACGATGTTACGTCGATGACTGTGCTTTTAGAACCACTCTGAGGCACCTGTCGGCCTAAAAGAGAACAACGTTACTGCACTGAATGTTATCACTCTCCTCTAAGGGACATTTCTAATGCTAGAATCACTCTTACTGTTGTACTGATGAGGCACACCAAATTCTCCCAGCCACTCTGCCAGAGCCAGCTTCAGAGCGAGCTGTGGGCTGTAGAGCATGTCTGTCTCCAGCTCCTCATCACTGCCTTCATTCTCCAGCTTGATTTGAATAGAGACGGTGCTGTCCTCACCATCAGCTGAAAAGGACAAGTTGAAGAAAAGAAAGGAAATTACTAAATGGCCTAGAACTGCATTTGTAGACATTACAACATAAAAATGGCTGATTAGGATGTCACTTACTCATGACCACATCCTTCCGAACCCCATTCATGTTAGACTTGTACCAAGTAGCCAGAGTGTGGATTGGTATAAAATTTGTTTCAAACTCGCAGTTTGGATTTGTGAGGACTCCCTTTAGTCTTGGGATAAGCTCTGTAGAGCGGCCCTTGTATGGACCTAAGAAAAGCCTTTTCTGGTCATAATCGTTGGCATGAAAATTGTCCCAGATTACCGGGGATCTTCTTAGGATTTTTGACACCTCCTCAATGGATTCCACTGTGATTTCTTTAGACACCACTTTGGGGCCTATAAAAAAAACAGTTTGCACAAATTAATAACTTTAATACCCGAGAATTAAGACTAATGAGTGTGGGCTGAACAGTAAAAACATTTAGGCTTGCCTGTCCACAGCACATTAATGTCAGGCAGCAGTTTTTCTCCAACTGTTCGGAGGTAGGGGGATTGTGAGACATTTGGGTAGCAGAAGGTCCCACAGTACTCTGCAAGGCAAGAACACAAAAACAACGAATTAAACAGCAGGTCAAAATAAACGTGTAAACATAAAAACAGAGTTTATACATAGAAGTGACGCACCTGTGGGGCAAAAGAGAAAGGTTTCAGGCTCTCCCAGGTACTGGTAGATTTCATTGGTAAGGGAAACCTGAGCATGTGCAAAAGAGCTGAATACCTCTTTGTCTGCAGGGCACATGTTGTGGTCAATATCGTCAAAAAGTAAGGCAAATGACTTGCAGCCAAAATGGGAAACCTAAGGAGGAAAGCATCAGGTTAGCTATAAAATGGAAGTAAGTGATTATGTTACTTGGAGATACAATAAGTGTATGGTTTCAACACACTCTTAAAGAAAATATACAAAACAAAATTTGCAAACCTGATCAAGTTTCCTCTTGAGTGCAGAAACCTCTTTCTGATTGGAGAAAGTGATGTCTAATCCAGGGGAAATGGCATAAATAAACTCTATCCCATGCTCCGTGGCAGCAGAAATTAAAGTCATGAGTTGCTCTACAAAAAAAAGTGAGGAAAAACAAATGATCTAAACGGAGTATTGTGTTTTCATTAAACACAGCCTTCTATGGGTAAAAAGAACAATTCACACTTCTCACTTAAAAAACAGCTTCCTTCAAAATCTACTCATCGTTACCTGCTTCTTCTACCGAATAAAGCTCTCTCCAGAACATTCTGTGTTTGTAGTCATCTTTGGGAGCATAAAGGTATGTGTTCAGACCCCACTTTTGTTGCCTATAAAAAAAATACAATAAATGTTTTGTACAAACTCAGGATCACAAATAATTAACATAGATATAAAAAATATATATTACCTTCTGAATAATTCTTTCCTCTGTTCCATTGTCCAGGGGCGCCCATAAAAGCCTGCAGGAAATAGATAATAAAAATCAGTTTCCATGCAGTCTATAGTACCATTAATCTACATTATCAGGAAGTTTAAACATAAATAAATAAGTGCTACAACAATTTGCCCTTGGGTGTGAGGAGTAATGGGAATACTATCAGTCATATGGCTTATGTGCATACAGACATGTAGTGTTTTATTTATACCATGCAAGTAATTACAGTACCTATAAATTTTAATAAGTAGCATAATTACTCAGTAAAAAAAATTACTGCCTATATGGTCCTGCCTATAATTTCAAGCTGGGTCAAACTATATAGTTTTGTTTGGATGCAAGACAAAAATGCAAATTACAAAACAATGTAATTTTATAAAAGTGGGCCAACCTGAAGACAAGCTGGTAAATACAAAGCACGATGGATTGGTGCAGCGTTTTCAGGCTCTAGTTCTGGATGTACAAAGGTTAAAAACTAGGGCATATTTTACGTGCACAGCTCGGATTTCGCACGGGTCAAAAACGGAGTCATATTTTAAATGTATGATTCCAATTACCTTCCACAACCCCGCTAATGAATTTTCTGTGGCCCGTCGATTCGACTCCGATGTCGGCGTCCACCACCGGGCCAGGGGCCTCGACGCAAGCCTCTCCAGAGACTGGGCTGGGGCTCGGCTCCACATCCAACTGAGGGGTCTCCAACGTCTTATCTTTCTGAACCATCGTTGGCGATTTGCCTCGATGCGGTCACAAAATCTAGACTAATACAGATAACTCGCTAAATGTCGATATTGAGCGGAAAAATCCAACGAGCTGCTCGGAGTCGGAGGAAATAAATCGCGTCACTCGCTGTTTAACGTCGGCCAGCTTATTAGCAAGTCTGTTTCTAAAATCCACCTGCGGTTTCTTCTAAATACAGACCGAAATGCTAGCGAGCGGTTAACAGCATCATATAAATTAATGAATGCACAAGGAAAATACAAGCCGTGAGCACGGTTTTAAGCGACCAATCTTCTCCTTATGGTAAATTTACCCTACTTTTCGACGGTTCTTCCTGTTTACACCGAGTGCGCATGCTCACGGGACCAGATCAAACCAGTCAAAACTGGATCTACGTGACAAAACACCGCAAAGACTTTACGCACACAAGATAGATAACCTCTCACAAGGCAACCGTCACACTATGAGCGCTAAAATAGTCAACTTACTTTTATCATTAGGAATACGAAGAACACTATTATACACCGCAGAAACGACATATAAAAGGCAGAGCTAAATATTAGTCAAGAAATTAAAAATTATATAACGTAAACTCGGATTTCATGGTTTTCTGTGATTCTATTATGTAGTCAACGAAGTGACGGTAAACGGCAGTGAAATATCTTGAGATTCCAAATTCATATTAAAAATGCAGCGAACATTCACACCAATTTTAAACAGGGGAGGTGCTATATTTTTAAACTTTTGTCAGCAAAAATATTCAGGATTTGATTCAAACTTGGATCACTAATTTTGTATTTGCATAAATATTGTCATATGATACACAAAGCTCGTGCATCAACAATGAATGGAGAGAAACTGAATGCATTTGAGTGGCAAATCTTTTCCTCTGCAGACATCACACCACAGAAGAAAAGGTCTTTTCTACTCAACAAACCTTTAAACTTTATTTAGAAAATATTATGTCACAATATAAAACACAGGTGTGACAGATTATTTTAATTTGGGTGTGCTGTTCTTTGGACTTTGTCTCAATTTTGTCCCTTTAAATGTCCCATAGTATTTATGATGACCTGGACATTTCATAGATTTGAGGTACTGCTGACAAAAAAGGGGTCATGATGTAGACCCAAAGCAGCCTCCAAAACCAGGTCATTATTTAAACTTTTGCATTTTATTTGATCTAGATTATTTGCTTAAATCTCAGTTTACTAAAGTAAACTAAAGTTCTCCCTTTCCATTTACAAATAAAACAACAATAAAAAAAGAGAACAGCCAAGTTGCAGGATGCAAAATATTTTACTTTATTTAGGCTTGTAGTACATCTCAATGTATTACATGCTCTCCCAAAAATTTAGGGAGTTCCACACCATTTTTACCATTTTAAAATTACTCTCTCCAAACAATTTATTTTAATTGTACATTTAAATAAACTTAAAAAACAAAAATCTTTATTATTCAATTTTTTTTAACTTCTTTTACCAGTTTCATTATAAATTGTCACTTCAATAGAAGGTGATAACTTGCAGAAATAAAATAATGCAACAACCAAAACATGAAGACAGTGTTGCAGGTGCCGAGCCACCCGTCGACCCTGAGGTAACTTCCTGGTGCAGGCCTCCTGTTACCTCTTCAAATTCTGCTGAGCCTGCTTCAGTAAAGTGTCGAAGTCTAGTATGTGAAACTTGCCTTTAGCAGGCAATGGATCGTACTCTCTATTCGAATCTGAAATGAGAAAACATAAAAAATTAAACATCAAAGAGGGAGTACTGGATGCATTTCTGCAATATTCTCAAAAAAAAAAAAAGGGTAATGTTTTTACAAAGAATAACATTTCCGCTTGTAAAAACTGCAGAAACATTTGTTGCATTTGGATTTTAAAGCCATGCCTACCCAAGTCAGAATAGTTGGACTGACAGAACTGTCTCCTTCCACCAAAACAGAGGTCAAACGGCAGCTCATCGGGTTTGCGCAGCTTACTTCCATTCTCAATGGCTGTAAAAGCATCCTTGGTGTCGTAAAAAGTCACAAACCCATAGTTATCCCTGTGGAAAAATGACAAAACAAGCCATTTGTTTGCAGGTTTAAAATATGGCCGGAGAAAGCAGCAACAGGTATTGTTCAGTTTTGATCATGTAGCTTGTTTTTAAAAGAGCCGCCTGGGAGTATTGCCAGGAAGCCCCAGTTATGAACAAGCTTAAATTTACTTTAGCACTGTAGCTTGGCCTCAGAGGTCACAGAAAGGACCAATCAGGTTCAAAGACAGTGCAATGAGCTCACATTAAAACCTTATAAGAGCAAACAAAATTGAATAAAACATATGTTTGTTTCACTGCAGCTGTAGATGTACTCACCCGTGGTCTCTGAAGTGCAGGGTACATTCCTCAATTTCACCAAATAAAGAAAAGCGCTCTTTGAGTTCTTTCTGGGTCATCGTTCCCCGAATTTTACCAACGTAAACAACACGACGCTCCTCCTAAGAAAGTAGGTTATCAGATTAGATACAATAAATATATTTTTATTTTATTTACAGAACCATAAACTTACAATGGCTCGTTCCTTGCGCATCTTCGTATCTTCCATATTTCTATTTGCACTATGTTGATATCTGGGCCTGTATGAGGGGCTGGAGAAGTTTAAATCTTTGGTTATTTTTTCTTTTTTTAAACGTCACAGTATTTGTGAGGCTCTGTCAAGACAGTTATGAGTTCATATATATATATATATATTTTGTACCTGTACAATCGTCTGCTTTTATTCCACTGTGCTTGTCTTTGAGGGGAACGCGAACACGACCTGGAACGACTCCAGGAGCCGGAGCGAGAGGAGGAATAAGAGTACCTCCTCCTCCTGGGAGGGGAGGGGGACAAAGAGGGAGAAGACGGAGAAGACGGAGAAGACGGAGAAGACGAACAACTGGAACTGCTGTCTGAGTCGCGGGATCGATACCTGTAGATCAAAAGAAATGTATGAGGAATAATAAAAATCAGAAACTCTTAAAATCGGACGCACTACTGAATTAATCTGACGTTCTGACAGAAGGACAAACCTTTTCTTTGCTGGGGAGCACGATCTGGACCGAGATCTAGATGAATAAGAGTCTGAGCAGCTGGACATAGGACTGGGAGAACGACGGGATCTTCTTTTTCTCGAACGCCTGCCCGTTCTTTCTTTGGGGCTACATCTAGGACTGGGTGTGCGAGAACCAGCATGTCGACGGTAGGACCTTCCTGAAGGCCCTCTTCTGGGACTCTTGTCTTTAAAAGAAGATTCAGAATCCTGCCGGGTTGGAGAAGCATCTGGAGTCTCCAGAACGGAGCAACCACCCGACCCTTCATTTGTTCTCTTCAAGTGATCAGTCTGTGGAAAATCTTGCTTTTTGATAGGAATCACAGAATTTGTAGGAAGCTGGATTGATGGAGCCATAGCAGCTGGGGGTATCTGTGTAGTGGTTGAAGCCTGAATGGGCTTTATAGTAATGAGAGACTGCTGTTTAACATTCCAGCGCTTGGGGGGCTCTTCAGTGGAAGAACCTTTGTTGGGGAGGCAGTAGTCATGATCCATGCATGCCACATCAGGAGCTACAGACGCAGCAGCAGCAGTGGCTTTACTACAGAACCGAGCTGAGGGCAGAGGCTGCGCTTCTATCTGGATAATCTTGGAGGGGTTCTGTTTGGAGGCCTCGGCAGCCTTGCTCTTTCCCAGCAGAGACGAAGCGGGCAGAGGTTTCCACATCTGGTGGGGCGGTGTGGCTGGAGGTGTCAGAGCTAAAGCACCGGGAACGAAAGACCACAATAACGTCATCGAACAAGAAGCATTTCTGATGAATCACTTAGATAAACATATTTACTGAGTTGCAACAGTGGCAGAGAAGTATTAGAAAGAATCAAAGTATGTGTATGTATATATAAAAAAGTTGAACTGATTTTTTGTTTTGGTAACATTCAGTCTGATTTACCTGCAGTGGTTGAGAGGTCATTCGCTTTTAGACGCTCTATGGCAGTTTTCTCTGGAACCTGTTCAGTTCTGCAAAGCAAGCAAGGCGAGTTAGTCCACAGCCTCGTGTTGCTTGTGATTTTCAGACTGGATTTGGATATTAGAGGGCCGTTACTGAGACCAAACAGTAGAGTTTGCGGTAGGTCTTGGCAAAAGGTGAGCTTGTGTTACCTCCAATCACACACAAGTAGTTTAAACTGGTGTCATTCCTCCAGTTTTTTTTTTTAATCATTCAGTCACTCCTACAGAGCAGCGTGAGGGCTGTAGGGTAACTCACCTCGAGTTTCCTACAGCTGCTGCTCTACCAGAGACCTCCGGCACACATTGTTTGTCTTTCACTGATGGAAGAGGGAACGGATAAGAGTGCATCAGCACAGGAACCAGCAGAGGAGACGGGAAAACCAAAGTGCGTTAATGAAATACTCAGTATATTGTAACATTTATAACAATTTATTTATCGAATTTCTCAAGGAATATAAACAAATGGTTTGCTAACAGAAGGTCAATGTATAACATCTCAATAATAACTGGTACTAACAAGATTGACTGCACACAACGTGTTATATTGTGCTGGGCCTTGTAAATCTGCCCAAACAAAGCCTGCAGGGTGAGAGTTAAATGGATTTGTGGACAAGGCAAAATTCCAGCAGCTGAGCTGACAGGAGCACAAAGAAGCTTCTCTGCCCCCTGCAGGATCAACTCCTCTGAATGAGAAATGTTTCAGTGAAGCTAAATCTTGTAATCCTAAATAGCCACAAGTAGACCAAAAACACTGAACGTAAACTCTGTTTTTCAGAATAATCATAAGTTTCTACATCACAGAGATAATAGGCTAAAGACTTTTGGTCGCATTTATTGAACAGTTATATGGGAGGCCTTGTTTGTTAAATTATAAGCAACAATTTAACCTAAAGTTCCTTGATTTTCTGGCCCAATGACAGCGCTGCAATGCTGTGCGCAGCTCTGCACCCATGACGAAGCGCGGAAACTGATCCTCTGGCTACATTTAGCTCAGTGCTAAATTATGTGACCCACTAAGCTACTGAATAGCATCAACATCCAATATCAGAATTAAATTAGGAAGAGAAATACGACAACAAAAAAAGCACTTTATTATGATCTAATACAGTTAAAATCTGATAATTACAATTACCTTGAGTCTCTTCAAACTGCTCAAGTAAGCTGGTCAAATCAGCAGCCTCGATACCTTCAGAGAGAGAAAACAAGTATTTTAATTTATTATGTACTCAAAGATGACAGTTGGTCTGCATATATGCTTTGTTTGCAATTATGTCAACTATCAATATACAGGTGCTGGTCATAAAATTAGAATATCATGAAAAAGTAGATTGATATCAGTAATTCCATTTAAAAAGTGAAACTTGTATATTATATTCATACATTACATACAAACTCATATATTTCAAATGTTTATTTCGTTTAATTTTGATGATTACAAATGACAACAAATGAAAATCTCAAATTCATCATATCAGAAAATTAGAAT